>NW_015090990.1:6354715-6600450 GCF_001431845.1 Calidris pugnax
GGGGGCGGGGAGGGCGAGGAGCCACCGGCCTCGGCGGCGGGCTCGGGCCAAGGGGCTGCCGCTGCTGCTGGAGGGACTCGGTCCACGCCGGGCCGGGCAGCGGAACGCTTTACTCATCCCCCTTCGCCTCCCCTGCCCCAAGGAACGTGTCATTTTTAGACAATTGCATCACGCGCGCCGCAGCGGGGCACGGCCACGGGCGCCTCATCCAGCAGCCGCCGGGCAGAGCGCGGGTCTAGCAGCACCGCGGGGCGCGGGGTTCCCCCCAGGCACCCGAGTGTTAGGCCGGGTAAGAGCAGCACCCCCGGCTCGCCCTGCTGGAGACAGAGCACAAAATCCCTCGGAGGAGAGATCAGACTGTGGCCCCCGCTGGGCTCCCCTCCTTCACCACGAGAAGCTTCCCCCAGGGAGAGATGTAAAATCACTTTTCTATAAAAGCATAGTTTAATTTGGGGGAGAAAAAAAAAGTAATGGTCACATAAAGTTTGCTCCTAACTTTCCTTAATAGAGTGAAGTTTCCTTTTCCTCCTACTTTCAACTAAAGGCAGGGCAATTTTTTTCTGCAGGCAGCTGAATTCACTCAGCAAATGATTGGGGAGTTAGCAGTAGTTATCCTGATTCTACAGCTGTGACAAAAATGTTGATATCACTATTTTATGACTGAAGTATTCCAGGGGAAGGTGAATGAATTAAAATTTAGACCATAATTAATCACAATCCATATGTTCTGGCATTTCGAGCATGTTGAGAATCCTTCCTTTTGCCTTCGAAAGATGAGGCCTGAACTGCAGCAAGTACTGCATCACCCAAGACGTATAGCCAGCATTCAACTTTTTGTAGCTCAAACATCAAGCAAGGCAAATTTCTAGCATGAACACTTAAAAAGCTGCTGTTTTTATAGAATATAGCCTGCATTAACAGGCACACTGTCTCCTTTAAAACAAAAGAACAACCGTTTAGACCATTCACTTAGCTCATCTTTCAGTAAGCACCATGTCACGTAATTACCAAACCAAGTCTTCAAAGATATAAAAGCATGTGATTTTTGTAGTAATTGTCCACTTCTAAACATTTTCTGGCATGTCGATGTTTCAAAAAAAAAAAAAAAGTTCTGATTTCACTTCAAGATGAAGAGGTAAAACCAGAGTGAAGCAGCCAGAAATCAAAATCACAGTTGTAAGAAACCTAAACTGACAAAACAGTGATCTTACTTTAAAAAGTGGCATAGTCACTGATGGAAAAGTAATCGCTAGTGCAATTTTTCCTTCTTTCTTTTCATATTTTTTTTCCTGTTCAGCATTGTATAGGGAACACGCTAATGATTTCTTTATGATCCACTTCCGAAGAGCCAGAATCCATCCCCGCTACAGAGACTTCCCTGAAATGTCTCCTGGACCACTTTCAAAAACAATTCACTCAAAAAGTTTTCAACAAGTTCTCTAACACTATAAGCTCTGTTTAAACGATTATGTTTCTAAAGCTACTCCTCATCAACAAGATTAAGGTTTAGTTTACTAAACCAGAGTTGTCTGATTTTTTGAGCCTTTCTAAAAAATGGCTGTAGTCACATTTGAGAAATGACCCACAATAGTCAAACCTAGTCCAAAACCAGGGAAAAAACAGAAACTTATTCCTATTTTTCTATAAAAGCCTTGCTAGTTTAGTTACTTTAGATAACTGTACCAATTATTTTACTTAATGATACTTTCTAGACCATCTTTCTAGTATTGGCACAAATATGAAAAAGAGCAGTAGGGAATTTAAATAAATGTATTTAGTACACTGTTACCAAAAATGTTTACGTGTAGTCTAGAAAATATGTACCTGCAGGGGAAAGGGGGGCAAGAGAGGAGAGGAAGAGACACCTATGGCTTATGTTGCTATAGCTACAAGATGCTTAGATTCCCAGTTTCAGTGAATGAATCAATAGAAACCACAGCTTCACTCTCCTCTTTTATTCACCACAGGCAAAACGGGAAGATGGGTTGCTAAGCAACACCACACTAAAGACTGCAGCTCTTTGAAATTAGCATTACTGACTCCCCTCCATCCCAGGAGTCTCTTCTATTCGAACCCATTTATTAAGGAAAGAGCTTAAAAAAAAAAAAAAAAAAAAGCACAGCTACCAGGACACGCATTTTTAAAATAAGAAACTGTAAAAGCTGAAGGAAAGCTGAAATTAACACTCTCAATTAGTTGGAGTAAAGAGAAATTAAAAGAAGCCATCACTTCTACTGAGAAAGTAAACAAAGATTTAGTAAGGAGAGAAAAACTTTAAATTGGATTACATAAACCCAACGGCAAACAGAAAGGCTCTTTACTTCTTCTGGGAATACTATATTAAAGCAAAATTTTCTCCAAAGAAATATTTATAGACACCCTCTTTTTTTTTAAATCCAAAGATGTACCCATTTGCACTCTTCTTTTGAAGACCTCATCCATAAAAAGACACTAATGGCTAGACATGCTCAAGATGGCTAATAGGGAATTAAAAAAATCTTTTGTCTGCATTGTATAAGAATAAAGCTCTTCACCAAAACTTAGTCACAAAAAGCTCAAAGTCTCAATTTTATCTGTCAACCAACTTCTGTATCTTATCATTGTCATGACCTAATCTGTTACCTATCTTATGAAAGAGTAACATCCATCTTATGCTCATGATAAAAACAAAATAAAGTAGATGTAGATGCAGAGTAGTCTTGCCTGCTTTGAAAGCATCTTGAATGTATTGATGTAAACCCACTTATTTTTAGTCTAAACTTCAGCTACATGTTATTCCAATGCTATTGAGGAAGCAAAACCACACTGATCCTGTATGAATAGGGCTGTGTACAAAGAAATGCTGTTTTACTGGAAGCTGCCTTGAGAAAGCCTATACACTTATTCTTTTAGCAGTGGGAATAAAACCAAAGCAGCATAGTTTAAGAATTCATAGTCTGCTGATTGCCACAGCCCAGCTCCCTTACAGTTTCCCCCAGCCTCCGCATTTTTCCAGATCCTTCCATGTTCCTCATTCCACTCCCATAGCATTTTTTCACCGATCTCCTAAATCACCTTCCTCATAGCTCCACCACGCTGCACAACTTGCAGGCAAAAAACCAGGAGCCTGTACTGCGTCTGGCACAGTTTTGTACAGACAAACTGATTGCCAGTGCTCAAACAGAAGGGATGAGGCTACAGCATAAGTTTCAAGGTTCCATAGGGAAGGAGAGGCTGTTTATTTGGGTCTTTTCTCAATTCTAATATTCACACAAATCTTGTAGAAGAGTTAAAGTCCTGAGACATCTCTACTCATTTTAGTTCAGCTGCCCAGCAGCTTGAAGGTTACTGAAATGCAGAGCCTGGAACCCACCAGCAGGTAGCATCATCGCATAAGTGATGTTTGCCGATCTGTTTAGGAAATAAGGCTATAAAGTTATTACCCCAGATACAGCACCCAGTTATTGATAAGCAAGATTAGATAGAATTGTAAGCAGGCTCCCTTTTGTAGCCTTAGCATTCAATTGTCATAAAAAAGAAACCCAAAAAGCAAACGAAATTACTTACACAGTGCCAGCATGAAAAGACAGTTACCGGAGGAAGAAATTGAAATCGGTTATTTTAAGAAACTTAATCACTAGTATATTAAGAATGCCCTTTTCATGCCAAAACATTACTTTTCTAGTCAAATACATATAACACCAAGTGCTGTTTGAAAACCAAATCCAGCAGTGCAACAGTGTTTTTTGTAAGGCTTTTTTTTCAAAATTTCTGCATCACTGGAAAAAACCCAGATCCTTCTCCTTTCTCTCATTCATTTCTGACATGCCATTGCTCCCTTAAAGATCCAAAGGTATACTCCCTAGGAGAGACAAGACCATAATCCGCTGTAATCAAAACGATTTCTCCAGAAAGTTATTTTATATGGATTAAACAAAATGAGTGTCAACTTCTGCATATAAGACTCTACTATCTACACATGCAATGTTGAAAGACTAAACAAATTAAAAATGTCAAACATTTCTCTTCACAGAAATATGACACGTGGCTAACAGCATGAGTAGAAAATAAATTCTGTGTAAGACTTGCATGATCTATAAAAGTCTTTACTGAATATTTACATAAGGTCTTAATTTTAAATATTAAATTTTCATTAAAGATGTAAGTTTCATTGAGAACAATGCATCTATCTGTTTTTTCAAGATTAAAAAATAAAATGTGCTTATAAAAAATGTAAAAAAAAAGCCATACTTTAGAAACATACATGTAATAATAAAGATTACACTGTAATTATAAACAAACAGCTTACATGAACTGAAATCCAGCATCTTAACAATGGACCTGCACTAGATAGCACCCAAAACAACAGCCTATCCTACGTCAAATGGACAAAAAATACTGAGCTAATGCTTTAAAACGTCGTTTTGCAATGTTGATAACACTTTACATAGCATGCATGTAAGCAGTATCCTCTTCTGAATAAGAATAAATAAAATTTATTTTAGGGCTGCAGATTTGTCTGGAAAATAATCCAGATCTCTAGTGTAATTAAGTTAATCATATTCACAATAGCTTTGTGCTGCTTTGGTCTCCGTCACTGCAGTATTTCATCCGTAGTTTCTGAAGTCAGATTAAACAAACAAGTCTATGAGCCACACAAAAAAAAAAATTCATGCTCTTAGTGATGTGCGGGCCTTGTCAAGTATTTCCTTTCTGATCTTTGGATAGTTTGGATGTGCTTCAAGGACCTGTCAAAAGACAAAACAACCCAAAAGTTCTGTGTCTAAAAGGAAAGAATACTGTGTTTAGTTATCCCCCTCAACACCGAGCTTACACATTCTGAAACTAAAATCATGACAACTTTGCTTTAAGAATGCATAAAAATTTAACTGTGGCCAGAAACTACCATGTATGGAGGTCAAGAACAGCTTTATCAAAGATGCCTTGCTTCCCTTTCACGCTGCTCTGTCACCTTGGTGCAAAAGGCACTGGAGTCAAGGGCTAAAGCCTATGGGTGGCTTGAATTCCTGACAGTATGCATGTATTCCTGACAGTGACCTCTGGAGACATTGCCAAAGTCTTAAGTATACTTGCTCTATAATGATAAACTGCTCTTATGTTTTCGCTCCCTCAGGTTCTTTCTTACTCTACTCACAGCATCTTCTTGCTGTTTAATTCCGTCTTCTCTCTTATCCTTCCATTCAATTTTTCCTTTCTAGTTATCTTTATTTCCCCGTCAAAAGAGCAAATATAATTCATTATTAATACTAATAATTATTATTTCATAATGCTCACACTGCTGCTGTAACAGTAACCCTTCTTCTTATTCTGCAGATGCGCTGTTTATGCTTGGAGCACACAAAGACAATGCAATCCCAAGCACAAACACAGGCTGAGCAGAGAATGGATTGAGAGCAGCCCTGAACTGAAGGACTTGGAGGTGTTGGAGGATGAGAAGTTCAATATGAACCAGCAATGTGCACTCACAGCCCAGAAAGCCTACTGCATCCTGGGCTGCATCAAAAGAAGAGTGGCCAGCACTCCGTTGAGGGAGACGATTGTACCCCTCTGCTCTCCTGAGACCCCATCTGGAGCACCGCATCCATCTCTGGAATCCCCAACAAAGGAATGACATGGCCTGGAGCACCTCTCCTATGAGAACAGGCTGAGAGAGCTGGGATTGTTCAGCCTGAACAGGAGGCACTAGGGAGTCCTTATAATGGTCTTCCACTACCTAAATGGGGCCCACAGAAAGATGGGAAGGGACTCATATCAAGGAGTGTAGCGATAGGATGAGGTGTAACACTTTTAAAATGAAAGAGGATAGATTTTAAGATTAGATACTACAAAGAAATTCTTTACTGTGAGGGTGGTGAGACACTGGAACAGGTTGCTCAGAGATGGTAGATGCCCCATCCCTGGAAGTGTTCAAGGCCAGGCTGGATGGGGCTTTCAGCAACCTGCTCTAGTGGGGGGGGTCCCTGCCCATGGCAGAGGGGTTGGAACAAGATGATCTTTAAGGTCCCCTCCACCCCAAACCATTCTATGATTCTATGAATATTGAAAGTTACTTTCTAACAATGTCTTCTGATATTGACATTTGAATAACTTCCTCAGCTATACTTCTGTATGGATTTACTAAGCTGCAACCACAGGGCCAAAAGAAGCTACTGCCACTTGAATATGCTTTCACATATGATAGCCAGACACTTTATCTCTTATTTTCCTGCTGGCCAGGAAGGAGCTTAGGTTAAAACAGATCATATAGAGGCTATTTGATTTAATCAAACTTATTACATAGGGAATCTTTATGACATCAAGCTGTGTGTTTCAGAAATTTCAACTCAACAAAATAAAGGATTATTATGCACAGAAATGTTGCTACAGTAGACATATTAAGTACATATTTGAATTCTACCTTATGACAAACATCGATTGCATCAACGTATCTCTTTCCTTTCAGGTAATTGAAAGCGAGCTTGTATCCTGTAAGTAGAAGGGGAAAAAAGGCGACAATTTTCATTTCTGTACTGAATAATGAAAATATCACATTCAAATTCATTTTGGTCACCATAGTTTTCTGAAATCAGTAGTTTGTAATATTCCCTCATCTAAGCCTGTAGAGATCGAAATCTCTCCTCAAAGTCACTTCAAGTAGTAAATAAGAGTCCTTTACACCACTCATAGCTATGTCTGAATCAAAAGACAACATTATTCTGGAGAGCATGTGTTACACAGAGAATACAGAATGGTTGTCCTCTTTCAATTACTGTGCTACCCCACAGCGTTTCCCGCTGTGACCTACAATACACTGCCCCTTTGTAAAGGCAATTCCATTATCAAAGGAAGAAAGAATCAAGAAATAATCAGGAGAGCAATAACAAACTAGGGAATTAAAATGCTATTCTGTTCCACTGTCAGCAGACCACTGATTAAGAAAAGTCACATGGAATAGCTAAGTCACATAGCAACATGTCAGGCTGACGCTTTCAACATAAAAGATACAGCTCAAGTATATCAGCCTGGACAGGGATCAGGACTGAGGAGGGGGGAAAAGAAAAAAAAAAAAGAGATCATAAGCATGCAATTTCCAGAATTTTAAATTTTTAATCTTTTCATTTATGAACTTATCCTCACCAGCAAATGAGTATGAGGAATCCGATACCAGTTTATAGAGTTTTACTTGCCAGATGCAGTTTGTGCTGCTTTAACCATTTTAGTTTTAAACCATGACAATTCTCACAATTCTGTATGCAAAACTAGAAAAACAATGTGCACATAGTACCTTCAGTATCATACTCTCATTTTTTGTATGCAAAACTGTTCCACAGTTTAATTTCACTGAGACATTCTCCTGTCTAGACACCAAATGATTTTGTAATTTGTTCAATTCCTATGCTCTAGAGGACTTCAAAATAGCAGAAGAAAATCTTGATCTGTGTTCGCTACAAACTCAAGAAACCACATCTTTTTACTATTATAACTTCTTCTTTCTAATATGTTTTATTTGATCAACAACTGATCTCTTAGTCAAGACATCCATAGGTCAATCTACAGGAGCAGGAACAACTAGTAAAATTACTGCATACTCAGATATCTAGAGATTTTCCCATATAACTGAAGTCTGATTTCTATCAGTCATTTTTATTTCTGTTTTGACATCCAAGTCTTCCTTCTGCTTTGACCCTCCTAATTTTTTGACTCACTGTACATAGGGTTACACACGCTTGGCAATTCATCCGCGAATGTGCATTTTTATATCTTTTACTGTGTAATAATAGCAGGAGCTAAACCATAAAACATTTAGTTCCATTAATAAAACTCTACGTTAATCTACAGATCATATTAGATAAAATCATGAACCAAACTATTGCAGAATCCAGGATTTAAAGTTAAAGGACCAGAATGTATGGCAGCTCATACAACAGTTACAATTTTGTTAAAAAAACACTGGTTTTCCAGTGACGCCAAAGGCTCTCTCACCCTAACACTAAAAAAAAACCTAGGGCACAGAAAATACCACAGACTAAAGACCACAAGTAGTATGTATTTTTGAGGGGCCATAAGCATAGACCAAAACCTGGAACAGAATTTGTGTAAACCACCAGCCTCAGGACCTAGAGACAGATTCTAGGTGTTGAATAAGAAAGGTCATTTTATCCTATGTATCTGTTCCACAAATGGTTTCCAACATTAATCTAAAAACGTGACTGTTTAGTGCAGACTTCAATTAACCATCCAAATTAGAACTTTAATAGTATGCCACATTTTCAGTCAACCATCTTTCTTGAACCATATATATTTAAAGACATTTAAATAATTCATTTTAAAAATCTTTACGTATAAAACCTTATCGATATAAATAGATAATTGTTCTGATTATCAAAATGCAATAATTAAATCAATGATCTGTCACCATCAGATATATATTGGGTATTATAAATGGTTCTCTACTGTAGACAGTACATACTGCATTACTATAAAAACCAATACTGTACTTACAGAGGAAGTGGCTCACAAAGAGCAAACTAAAACTGTTTTAGAGCAAACCTTGTACTAAAATAGTAAGTAGAAACTTCTAAAGTATCATAAAGCTGCTACCTCTTTGATGGGGGCTTTCCAAGTGGCTGTTAGGTACATCTTTAAACATCTGAGGTTTTTATGTGAGGAAACCAGTGACACCTTACCTTTATGTAAAAGTAAAAGCAGTCTTTCCAGTAAAACGTAGTAGCTGTTTGATTCCTACTGTAGTGGCTGAAATCGTGTGTATATGTTATGTATACATACCTATTGTTGGATTTGCTTGGTTTCCATATTTCCAGGCCATCTCATAATTTATTGCTGCATCCTTATATGCTTGTTCCTTTTCCATTATGTATCCCATGTATTCATAAGCCTTGCAGCATGACTGCAAAATATAAATATTCATTCAAAATTTTATTTATGTAAGCTTATATGTAATAATGCCGAGAGCTTAATTGCTTAAATACTTCAAATAAATACAACTGGAAAGCGTAAGTGATACTTGTACTAACTTTGATGATCAGATAGTCTTGATTTAAAACATCTGTAACAGAAATAAGTTATATGGAGTTCTGCACAGCAACTTCCTATGTTACTCTGAGTCAAGCACAGAGTACATCACAGAGGACACTACAACTACTTCTTCAAAAAAGTTTAGAGCCTTCAGGAACCCTGTAGATACCTCTCTCTGTTAACAATAACCCTATAGGAGCTGCATTTTAAGTCCACCCAGAAAGTGTGGATATTGTTTGTTCCACTCTTTCTTAATAAGGTATTTTCACAGTCATATTTTTGTAAATTGTTTTTACAGGATCCTTTTACACAAAGCTAAAACAGACACAAGTATCCTGAAGAGAACACCACCCACTAAATATTTCATTTTGTGTAACTCCAAGTGGCAAGCTACGAGCATCTGAAAACCAGTTTTCAAGAACTATTGTGGAGTACATGGAAATACTAGCCTTGCTTGTGTTACACATAAATATAAATAAATTTAACTGCATAATAAAAGTTAGCATGAAAGACACAGTAATTCATATATAAATCTTATATTTAGTACATAAAGAAGGAAAAAAGTTACAAAAATAAGCAAAATCTTAACTACCGAATGCCCTTACTGTGAATAGCTTATATTATCATGATGCCAATAGGTCAAATATTTTCAAGAGAAAAATGAAGCTTTTATGAAAATATACACCTTTTTTACATAGGCAAAGAAATGCTGATATATAAATTACATTCCATCTTAAAGTTCACTATTTCCAGTTAGGCTTGCAAAATCTAGTGATGAAAAGCTTTCAAATCACAGCATACTGGGATAAGTAGTATGGGAATTGCCTGGAAGATAAGGATAAAAATAAACTCCCCCTCACATTTGTGACAAATGAAACAGAAAGCTCAAAAAACAAAGAAAAGTAATCAGTAAGATACCCTAATTTCATAGAAACAGCCTGCTCATTAGGATCTCAATAACCAAATTTGAATTTTTTCAAATCAAAACAAACCTGTATTAAAAGATACTAGGCTTTTATGAAGTTTTCACTCAATATATTTACTTAGACTGTGTGTATATATATCCACATCACTCAATCTTGACTTCTAAAAACAATTCTAAAAACTAATTCATCACAATAACGTGTTTCCTCAATCGAATCAAATCTTCCAAACCAGAGAATACCATGCAAAATACTGTCTCATGAATTAACAAGATATTTGTATAGTACAATTCCTGCTTAGCTGCTTTGCATGCCAGTTGGAGAAGAGTCACTATTTTCATTGTGCTGTTTTGTTAAGGAACCAGAGTTGCAGACTCCTAATTTGCCACCCTCCTTACTATCAAGTAGAGTTTGTTAATTTAAGTCCCTCAGAGGTTTCAAACTTTTTAGAGGAAAACAAATTACTTGGTAGGCTATGTTTTTAGAGCTGCTTGGGAATTTCTGCAACAAAGTGTCATTTGTAGTCTATAGCTGCTCAACAGACCATCTATTTGAAGATATGTCTTATTTTGGACATGATTTGTGTTTATGTTCCAGTGCTACAGATTTTGCAACTTCCCTTAGCCATCTGGACAAAAGTGCAACTGACCTGTAGGAAGAATTTTTTGTTAACTAAATTCAAACTCATTTTCTGTCAAAATGAAAATAAGTACATCCTATTTTAGGAAGCATCTCTGCAAAAGTACATGATACCATCATACCACGAACTGCTGTAGCCGCCTCTTAATTTTATATGTAGAAACAAAAAAAAAAAGAGTACAAGTTCAAAAAAGTCTCTCTCTCAAGGAGGCTGCAGAAATGTGACTGAACAATGAACCTTAACTCCTATACTGATGAATTCAGAAAAAGAAATATCAGGACCTTTTCTAAAACAAATCTGTGCACTATAAACAATATCCTGAACCTTCAGCATAGCATTTATGGAAGACTAACCTACTGGATGTGTCTCACGTGAAAAAAAGTGAAGTGTATAGATGAAAAAATGTGATCAGCAAAAAAGGACAAAAGGAAAAATAAGCACAAGAACTAATAGCCATGCTTCTTCCTATAGTCAAAGCAGTTTTCCTGCTCAGAAACCCTGAGGTAAAAACATTAGAGCTTGTCCCCAGACAATCTACCAGACAGTATCTTTACAGCAGAGAAATAATGCTAGCACATAAACAAAAGAAAACCCTGTATAGTAGTAGGCTTATGAACATAAATGATGTTTATAAACATATTTTCAGATACAAAGATAACATCTCTCAATAAATGGAGAAAGTCTGCAAAATCTATATGGCTACATCTTTCTTCACCAGGTTTGTGAGACTCAGTAAAATGCATCTCCGACATTCCACAAACACGTTAAGCTTCTAGTGGCACCACAGCTAAAACCTGTGTAAGTTATTACAGAATATGAATAAAAATGACTAAGCATTCACAGATTTGTTTACTGTGTCCCACTGTAAAGTTGCTGGTTTCCTGTCTTGTTTTCATCTACTTCTAAGTAAGTGAAATACTAGGCAACTAGAAACAGAAATCCATTTCAACTCATCTTTCAGAGGAAAACTCAACATTTAGATGAATTACAGTCAAAGGTTACTAATGGGCATTCACTTACCCTGTTATGACGGAGGCATCGTTTTAGTAATTCACCTGCCATATCATATTTTGCAGATTGAATATATATATCTGCAAGGAGAAGCCAACTCTTTTCAAACTCCTCTGCATCAATGGGATTCCAGCTCATTTTTGAAATCCGTTTTAACTGACTTCTGGCTCGTGGAGTCTGTTTCAAGATCATGTAGGCTGTGGCCATTCCCAAAAGTGCTGGTATGTGATCCTTCTGCAGTAAAAAGCATAAGGATCACTTGATACTTTTTTACTTCACTTTTAGCATCTTTTTTAAAGTTAGACTTCCACCAGGTATCTGAAAACTAAACTGAAAGCTAAATCTCAGGAAATAAAGATAGAACATTCAACCTTACAAACACGTTTTCCACCTAGTGCTATGATTATTTCTGTAAACTAGTCATGATAAACACCACATTAAGTGGCTGAATAAAAGTTTGGGCTCAAAAATATATTCTTCAGGCTCAGGAAACATTGAAAGCATCCACAGGTATTTCAGCTCAACAAGACACATTCTGATAACCGTTAAGAGCTATCCTTCTGATACACAAGTATTTACTTCAGATAGAATTTGAACTCACTTGAAGTGGTGTTTTCTACTTTTACAAGTGCCTGTCAAATGTGACTAACAGGGACACCAACTCCTACAACTACGTGTACAGCTCCTAAACTGCCTGTATTCAAAAGCTATGTATAACATACCTGCCTCTACACCTCTTTGTAGGGTTGTGCTGTAAATAGGCTTGCCATAGTGGGTTGAAAAATAATGACCCTACTAAAAGCCCCTCTTCCATGTAATTATGAGCTCCCCCCTCTTCCTCAATAGTCACACTTAGGATGGATCAATAACCTCTGAAGTCTGAAGACATCTAAACTACATATTTTATGTGACCCTGGAGAGAAGGCAAAGCAGAATGAGACATTCTTCCTGCTAGAATTGTGTCACCATGTGAAAAACATATATTCACAGGACCTTAGATCAATTCTGAGCAGGACTGTGAAGTCAGTACTGGAGAGAGAGGGATATCTTGATTGTGATTCTCAGAACTGCTTTACACACAAGATAGGCATCAGTATACTAAGCTCAGCCAAGGAGAAGTTTAGCACGCAGTTATTGTGTAGTAGTAACAAGTATTTCTTGGCATTCTGATGCATTAAATGTGTCCACGTGTGCTTAAATAAAATTTGTTGAGAGGTATTGGTAACAAGAGTACCCACTATTAATCCTAAAGGTTAGGATTAGTAGCTATACTAATACTATAGCTACTACAAGTAGCTATAAAAAATAATGAAGATTTCCATCTTAAGAATGAATTTTAAGCAGATGGATAATCTTGCCTGGAATCTAAATTCTGTCAATTTGCCATGAAGTACATGAAGGCAGCTTATATTTAATTGTGTTTAGAAAATGAAGGCTCTGTATGGGCTTACATCATCAGACACACTGTGGCAAGACTGGGAACTAAAGAGCAAATAGAGCAACTCAAACCAAATAGTCTATTTACATTTAAGTAATATTAACATTTAGTTGAGTTATAAATTTGCAATCCATTGAAAACTTCTAAAAGATGTTGTTATTTCAGCATGCATTTAAAAAAAAAATATATATAAAATATTATTTAACAGGAAAAAATTGCTTAAAACAAATACTGCTAACACATGCCACTATTCCTGAATGCAAACTGCAAGACTAGTTAAGAAACCATAGTAAGCGTGAAAGAGAAGACTAAGGAAATGAGACAGGTTACTAACCTCAACCATTACTATTTCAGTGAAAGTGTTCAGTGCTCGTTCAACACTTGATTTTTGTTTGGTTGCCATGAGACAATAATTTTCCATGATTCGCAATTGAATGTGACCCTGAATGGTCTGAGGCTTGAGTTCCTTCAGCAGATTTTCTGCTGTTCTTACAGCCAACTGAACAGACTCCTGCTTCTCTGTTGAATTACTGTTATCAGAAAGAAAGTACTTGTAAAAGTGTATCTTTTTAACATACACCAAACTAATTATAAGTTAGTACTGAGTCCATGCTAAAGGCATGACATTTTGTACATGATGGCTCTGTTATATAGATATTCTACACTGATTCTCCTCTGTAACAACAGCGGTTCCAACATAAGCTGCTTTTAACACTGCAAGTGACCAGGATTCCAATAACACCTTCTATATTTTCTGCTTGAGACTGACTTCACACAGTCTAGGATGGTCTCTCACAATATGCATTAGATAAGCTTAAAGTTCTAGCAATTCAAATTAAGTCACATTATTAAGGGGTGGCAGAGGAAGGAGATGACAGAAGAACCCAAGTAACACTTACTTCATTCACTTACCCTATATCAGCATCTAGATTTTCAAAGACCTCACCACCCACAGTTTCATTATCTGGGTTCAAACAAATTTCAATCATGTTGTAGACTGCATTCTGTCCCCAGTCACTGTCCTTTCGAGCTTTATTAAAATGCCGGAGTGCATCATTTGGTTCACCTGTATACCTAGACAAATAATTAAAATATTTAAAGCTGGGCAAGTAAAATTCACTGCCCAAATCCCAAGAACCCCGACTACTTAAAAATAGATGACACACTTGCACACACTGATAATGCACAGTTTGAACAGCACGCATACTATTGCAAGGAAATTGTTTTGCAGACTAAAAACAGTCTGAAAAATTTTTAAATTTGAAAATAAGTAATATTATGTTACTGAAGCAGCAAGAATATCACTTTTAGCAAGCAGGAAATACAAAAGATGTATGAGAGACAGATAAAATAGCTTCATTTTAAAGAGAAGCTAGTAGAAAAGTATTTCAGAAGAGAAAAGGAGACCTTTCCTCAAATCCTCACACGTTAAGTAATTAGGAAAGTAGTGCTATCTTACTTTTCACTTACCACACATAGCACTGAATAATGGATGACAAGGAAGTTAATTTAAATATGTACTATATAATCAAATAAACATTATCTTAATTATAATTGCAAGTACCAAAGATACAGTCCTTTGCAGTAGTGAAATCCCGGTTCAAGTTTTGTTCTAGAAGAATGCTTTTCAGCCATTAAAAGAAATCTTGGGACTTCTTCTAGTTTGCCAGCTCTTCTTAACAGATCAATTAATCGTGAGAGGGTTGCATAGTTATCTAAATACATAAATAATTAAGACATTGTTATTCTAGTTATTTGCTATAGGGATAGCTGAAAAAAGCAGCAAGCCTGCCTTGTTTTTTTCACATACTAGGAGATATGATGTAATACATAAGCCATATTACATAGTAACCACAGATACAAGAATAAAGATATCAAATGATACTTACAACACTTCTATGAAAACCTTGTATAAAGATAATTGTACTTCACTTTCAAAAGCACTCAAAAACATTTGCTGTACTCTCATGACTTCTTTCACAAAGTCAACTAGAAAACTTTGCATTCATTATAGCACTATTTTAATACATTTTAGTAGCTTTCTCTCTGGACATAGTTTACAAATTGCTAAAAGAAACTTATTCCTGTCCAAGAGACTTCTCCTTTATTAATCTTGAAATAAAATGCTAGCTTTGTTCTGTGTTCATGCACTCATATCTTAAACACAAGAGAAAGTGCTTTACAGTTACCAGTGAATAACACCCTAGCTCTATTTGGCTTGAGGTAAAGAACGCACATTACACTGCAGTAAATTACTGTATCTACAAGAAATAATTTTCTCATCCTCCCTTACAATAGCTTTATAATTTTATATACAGAAATGATCTTTGGTTTTTAGTATCTGTTACATTATAAATAGCACACTTCTTTTTATTCATACAAAGTATTTTTTTGGATATTTATTCCTCTATCTCACTAGAACTATGTATCAGAAAGAAAAATATCACTGCTAAATACTCACCCGGCTTGCGTTCTAGGAGCTGCTGGAAGTGAAAGACAGCTTGTTCATAATCTTGCTTCCTGAACATGAGATCAGCCATCATCTACAATACAGATCAATTTAGAGAAAAGCAAACAAAGTATTACAAAATTGTGGTTTATAACGAACTCTAGTTCTGTGAAGTGCTATATTGTGAAGCTATAGCGAAACTATAGCTTTAAAGTCCTGCAGGACCAATTTGGGTTTTTCAATATTCTCTGGAAAATAAACACTCTCTATATACAGACACACAGGATAAGAATAAGGAGGTACAAACTCCTATCTCCATTTTTCACTTCAGGTAGAAATTACAAGAAAATAAAACACTTTGATGCAGGGACACCTTCCATTAGACCAGGTTGCTCAAAGACCCATCCAACCTGGCCTTGAACATCTCCAGGGATGGGGCATCTACCACCTCTCTGGGAAACCCGTTCCAGCCTCACAGTAAATAATTCCTTCCCAATACCTAATGTAAATTCTATCCTTTTTCAGTTTAAAATCATTCCCTCTCATCCTATCACTACAATCCCCGATAAAAAGTATCGCCATCTTTCCCATAGGCCCCCTTTAGTTACTGGAAAACCACTATAAGGTCTCCCCAGAGCCTTCTCTTCTCCAGGCTGAACAGCACCAACTCTCTCAGCCTCTCCTCATAGAAGAGGTGCTCCAGCCCTCTGATCATCTTCATGGCCCCTCTCTGGCTTACTCCAACAGGTCCATCTCCCTCTTATGTTTGGGGGCCCCAGAGTTGGACACAGTACTCCAGGTGTGGTCTTATAAGAGTAGAGCAGAGGAGAAGAACCACCTCCCTCAACCTGCTGGCCATACTTCTTTCGATGCAGCCCAGGATGCGGTTGGCCTTCCATTCTGCAAGTGCATGTTACCAGCTCACATTGAGCTTCTCATCCTCCAACACCTCCAAGTTCTTCAGTTCAGTGCTGCTCTTGATCTACTCTCCGCCCAATCTGGATTTCTCTCCCTGACCCACATGCAGGACCTTGCACTTAGCCTTGTTGAACTCGACAAGGTCCACACAGGCCCACCTCTCAAGCCTGCCCAGGTCCCTCTGGCTGGCATCCCTTCCCTCCAGGATGTCAAATGCTCCACACAGCTTGGTGTCATTGGGACACTCGTTGAGGGTGCACTCAATTCTACTCTCCATGTTGCCAGTAAAGATGTTAAACAGCACCAGTCCCAATACCAACTCATCCAGAGCGCTACTCATTACTGGTCACCACCTGGACGTACCACTGTGCTAGTGTCTTGTTTTAACCTCAGCCAGCAACTAGGATCATCCAGCCACTCACTCACCTCCCCCAGTAGTGATGGGGGAGACAATCAGAAGAGTAAAAGTGAGAAAGAATTCGTGGGTTGAGACAAAGTTTAATAGCTAGAGCAAAAGCCGTGCATGCAAGAAACGAGGAATTCATTCACTGCTTCCCACTGGCAGGCTGGCTTACTCCAACAGGTCCATCTCCCTCTTATGTTTGGGGGCCCCAGAGTTGGACACAGTACTCCAGGTGTGGTCTTATAAGAGTAGAGCAAAGGAGAAGAACCACCTCCCTCAACCTGCTGGCCATACTTCTTTCGATGCAGCCCAGGATGCGGTTGGCCTTCCATTCTGCAAGTGCATGTTACCAGCTCACATTGAGCTTCTCATCCTCCAACACCTCCAAGTTCTTCAGTTCAGTGCTGCTCTTGATCTACTCTCCGCCCAATCTGGATTTCTCTCCCTGACCCACATGCAGGACCTTGCACTTAGCCTTGTTGAACTCGACAAGGTCCACACAGGCCCACCTCTCAAGCCTGCCCAGGTCCCTCTGGCTGGCATCCCTTCCCTCCAGGATGTCAAATGCTCCACACAGCTTGGTGTCATTGGGACACTCGTTGAGGGTGCACTCAATTCTACTCTCCATGTTGCCAGTAAAGATGTTAAACAGCACCAGTCCCAATACCAACTCATCCAGAGCGCTACTCATTACTGGTCACCACCTGGACGTACCACTGTGCTAGTGTCTTGTTTTAACCTCAGCCAGCAACTAGGATCATCCAGCCACTCACTCACCTCCCCCAGTAGTGATGGGGGAGACAATCAGAAGAGTAAAAGTGAGAAAGAATTCGTGGGTTGAGACAAAGTTTAATAGCTAGAGCAAAAGCCGTGCATGCAAGAAACGAGGAATTCATTCACTGCTTCCCACTGGCAGGCCATCTCCAGGAAAACAGGGCTCCATCACACATTACTTGAGGAGACAAATGACATAAGTTCAAGTGTCCCCTCCTTTCCTTCTTCTGTCCCCAGCTCTATTTACTGAGCATGATGCCATATGGCAGGGAATATTCCTTTGGTCAACTGGCGTCAGCTGTCCTGGTTGTGTCGTCTTCCAACTTTTTTGTGCACTCCCTGCTTCTCACTGGTGGGGCAGTATGAGGAGCAGAAAAGACCTTGACTGCTTTACAACCACCAAAACCATCAGCGTTTTACCAACACTATTTTCATGCCAAATCCAAAGCAAAGCACTATACCAGCTGCTAGTAAGAAAGTCAGGTCTACCCCACCTGGAAAAATAACTTCTTCCCTGACCATTAGGCAATTGTTAATAGGACATGTTTTAAACCATACTTTAGTCAATCTTGCAGCTACTACTTTTTTCCTTTACTGGTACTTTCAAAGACACGTTTTTGCATTGAGATAGAACAAAGGCTACAATTGCTAGAAACTTCATATTGAATCATCATCCAGCATAAACAGAAAATAATTTTCTTGCAATGGATGTTTCACACATTTTTTGAAATCAGAAGCTGTAAGCTTTCTTAAAAAGTAGTATTTTATCAATCCATCAAAACAGATTGATAAATCCAAGTACAGACACATTTCAAAAAACTTCTGATACAGGATTAGTATAATAGCCCATACCATGGTTGCTGCTTCATTATCTTGGTCATTCTTCAGCAGTAAGGAACACTGATGTTGACAGGCATCAGTATCATCTTGTGCAAGATATAAACGTGCAAGTTCCAACATTGCCTGTGGATTAAAATTTTAACTATATGTAATTCAAAGATTGAGAAAGTTCTACAAGTATTCCCCTGAAATTTGCATAGCCTCAGGGAAAAATGTATTTCTCTTTAAAAAAGAGAGCATTTTCTCTGTTGTTTCCTGTGGGCTCTTGGTCACGTAATTTCATTCATTTCCATTCCCTCACCTTTAAAACAGATAAAACTCCAGAAGGATACTCTGGAGGTACATTGAAAACAGAGTTACTCAGATAGCAAGAGACAGAAATTAGCAGTACACACAATTATTTTATCTTAAGCAATGAAGGGGAGAAAGTTCAAGGCTTTATGTATAGCATAAAGCAGAAATAATTGCAAATATACTTCTGCACTGTGGATAACTGGAAAAATGAATGGAAAAACAATGCAAAATAGTCAGAGGGAGAACTGACCTTCTTATCAGTTTCACAGTGAACAAGAGCTTCTTTGTAAAATTTAATTGCTTTTTCATAGTTCCGCTGGGCTGTCGAGTGTTTTGCAATCTCAGCACAAATTTCAGCTGCTAACTGTTTCTGTGCAGGAACTGCATCCAGCTGTTCTATCTGAGCCCGTTTAAGCACTCTGGCTTGTAATTCCCGAGCCTAGTGCAGGGAAAGGAGTGAACAGTCAAAAATTTCCAAAGGAATGAACTTTATATTCTTTAAAATAATTAAATTTTTAAAAAGTAATTTCTATAAGCACACTATGTATTTTATAGATTAAAAGCCCCAAATAATAAAAAAGCAGGTAAAAAACGTCTTCGCTATAACAAACATCAATGAAAACAAGCAAAACAAAGCAAACCTCCTCAATATCTCTCCCTCAAAAACCTGTTTCAAACTGCCTTGCTTCCCTAAAATTCACATTAAAAACCTGCTGGAAAGCAACCTAGTGTTCAACACTTTCCAGAAGATGGAATCCCAATATACCCTTTCTAAAATATGACAACCGCATGCCAATCCAATAAAGTACAGTCTACACTTCATAGAACCTAATTTTGAGTTAGTCATACATACAGTATTTTGTGAAACTTAAGGAACAGGACATTAAATCAAAAACCTGGGGAGGGATCCAGTTTACCCCTTGTATACTTGAAGAAAAGGATGGTGGAACAAGCTTATTTAATACCTCATTTAAGGAATATTTAGGTCAAATATATTCATTTGAATAAAGATGACACATTTTATTGGTCTAAATTTCCCCAATATTTTTTGCCTTGCATTATTTCTAACATATCTTCCCCATTTCAAATGACTATGTTTCAATTTATAACTACTAGGAGAGTTGTAATCACAACAAATGCTGGTGTAGGACATGATTGAACAAAGCCTTATTAATACAGGCAAAAGCAATGCTTTTGCACACAAGCCCTACAGTTTTTCTTAGAACAATTTTTATCAGCATATCCATGGGTTCTCATTAAGAACTTCCTTACTTTCCAAGCTACCTTTCAACATCAAAACTACCTCAAAAATATTAAATGGAAGTGTTACATGCCTTTTCCCTTTTTTTTTTTAATTCTTCTTAAAATTAAGCTTTTGATAAGGTGTATAAAAAAACACCTCAAGGACCATCACCCACAAGCTGTATGTACTCAACTCCTTTATTAAGTGCAGAAAACTCATTAAAAAACAAGATGGCAAATAAACCTTCACTTTTTATTTTCTAAGGTCCTTGATTTAGGGAGTAATTAAGAAAAGTCTAGCAGAAGCACAGAGGAAGAGCACTTTGTTAATAGCAGATGCCCCAAAAGAGGGCAGATAAGGAAATAGCTATGCCCAATTCTGACTATGCCTGATCAGTTTTCTTTGATTTCAACTGGAAGTGTAGCCAATTAACACACAAGAGATTCCCTCTTTCTGCTCAAGCAGTTTTGTAACTATCTTCACATTGAAGTAAAATCTCCGAAGAGCTGCTTCACTCAGATAAACCATTTTGCTTAGCATGGAAGGAGAAGTAAAACTTGAAGTAGAATCTGGGGCAAACTTCTAACATCACTCTGAAAACCAAGTGAAGAAAACTTGTTTAAGAAGAGGCAATAACATGACCAAGCAGTTCGTCCTACTGAAATAATCAAATTACAGGTGGTTTTGTGTAAATGAATGTAGCAGCAAAAGAAGAAGGGGCAGGAAAAGATTCAAAGAAAGCAGGTACAAAAACGGACAGTTTTGAGGGCAATAACAGGAAAAAAAAAAAAAACAACAAAAGGAAAAAAAGGGGGAAAGAGACAAACACAAAGCTTTTGAAATGTGATATGAGATCTGAAAGAACTTAAGTAGTAAGTTCCTCCATCTACTTCTCTTTTTTTTACTAAAAATCAATGGGGAAAAAAGGTCAGCTTTGAGAAAGAAAAAAGTACATTATAATGAAAAAAGTAGTAAGAATTTAACAACATAGTAAATACCAGTATCAGTAGGATTTCAGCTCTTATGTACAATTATCTTTCTAAGCAATCTACATAGCAACTTCTGACCAGCAAGAAAAATAAATTATCAAGGCTTACTGTTTCCGCAACAGAGATACAATGGAAGAGAGTGTACTGACCCAGTCTCTTGCTTGAGCTTTGTACCGAGAAAGCATCTAAATGGATTAAATTAGGTCTAGCTTCCAACTTTGCTCTTTCAAGCCTCAGTCTGAGTGATAAGATTCAACCCCAGAATGAACAGATCATATTATTGCTATTTATACTAAACAGTGGTACAACAAAATGACAGGTAGCCATTGAATGCTGCTGTTCTGAGTGATGCTCAATGAACAGCTTAAGATATGTAACCTACCTATCCCCAAAGCCAATTTTGTTTTAACTTGCTGTGCTAAAACTATGCTCCATGCACAAATGAAGGCGTAGTATGACCTAAAATTCAGAGAACACTGCTCACAAAAAACTTAAGCCGTTCTAACCACTTATGTTCTTTACATTTTGCACCAGTCACTGGTGTTTCATGTACACTTTTTCCTCACAAAAACATTTAGGTTAGAATCTAGGATAAAAGTGGAACCAGGGATAACAGTTAGGACATACCAAGCTTTCATACTTTTTTTTTTTATTTTTCCCCTTTACCTGTTGTAATGAAACAATAGCTTCATCAGTCTTCTCCATTTTGCTGTAAATTTTTGCCAGAAGCACCTGGTAACGTCCATCTTCCATCAGAGAAGACAGTTCATTAACTACAAGAATTGCATTAAACAAACATGATTCTTATAAGAACTGATCCTGGTAAAGTCAAAGAAAGATTAGGCTCTCTACATACTCCACGCAAGAGCTTACATGAAAAGTTCAGGGCTTTATCTTATGTATTTAGGATTGTGAATTTGGTTTGATGTGTTGTTAGTGGGCAGGGTAAACATCACAACCTACAGAGTGAGACTTAAGGGAAAAGACACTGAAAGACACAAAAGGAATAAAAAAAAAAAAAGAGACTGCCCAGTCCATTTGCATTCTCAGAAATATGAGAGAAAAGCTTTTGATTTAAGTGGACAGGAAATAAAGCCACTGACATTTCTTGTCTAAATCCTCCTCAGAGTCAATGAAAAATGTCCAAATTGATTCAAATGAGTGCTACTGTACACTCAAATAATATAAGGTTGTTTGATGAAATTTCTACTCAGACCTCAAACTACCTTTCTTTTGCTAGAGTCTGGAGCAGACATGAATATAAATAGTTATTTTATCTAAATATTTCAGTATCTACTCAAAAAGAGACAAGCTACTTTTGAATAATGGTTAAAAAATATATGCATAAAATATTTGAAGAGTAGAAGTTCTCCCTGGCTTGTATTCATTTTAATGTATTGACAAAGCAGTATCTTGAGCACAGTTCCACGTAAAAATTTAAAAGCCACAAAAATCCATCTTTTTATCTTTACAGAAATTTATAAAAAAAGTATATTACACTATACTTTACTAGCAAACTGTCTTCAAAGGGCTGTAATTGTGACATGCTATTCTAAATCAGAGATTAGACCCGATAGCCAACCTCTTAAGATCATTCCCTCCCTTTCTTTCACAAACAGAGGATATTGTAGCATTTCTAAAAAAAGATATTAAACTGTTCAATATTTTTTCAAATCAGCCAGTAAGATACACTTTTTTTCCATGCAGAGAATGTGTGTTTATCAAAGACACACAAAAAGGATATTGGCTTATATACTTTTTGCTTTGTTGTAAGATGAAATAGAAGATTGTAAAGTACATGAGGCAAACTGTGTTTACTGCTAATTTGTCTTTCCAGACTGGAAGATCAAGCTGTCTTGAGCGTAATTATTAAAGTAGCCAGATCCTCCAAGGCTTAGCTAAGATAGTAATATAACGTTCGATCACAGAACTTTTTCAGCAAGAAATAAAGACGATAGAAAACCAACATTCCCCTGCACAATATGACAGACCAGTAACATAGTGACATAAGACTACAAAGACTGGCTAAGACTTGATAATACTAACTGTTTCTGTATTCAGGCAGCCACGAAAGTTAACAAATATAATTAAACCACTGCAAAAAGATTTCCTGAATTAAGGTTATAGCTCACACTAAACACCTTAAAACTTCTTAACTGCCTTTTGACAAAAACAAAGAAAAAAAAATCTTAAGAGTTTTAGCTTTGTGAATGCATATTTCTAACATGCAAAAGAGGTTCCTAAGAGACATCATAAATCAGTTCAATCTCTTTGCTCTCAAGGATACTGGATAGCATTCACCACATAAACAACCATTCCCTAACAGCACAAATGACTTATCTTCATTTGATCAATTCAGAATCAGAACATTTGTTAGTCCAGAAGAGAAAGAACTCTGCTGTTGTATTTACTGACTTCATCTATCGCAGATGAAGTTCCAAGTTCTTCTTCTAAGAAGATGTTCCAAGTTTAAAAGTCCTGCCAAAAGCACCTTTAAATATAAATGAAGTTTCTTTCAGAGTGCATTTCTCATTTATCATTTAATGGTTTCCTGTGTTTTACAGTTAAAAAAAAAATTATAGGGAACTTGTTCAGTCCTTAGAATCATGCAGAAAACACAAACAACAGTAGAAGTTATATGTTTTGCTGTAAATTGATAACATTCCTACCAGGCTCATGATCTAAAGCTTGCTGAAGTACTTTTTCTGCCTTTTCGTATTGTTTCAGTTTCATTAAAAGCTCAGCCAAATCATGGCAAAGGAAATTCTGTTGACCACTTCTCAATGCAGCCTCATAGTAACTAATTGCCTAAAAGGAAGAAACAAAAACCTGAGTATTATTTAAAGACAACAACCTCACTACTTAATTATTTAATTACATGCCTTAAGTTTCTCTACTTTCTTCACTGCTCTTGTAAACAAGTAATTTCTAATAAATACTGTATTAAAAAAGATGTTATTTAGTTGCAAGTTCAGGCTTCCAAAAATGTAATGCCAAATTAGAGATAAATAACTGGAGCCCACATTTTGATAAACATGCATTTACATAGGCTAACCACATTATAACATTCTGTCTTTGACACAATGACTGTCAGTTAAACTACATTTTGAAATGTAATGAAAATTTTAAAAATAATATGTATTTTTAAACATAAAAACTGCTAGCCCTATCAATGAAAAAAGTCAGATATTTACTCAAGAAAAAAAGCAATGTTTTAGGATCAATAAACTATTACTCCATACGTGTTTAAAAAAACCACTTCAAAATAACAACTTAAAGTCTTGAAATAGGAAGAAATAAAAAATTGAAGTCTATAAAACCTTCAATCAGTATTAAGCCTGACGAAAAGTGATGATGGGAGCTAGTAGTCCTATCCTGAATCCAAGGCAGAAAACAGATTTCATAGAATCATAGAATGGTTTGGGTTGGAAGGGACCTTAAAGATCATCCAGCCCCCCTGCCATGGGCAGGGACACATTCCACTAGAGCAGGTTGCTCAAAGCCCCGTCCTGCCTGTTCTTGAACACTTTCAGGGATGGGACATCCACAGCTTCTCTGGGCAACCCGTTCCAGTGCCTCACCACCCCCACAGTAAAGAATTTCTTCCTAATATCCAATCAAAATTGTATCCTTTTTCAGTTTAAAACTGTTACCCGTCGTCCTATCACTCCACTCTCTGGTAAGAGTCCCTCCCCATCTCTCTGTAGGGCCCCTTTAGGTACTGGAAGGCTGCTATAAGATCTCCCTGGAGCCTTTTCCAGGCTTAAAAATCCCAGATGTCTCAGCCTGTCTTCATAGGAGAGATGCTCCAGCCCCTGATCATCTTTGTGCCCCTCCTCCTAACTTCTTCCAGGTCCAAGAGAGACAGAGACCATTATTTGAAATAACTTCCGTACGTACAGAGGAAGATTGTGCTAAGCACTTATGGAAGAGGTGCTGCTGAAGCAAAGCACTGAGCTATTTTTCTTACTTGGTCTCCCACACACTCTCTGTACCCATTTACTGTTTGTTATTTCAACAAGTGACTAGGAAAAAGAGCAGATACTGAAAATTAGGAAGTTGGCACTGATTCCTCTGCAATTTAAACTTGTCTATCAATCCACGTTAAAGCCACTTGTACAGAATGTACATGCCAGCTTGGGAAGACGTTGGCTTCCTCCAAAAAAGAAATGAGAAACCCTCAGCTTCTTTTGCAGCATATATGCAGGAGAATACTGCAAGCAAAAAACAATTTAAGTCTTTTTGGTAACATGGATGCTATTTAAGAACACTGTATTAAAAGGCTCAGTGAGATGTAAACAAAACATAAAAGATTCTTGTAATGGTTACAATCACACCATTTGACCCACGTTTCAACCCTGCTTGCTTCCTTCCCAGGATGTCCTAAAATACTTTCTACCCTTCCCTGTCCTGTGCAAGGGCCACCAAGCTGAATGACCAGATATTTTGAAGGGGATCTGCAAACTGTTTTGCACTTTAAAAGTGAAATGCTGCTTCTGCTGAACCTGAAAACAAAATCAGGCAAAGTCCATGTGTACACAATAATTAACACAATACTCAAATAGCCTAACACATTATTTATAGAATACCTTTGAATAATTATGTGTTTTGATTAGGGCTTTTCCAATTTTACTTGCTAAAGCTGGATCTTTCGGATTTTTCTTCAAGGCCTGCTCGTAGACTTCTATGGCTTCATCAGGCTTCAACAGTAAAAGATAAAAACACAGAAGTCAAGGATTAAGATAAAAAAGCATATGAAGAAAACAAAATCTGGTACAACCTCCAGGAATGACTGACAAGTATTAGTGGTTCGTAAGTTACAATACTTCCGAGAAAAGAACGGTCACTATGAAACTGCAGGAAATGTAAAGCCCATGGAAACTTACATTTCCACACTGAAACAGAATGTGCCAAGTTTCAGAACTCTTCTAAACATCTCTAGCTTTTTTTCTGGATTTAATTTCGCTCTCAGTTTAGATTTTTTGTTAGTCTTATGGGTTTGTGTTCTTCTACATAAAATTATCTCCTTGACTTTCATGGTCAGCTATCAGAAGAAATGCATTTCCACAGCTTTTTATTTGAACTTAAAACAGTTACATTTGTAGCCAGTAATTATGTTTTATTACATTCTAAAGCAGTTTCTGTTTGCCAACTACCAATCAATAGGAGTCAGCTTGCTACATTGTCTGAACTTGCCAAAGTCAACAAATGACTCAATCGTTCTTATTCATCTCTAGCAAGCACTTACCTCTTGAATATTCATGTATGCATCACCAAGAAGAAGGAAAGTATGAGCACTTGGCAGTTTTTCTACTAGGTCTCTGGAAAGAGAAGACAGAACCTTGCTCAATATTTAACATGTCAATACTGGTATCTAAACAACAATAAATAGGGCACAACAATTTTATCCTCGGCAGATTTTAGTTTGTCTTTACTTCTGAAAATAAAACAAAAACCCCCAAGATACCTTTCCAAAATAGGACTTCCAATTACTGTTTCAAACCTTACAACACTTATTCAAATAAATTCATTAGGTCACTAAATATTTCTGACTCATAGCAGAACAGGGAAAAAGTGAGCTCACCATGCTACCATTAAACATCTAGGAAAATATACAAGCACACACCACAAACTTTTACCTATAGCAGCCAGCATATAACTTCTTATCTTTCCTGTACTGCAGATAAACATCTGCCATTTTTTCTTTAGCTTGCACAAAGTAAGGCTGTTCAGGTGTAATATTTCGGAGCATAGTCAAGGCTTGTTCAACATCTCCTTGAGCAATTGCCAGATCTGCATTTGCAATCACAACTCTTAGTTCCTCAGGAGTTCCAGAAAATTCATTAATGGCGTCTTGCAGTATTATAGCAGCCTCATGCTGCAAATAATAAAACCGATAGAATTAAATGTATTTCCTCTTGTGAAGCAGCCAAAAATAAAGACATCATCAGCAAATGAATGTCTGGGGGCATTACACAAACCAACCAAAACACCCTACAAAACCCCCCAAACCATAGTATCCATTTGTTTTGCTAAAAGATTTGAAGTGGTTTTTCCTCTTGATTTTGTAAGTAAGTTTTATGTAATATGAACTACAAGAAAAAGTTTTAGTAGAGAAAAAAACATTTGCATTGCATATATACATGGAGGTGCTCAAAATTCAACTGGACGACAATGCCTTTAGCACTTTGCTCTAACAAGTCCTGCTTTGAGGAGAGTGACCCCCAGAGGTAACTTCCAATTACAGGATTGTATGGCTTCTCTGATATTCTTACACATATGTTGTGTCCTACTGTTTGAGATACAGCTGATACTGAGGATGATGATACACAAAGATAAGGACATAATAAAAAAATATTTCTAATAGCATTAGACAGCAAAACAGGAATCTACATACTGGAAAACGAACATCAACAGTATCTCCTCCTCAAAATTAAAAGGAGTTTTACAGACTCAAAATTGAGCACCTGCAATTAGGGGTTTTTTTTTCTCTGCAGTTTAAGGTACAAGCTGTCAAGTCAGCGATTATCACCTTGAATATTTTACCAAGCAAGTCCTCTTGGTAAAGGAGGTGGGGGGTTTTGTTCTAAATTAACAAGGATAGATACATCTGTTAATGGGAAGAGAAAATTGTTTTCAGGTATGTATCATATCTTAACAAGTTTGCCATCTCACCGGTTCTCCATTCAAACGATGAGCTTCTACTAGCTCTAGGAAGACAGACACACGATCGCTTGCATCAATTTCAATCTTCTTTCCTTTAGTTTTTGAGGAAGCTGTAGGTTTTCTCATTCCGGGCAAATTCTTTGCCATCTGTAAGGTCTTAATAGCTTCTGATAATTCTCCCATCTTTTTCTGAGTTTGGGCCTTAATTAAGTGATAAACAGGATGTTCCCTCACCTAAAGAAACATAATAAGGAGTTTCCAAATCTGACATTACGCATAGTATTCAAATTCCCTGAAAAAAACTTTTTTTAAAAAAGCAGCCAAACATTGACCTCTGTCTGGAATTAAAAATTGTTTATACACGGTTTTCAATATTTATGTAAGGATCTGAGAAAAAGCTATCATTACTTTCTTTTGTATTTCAAAATTTCAAGATGTTGTAATTCAGATACCATGTTAATATAAACATTTAGATATTAAACTTGTAAACCCACCTCAAAATTATAGCTCAGACAGAGTTCCAAGGATTGAGAACATAGTTTAGTATTATTTTGAGCCAAATACACCTGGGCCATCAGTAAGTGTGCATCTGCATATGAAGGATTCCTTTCAAGACAGTAATGCAGATTACTTTGGGCTGCTTCAATATCCCCTGGGAAGTTAAAAAAGGAAAGTGAAGGAGCAGTTGATATGAAATACCGAGGTTAAGTACAGAGCATTTATTAATTATCCACAAATTTTGTAATTGGGGAGGGTGTGTTTTTTGTTGTGTTTTTGTTTTTTAAAAATAATATGAGCATTTAGTGAATAAACTCACATACAAAGTATTATATGGCTATGGAATGAAATCAAAAACAGGTTAAAGTTAAGATATTTCCCCAGTGCTTCATCTGTAAATCATTCAGTGATATTTTTTTTTTTGAAGCAATAGATAAAAAAATACCATATTTATGTGTCTGTACAATTAAAATACGCTCAAACAAATCACAAAAAAGGCAGTGCAAATGTTCTTCACTTAGCTGTAATTAATGTTGTGCAGTGAAAGAAAAATGTTCATTATGATTTAAAAGTATGAAATTAATTTTTTATATTAAAGAAAGTAAAGAAGTGGATAGCTAGCATTCATGTAACATTTACCTGACAAGTATTTTACTTTTGCACTTAAAAAGATAGCTTGTTGAAGACCAGGCACAGTTTTTACCACAGTTTCAAGAACAGAAGCACAGTGCTTGAGAAGTGGGGAAGGAGACTGCCCAGGACTTGCAGGCTAGGAGTAAAAGATAAAAACAAAACCAAAAAGCACCACTGCAGTTCACAGGTTTTAGAGTTTCATTTCATTTTAAGTCTGAACTTGACTTTAAACTCAAATGAGCAATAGCAAAGCATTGTTATTTTCTTCAGCCCAAAAATCTAAAAGCTGTCATCGTGAAGAAATGTATAAATATGTTTTAAATTTAAGTGGGCAACTTCTTCATATCAGCAGGAACACAAGACACCCTCATGGACTTCAAGGATGAGAAAACACCTCAAATCTGACATAAGCTGAAGAGTCAGACCATAAATATTTGGCAGCAGAAAGGGTTCTGGTCCCGTCCCTTCTGCCCTTGTTCCACACCACAGAACATATCCCTACCACCAGCAATAAATTATTTCTCAACAAAGCTGAGAAATAGCTACTTCCATGTAAACTGCTAGTACAGTGTAGCACATTTTAGTTCCTTATTATCAGAAGTGTTGTTCATTTCCCTCTGTTACTTTAGATAGTTGCTAACTGTTACATATAAGAAAGGAAAAGACCATCTAAAGATCCTTCTGTTCACAGCTAACATTACCAGAGGACTCCATGTCCTGGGGAAGCTGCAATCCTCCACTATCAAACTGGAAACCTCCACTGCCTGCTGAAACTCCTCACTTTCTAATACCACAAACTCCTCTTTGCAAAAAAGAGATAATGAAACTTCAGGAAAAGCCTATATTTTCTTTTACAAATCATTCTATGGACATGAAAAACAGTTTTCATTCCAAATTAAAAACCATTATCACCATTAAGTACTCCTGGAATATACCCCAAGGATATCTTCAGACAAGACACTGCCTCACAGAGTGACACTTCTTATTTTTCTCCATCCATGACATGAAATTGTCATCACTACCGATGTTTTAGACTTTCAACCATTACCATTTTGTTATAGATGGTAGGATGGATCATAACAATGGAAAACTACTTGTTTGCCTGTTAGATTTTAAAACTGTACATAAACAAATATTTATGGGAAGGTTCTATAATTAGACTAGAAATCTGCTAATAACAGAGTCGTCTCCCAGCTATTTCAGATGAATAATCTATTTAAGGAAGATGCTTTTTAAAGAAACTTTAAATGTGTTTCTTCTGCTTTAGAGATGTCAGATCCCCATTCAATTTATTAAGTTCTACATGCCTTTGTTGCTAAAACTAGCACAAACAAATCCAGCCACAGAAAATCAGCCATCCAAGTGAGATTTTTCTTTGGGATTAGTAATCATATAAAAAAGTGGTATTCCACTGATTTTTACCAACACACCAAAGAAACACACTGTTACTTAAATTCACATTTTAAGAGGGAAAATTTTCTAACTTTTGCTTCGTGATTAACTGATCTCAACATTAAATCCAAGAATAATTTCAGACAGACGTGATCTACAGCTGCTTACCTGTGCTGGGCAAAAATTAAGATATTCCCTAATGATTTCTAGCAAGAAGTCAGGGTTTAGTTTCTCAAAATATTCCACACCAAGAGGAAAACCATGCAAAGATGAAAAGTGAGTATCCAGAACATCATTCAATAAGGAAAGAACTTCTTCTTGTCTCTTATGTTTTTTCATAGCTAGGACTGCACGCAAGAAAGATAATTCCTGCAGAAAAAAAAAAAAAAAGAAGAAATAAAGCATTCTCCATACTCCAGATACATTCACTTGTTAGTGACACAATGCTAAATAATTAATACCGTTAGCCATTTCTTCTTTATATTTAGGGATACTGTAAGGTATTTAGTATGTTCACTGTACGTGACGTTGATGATTATTACATCAATGCTTTCCTTTAATTTGTGCAAGAAGCTCTACATTTTCCTGAGCGCAAAATCCTGAAAGTAATTAATATCCCTCCCTTCCTGACATTTCAAACTTATATTCAGAGATGAAGCACTGCAGGAAGGCAATGATGTTTTTGCTCTGCAAGCAAACAGCCTTACATTGCAAAGTCAGGCAACACATTAACTTAGGTTAATAGGAAGAAAAACTGAAATTTCAATTTAATGGTACTCCATTACGAATCTTCTGCTCAAGTGACTGAAATATAGAACATGAAGTAGCCAGTAGATCACAATTCAGATTGTGATCAAAGGATTAATGAAGGAAGATATCCCCTACCCCAGATTTCCCAATGGAGTGTTGAATTTCATTAAGGAACTCCAATTGCTGCTCTGCATCTTCTAATTGTCCTTGTATAAGCTGACAACGGATAATACCTGTAACATATTTAAGCATTTTATTGCAGATTTGTCTTCCTAGTCAAGCACATGCTTTGTTTTCTAAATTAATCTTTTCTCTCCTCAACCTCTTCATAAAGTGTGGATACAAGAAGAACAAATAGATCGAGACTTACGGTAATACAGATTTTACATACTTAAAAATACTTAGGATAGTTGATGCACGGTTGATACATTAATACACACAATGCCATAAAGCAGTTTCATGGAAAGATCTCGTCCCTTATATTTCAAAGTTTAAAACAGTGAATTCAACTGGTTCTAGACTAAGTAGAAAAAACAGTCTGGCTTCTAAATTCAGAACAAGTACAAGCAAAATTAAATTAAAAAAAACCAACAAAACACACAAACACAAAAACCCCCAAAACACGCACACAAACCATTCCTACCCCTTAAACTCTTCACACTGTTTGAAGTTTCAGATTAGAAGGCAATAGCACAGTCAAGGAGAAAAAAATGCAGGGGAAGATCTGTGATTCAAGTATACCATATTTAGTCTCTATTTTCTTGACAGCTATTGGACTTTACCAAAAGCAATGTTTATTTTTTCTCAAAGAATGTAACATGTACATCAAAAGTATAGATATTTTGACTTGATTATTTTTTTCAATCTAATTTAGACACACATATAGGCACGGACAACTTGTTCAACTGTCCTTGAATTTTTTATTTCTCTAGCACCTAGGAGTTACCAGGCACTACAGAAATAAAATAATAATTAAAAAAATAAAATACAGTCACATCTTGCCATTACTCTGAGAGTTCTAATTCAAAGGAGAACAGTTTCTCTTTTCAAAAGGAAACCCAAAAGGTATATCTAGTGAGGAGAAACTGTTGCTACAGGGAAGACAGCATAACATTAACTGCCCAATAATCCTGTTCTAATAGTTCTAGATTCTCCTAGTAGCAGTAGTAGGAAGACAATCAAAAAAGCATCATCTCTGTCTTAAGACAAAGGAAAAACCCAAAGAAAGTATAAGACCTTACCAGTTAGTGCAGAAACACTTGTTTCATCAAGTGTCATAGCAGTCTTGTACCATTTTAAAGCTTCTTTCACTTTCCCTTGTAAAATCATTTGGTAGCCAAGTTCTGTAGCAAATTCTGCATTGTCAGATGCCAAGTCAGATGCTCTTTCAACTAAGGTTTGCGTATGTTGAAGGATGAGTTGGTTTCGACCACACTAATGGTAAGAATAATCTTTAAATCTTAAGTTTTTCTTATTTTTCAAATTCACTTAGGAAAAACACACTGAGTATTTCTGTAGGGTCTAGACAATAACACCTCTAACTAATATAATCTGTAGTAACTCTATAAAAATTGCGACATTAACATGTGCTGGATTCAAACATAAATATACAACACCATACAATAAGGAAGAGTTGATAGTTGCTTAAAATGCTTCCTTAAAACTAATCTGATAAATACAAAGATTAAAAGAAACCTCCAGTTTCATGTCTATGTGATTAACCTTGTCACTTTGCTACATTAACAATATGGTTCGTGGACATTTGAGTATCTTTTCATTGGAAATCTGTTTCTCATTTAAAAGCAAGCAGTGAAAACATTTTTGGTATGCTTACATATTGTAATTCATACTGAACGTAAAACTTTAAATAAATGTAGTTACCAAAGGATACACAAGGTAATTTCAATTGTCAGCAATCTTCTACTTTTTAGTAGACATCTAACATCTGTCCACCAGAAAGTAAAATAAACCCCAGGACATACAGATAGTTGTACGCTGCTTAAGAAAAAAACAAACCACAAACCCCAAACAAAAACCATACTCACTGTTCTACTGAAAGCTAAAGCCATTTTATAGAAGAGCTGCGCATTACGTGGTTCTAATTTGTCCAATGCCTTAATTAGGTCTCCCAGTCTTGCTGATGCCTTGGAGACACAGGAATAATATAATAAGTAATAGAAAGAATTAACAGACTAGGACAATTAACAATTTTCACGAGGAACTAGTCAATTTTACTATGCAATAATATCTTGAAATTAAAACTCAGAAGTTATCAGGGCTAGGAGTTAGATTTATTTTGGAATTCCTAGAAAAATACTCTGGAATAGTAAATTGACAATGAAGTTGATCATGTGTCTAAAAAAAAAAGAGTGGAAGACTTGAGTCGAATCTGATCGAAAAGAAGCGTCCCATAAAGCAAGATAGTCTGAGGAATCCCTGATCTGTGGATCTTGCTCCAGTTTCACTGCGATACAGACATATATGCTCAAAACCAAAACACTTCGATGCTCAGACATTTAACATCACAGTTTCTCAAATACCCTAATGTACTTTAGATATTTCTGGAGTTACAAGAATAAGATACACGGTGGGTTTTTAAATATGATTTTACATGTAGACACTGAATAATAGATAAATTTCATCAGTTCTTAATTTTTTTTCCTAGACAGAAGTCTTAGTCCCATGTGACTTTTTACCCCAGAGTCTAGCAAGTTTCATTCCTGGACAGCTTTACTGAATTGGAGTCTGCAATTATCACTGTTTCTCCATATTTCCTACAATTGTGCATAAGACTTCAATTTGATTATAAATACACTAATGACTAAACAGTTCTTTGCAATTAATAATAATGTTTGCAATTAATAATAATAATAACCTAAACTACATTTTCCTCTAGAACTTAAAAAAAACCATACAAAACACTTAAAACACTTTACTTTTTTTGCTAAGTCTCCACTTAAATTATACCAGCATCTTTACATAACGAGAAGATATAAACAAATATTTAATGATTTTTTGTGACAATCTAGATAATGTATTTTAAAATTTCCTGAAAAATGGCACAAGCACCATATAGATATAAAATACATGCATATATCCCTGTGCAGAAAAGGATCTTGGGAGTAGAAGGAAAAGAGAATTCTTAGAGCTAAAAAAACCCAGTAAATTGTCAAAAAAAATAAAAAGGAACAAAGCACAGGTTCTAAAATATAATGTTCGCAGACTGTCGTTACGTGACTATGACCCCCTTCAAAAATTTATCACTACAAGACCTCAATATTTCCCTTACTTCAATTAATAAAATACTTAAAATTAATGGAAGGCTTACACTATCTTCAAAATTTATGAAAAGAGCATTTAAACTATAAAAGATTACTTTGATGATTTGGATCAACATGATTCAGTTAACTGTCCAGAGGCAGTTAAGGAGACTTCTGGGCTTGATTCCTGTTCTCTGGGTAAAGTAAAAATTATGTTTCCCTTAGCATCCAGAAAACACCCCAACAATAAACTAAAACAGCCATTTGAGTTAGAATAGACAAATATATCATAGATAAGTGCTGTAGCACAGGAAGAGACAAAGTTTACGAGGATAAGACAAAGAAGATGGTGCATGTGGGATCTAGTCCCTACAAAGGCTATGTTTTGTTCAACAGTCTGCTACTTAGAAGGCTCACCTCAGAGATGTTTCCTTCCCTGCACAGATAATGCAGGGCCTCCATTCTTATGGCTTCTAAATTGAGGGCATCTTTCTGCAATAGTCTAAAACCAAACAAAAGGTAAACGTAAAGAAACCAAAACAAAACCTTTGCTCAATCATCTGGTTTATTCTAAAAGGTGAATAAAATAACTTGTACTGCACAGTCACTTTAAGTCATAGCTCTCAACTGAAAGCACAGCTTTGTTTCTTTATGCATATGTCAAAAAAGGTCCTCCTCCATCCAAAATGAATTCAGGTATTGATGCAGTGCCCTCACAGAATTGGAAGGCCGGGTTCAAATACAAACTAATTTGTGTTATTAATTTAAAAAAAACCCCACCCTGATTTAACACTCGAATTCATTAAAAAGTAATGGAAACCTATCTACTTTTGTTTTGACGTGTCTTGCAGTGTAAACATGGCAAGAACATAATTAGTGATGTGCTGCTTCATACTCAACCTGTGTGCCGTTTCAACTGCCTGCTCCCAGTCCTGCAAGGCCAGTTGTAGCTTCATTTTCTTTATGAAAGCGGGAAGGAAGTTTGGAAAGTTTGCAATTATCTGGTTCACGGTTTCCAGAGCTCCTGAATAATTCTGTCGGACCTCAAAATACTGTGCCTAATGGAAGGAAGAGAAGTCACATCAAAAGCCTGTACACTCATACAGGTGAGAAGATCCACAAGTTCTTTCGTATAGAAACCAGGCAAAAAAAGCTAGTAAGAGAAAAATCTTTAAGCAATAATTTTACTTCAGCAATAGCCACAACCAGAGATACTGCATCAAATAGCAAAAGATGACATGTAAAACCTGGTGTGTAGTAAGCACTCTATCACAAAGGTAACTGCAGTTTGGTGATTACAAGTTATTGTTCAGTCACAAGCAAGCAAAAGACAGAGAAATGTAACCAAGGAGTAAAAATGTCTTACTAGGTTTCAAATAACTTTGTATAAATAATCTCACAATTTTAGGATATTGATCATAACCCACAGATTTAAAAATTTTTTCAAGCCCTGAGATATGTACCACTTAAAAACCCACACTCAGCAGGTCACTGCAGTTGTTGCCAGAATTAACTTTTTTTTTTTTAATTGTAAAGCAACTTACAGAGCACTTTAAATACATAAGTACTGCAGAAGTATCAAGTATCATAGTTGTAAATGAATTTGAGTAGAAATCAATTTAGGACTTAAATCCTCTATATTGCTCTGATTTTATTTACCATAATCCAGGTGCCTATGTGGATGTCATTTTATTTCATATTTTTGAACTAGAAATGGTGCAAACATAGCAGTTTCTGAGATTTAATTTCTTAAGCCATAGCAAGATAATTGTCTGTCTAAAATCTAACTGCAGTAACCAAATTTAAGATATACTGGTAATTGAACACAACAGTCTGTGCAACTCTCAACTACTGTGCACACTCTCCTGAACTTTAGTCTTACTTTCATTGAACAATTCTTTTCTGCATTTAGCTTTGACATATTAAAAAACATTTTATAAATAAGTAGCAATGTCTGTGATATAAACAAGTAGTATACTCCGAAACAAAAAATGTGTAAAGAAAACAATTCATGCCACTCCCTTAATGAAATGTAATCAAAGCAAACACTTGAAACAGACTGGCAATGATTTAAAGAGTGTTAACAATGTTGACAGACAATCACACTACAGTGTTTAACTATTTTTTCTTTTTGCTGCGGCACACAGCAATTCTGTGATGTGGACAGGCATCTCACACAAAAAGGAAGAAATCACACATAGTTTTACATTTTCAGGTGATCTGAAAATTCATTTCTTACATGTAAATACAGGAATCAGAACAGTTTTCCTTGTGTATATAGTAAAATCATAACCTCAATATACATTTAAATTAATTTCATTTAATCTATACTTTTATTTTTTTATGCTGGTGTCCAACGGACTCTAAAGTGTTATCTGGTAATTTTCTTTCAAGTGTGTCAAAATAAAAACAAACCCCACAAAATTTTAACATACCGAAAATAAATACGGATATGCACTAAGAAATAATTACCAGCTCCAGTCCATCAAAAAAAAAAAAGGTGGAAATTCTATTTAGTGAAACGCTATCCCACTGCAGCAATATTTTATACTAGAGAAATGTAATAATAGAAAAACACCCCAGAAATTCATAATTAGTATAGGGTAACAGACACGGTGTAACATTACTGCAACCCAGGTATGCCCGTTTGTCTTAAGCGACGAAGTGAAAAGTCTTACAAACCTCCACTATCTGTTAAAATTAACTACAAACTATTTTAAATGGGCTGTCTACCACAGGGAACAGAACTGTCAGTATATTCTTATTGTGCTAGTAATAAATTTCTGTGAGAACTTTTCTATATTCCTTTAAAAAAACCAAACCATAAATCAATTAAAACTTAAATTTCTGCTAAAACCAAGCCTTCTCCTCTGAACAAAACCGGCATGACTGTGCTATATTTCTACTTTCTGGATAAGCTCACTTGTCATAGACAACTCTTCTCAGCATCTCTCTCTAATCACTCTACAAGACTAACATGACATTTAGGAAGCATTAAAATCATGAAGCAAACTTACTTTACCAAGCAGAGCAAACACATCATTGCCTTCCTGCAGTGCTTCATCAAAGTATTTCACAGCTTTTTTAATGTGAGTTTCTTTCCCACAGGTGAGATCAAGCCATGCTTTCAAAATCAACCCCTGTAAACAAAATATAAATTGGAATTCTTTGCTAACTAGGTAGTTAAAATAGTTCACTAGACACAGTAATAAGTAGAAATAACCTAAAAATAAAGTAGGACTTCAATTATTTAACTATTAAAAATATGTATTTGAAATAATAACCAGTCTACAGCACAACCTAAAATATTAGTAATTCATTCCAGCATGAAATTAATCAAATGGCACTGAAGTAATATAACAGACAGAACATAACTTCGCAGAACTGATGGCATAGGATTGCAAACATTTCCACAGTATATTTTCTTAAGATTTTGTTTATATAAGACACTGAGAAACATACAGGGTGCTGTTTGTTTTTTTTTTTTTCTACTGTCTGATTAAAAAGAAAACCCTATGTGTGAAGGGCAAAGATCTGACATTTCCCAAATCCTCAACAGTAATATAAAAAAATACATTACTTAGAACTTGCATTTAAAAGTCAAAGGTAAGTAAGAGAGGTATATTTTGTAATTGCTAACCATCAGGGACATGATTTCTTATGCAAAAAGAAACTGGCTGAAATTCATATACTTAGGCATTCTAAAAAAAACTGAAAGTATTTTACAACTCTATTAGGAGTACATAAAGTATCTTATCAAAACAAACTGCCTATACTAAGAAAATCATATTTCACTAAGTTTAAGCACCCCTAAACACCTCCCAAATGTCTAAAGCACATGTAACTTCGTATTGTTGAATTAGGAAACGGGATAAATATAAGTGAACCCAGAAAAAGGAAAACTATTTGTTTTCTATATATTTAAATGCTAATGTACATTTTTATATATGGGCATATCCCTCTGTAAAAAAAAAAATAAATAATTATTTCCAATCCATTAAATACTTCAGCTGGAAATGTTTCCTACTAAGCAACATTCCCAAATAGTGTCTCTTAAAAACAAAAACAAGCAACAAAAACCAACTACTATGGTTTCAATAAGCAAGGTAATAAATATTGCTAGTTTACCAAAAAGGCATATCCTTAGTCTTTCAGAAAATAATATATTAATGCTTTATTATATCCTTAATTATTGCTTAATTAGGAAAAATTAGCCAGTAAAATAACTACCAATTTTAATTTATAATCAGTCATAGTTCAAAAGCTAAGACATTAATTTCTGTAATTTAAGTAATGTTTATTTAGAATAGTTGCAGATTGCTAACCCATGTAATATCATATAAACCATAAAACTGTAGATTACAAATTGAGCAACGTACTGAACCACACAGAGGAACAATCCAGAAACATTTATGTTTAATACTAATGTCATAATAGAACAATTATGCATTCAAGTAACAGCTCTGCCTTGAAGATGTCTGACAACAACAACAAAAAAATGTTACTTTTGTTTTAATTCTTGCATTAAAGCTGATATCTCCTTTAAAAAAATAACACAGTAAGTTTTCACAAACCTCTTTAAAGATTAAAGATGCTAGTCAATTTTGATGTCAGTATATAAGCGCGGAAGATATTATTACATACAACACCTAAACAGATTTTAAAATAAATTACATTCAGTAAAACCCCATGCAAATTTTGCCTTTAACAACTGCTGAAAATTTAAATGCCCAATACTCTGGGTATTTTTGAATCTTCAGATTCAAAACAGGTGTCTCCCTCTAGTGAGGCTACCACATTTAGTTTTTGCTAGGAATTATAATGCTCAGTATCAAAGCAGCAAAATTGGCATAACTACGTATTATTTTCATCTGTCAATGCAGACCTCTCATTTCTCAAGTGACAATGAATACTTAGTGGGCAAAAAAATTAATTATGGGAATTCTACTGTCAAATGAACTAATGACATTAAGAAAGTATTAGAAAACAGTTAAAGGAAACCTCCAAATAGCATTGGTGCAGTAAGTCTACCTTTGTAGGATACATGGTCCTACTACTATTTTACATAGAAAAAAGAAGTTACCTCTTTACCACCACCAGAAATTTTGATCATTCTATCAACATATTCACGGGCTTTGTCCTCACGACCAAGATGCCACAAAAATAAGCCAGCGAAGTAGAGAGCCTGCTGTCCTGCTGCTTTACGTTGCTCCTTCATTTTTGCATCCAACTCTAGAATAGCATCTCGATCTGAAAAGGTTTTGTTCAGAGCTTTTTTTGATAGCATCTCAAAATTTCACAAGAGGAACACATAAGCCAAAGGCTTCCAAAACAAATATTGTTCTCTGTATTGCATATTGATAAATGCACAGGCGATCCTCCCAATTTAAAATATTAATTGGATACAGGCATAAAAGATAGAAGAAGGCTCCCTTCAACATGGTCATTGTGCAAGAACCCTGCTGTTTGTTAAACCTTAGATTCATAGCTGAGACTTCTGTCAGATAAATGGAAATCTGACAATAAGGTTCACGTTTATACCAGTGTCTGCCAGATAATTAAACAGTAAACTGTAGCGTAGCCCTAAAATACTGAACACAGGATGATTTAGCTCCAGAATCCCTGGAAAACATGATGAGTTTCTTAACACTAAAGCTCATTTTCTTCCATCCTCATTGTTATTGTCAGTTGCTCTCACCAAGTTAACCCAATACAGACATTTCCTTTGGTGTGTGTGACTTACTGCCAAATATTTTTCTTTTACCCACATTCATTTCTGCTCCTTTTTTAGGAGCCATTAAAACGAAGTATCTGACTCTTATTGCCATGACTTCCTCAGACAGCCTTGAAATGCATGCTAATTTTACTGCCCTACACTATTAATGCTCAGGGACTCAAATAAGAGTGATGTCATGAGTCAGAGCTGTTTCATACCATACTGCTAAACAAAACCCTCAGTAACACTTATAGATCTGCACAGTCTGGAAGATACAAGGGCAAGAGTTTAACGACAACCCTGTTTACCCGATAAAGCAAATATGTTTTTGAGAATATCATACTTAGCAAAATAACCCCAGTTTTTAGTTGGAGAAAGGAATACCAACATTCACAAAGTTATTTTCTCTATTTGTAAAGTCAGGGTAACTTGAAAGACAGAAATAGCGTGGCTTTAATGACTTCTTAAATTGCAGTTCTGCTCAAAAGTACTGACATCAGACAAGACAGAACAACAATCACAAGAAGCTTTATTCAATTTTTTCTTCCATAAAAGATTTTTCATCATGGTATATAAATCACATGATATTTTTTTTTTAGTGTTTTATTTTAACATCCAGTCTTACTATTCACAGTTTTGTGTTTTGATATTTTCGTTTACAATCTTGACAAATGTCACTCAATTCAGTACCAGATACCATGTCAAATGCAAAGCTAGAGTATACCTTTTTAAATTAGGCAGACTTAGTCTACAAGTCTCAGATCTTCACACACAGGTGTTTAAAGCATAAAGCAGTTTTCTCGTAATGAGTATACCTGGATTAGGGCTCTTTTTATGGGCATAAATCAGAGCCATCATTGTACAAAGTGACACCTCCTGCTTGTTTTTAATTGATTCCAACTGTCGAATACTCTCTTGGATGTCACCTAGTGAAAACAAGTACAGAACAGGCTATAACATTTTTCAAGACAAAGTACATCAGCATCAGAACCTCAACCCGACTTAAATTTTTCCCTCAATTTTTTCTTCTGTTTTTGATAACAATTTATTCATAACTTCCTTTATTATTCACATACCCATTTTCACTTGTTTGTGCAAGTCTTTCAGACAGACACAAGAAAGAAAAAAGCAACTCAATGCTGAAAACTTAAAAGGAGTTATGTGCTAGTTCTGCCAACTCCATAAAGATGAAAACAGTGTTTATTATTTGTTTTAAACAGGGCACTGTTTCTATATATAGCCAGGATTTTTGCCTTGTTTGTGTGAATCTTTTGAATATCAATAGAAGAGACATCTTGATACATAGGAAAGTAAAACAGACAAAAAAAAAACCAAACAAAAAAGTCAGGGAGTTTGGGAACAGATACACCACCTCAAAATCTTTTCAATCCTTCCTAGCCCCCTGCCACAACCCTCCCCCACTTTGGGTTACTTATTATTCCGTTGTTATTCTGCAACATCCTTGAAATATGGATTTAGCTAAAGAAACTTCTTAAAACAGTTTAATGTACACAATGATCACCACAATAGGTATGAACTCTTAGCCCCTCTGCAGCAGATATATATAACAAAGTTAGATACAGCTGCATTAAAGGCGAGAAATACCTGCTGGAACAAACAAATTTACCTTTGTGACAAAATGCAATGGGCATTTGGATACGGCTCAAACTCCTTCCAAGGAACCCGTTTACCTGACCCACGTTCATGTAACCATTTAAAAACAAAAACAAACAAGGAAAGAAATAGACACTCATTTCTCACTTCAGATCAGTTTCACTCTAACGTTTACCTGACCCACGTTCATGTAACCATTTAAAAACAAAACCAACCAAACAAACAAGGAAACAAATAAAGAGATACTCATTTCTCACTTCAGATCAGTTTCACTCCAACGTTTACCTGACCCACGTTCATGTAACCATTTAAAAACAAAAACAAACAAACAAGGAAAGAAATAGACACTCATTTCTCACTTCAGATCAGTTTCACTCCAACCCCGCGTGTCCGTATGAGACAGATCACGAGACACCAGTGATCCTCTCAACACGGGAACGTTCAGCCTCCGTAACACCCATTTATTTTCAAGCAGCAGACTGAACGCCGCATGCTGGGCCTTTTGGAAGGGGGGCGGAGGGACAGGACACAACCCAACCCCCAGCCCCACGTTACCTGCCCTCAGGGCGCCGTACGCCCGGTAGAAAAGGAACACCGGATCGCTGCCCAGCCGCCCCAGCGCCTCATCCGCCGCCGCCCGGACGTGGTGGAAGTAGCCTTCTTGGCAGTAATAATTGAGCAGGGCCTGCGGGAGAGGCGGCCTCCGGTCACCCGCGCGAACGCCTCACCCGGCACGGCAGGAGGCCCCCCCCGACCCGCAGCGGCCCCGCCTGGCCGTTCGCCCTCCTGCCCCAGGCTCTGCCGCCCCCCTCCTGCGGCCCCAGCCCCTGCGCGGCCCCACGCCCGCGGAGAGGACCGGGGTGTGAGGGCGCCCGGCGGCGGCGCCCACCTGTTGCACCTCAGCGTCCATGGTTACTACCCAGCGCCGCTGAGGAAGGGCTCTCCGGAAGGGCGAGGAAGCGTGCCTAGCCGTACGCTGCTATTGGCTGGCTTGCAGGAGCGCCCACTCCCATTGGCTCGAAGGGAAAGGAGGCGGGAGAGACAGGGGAAGAAAAACTCATGGAAAACGCCGGAACGTCGCTGGCAGCCTATTGGGCTCTCGGGAGATGAGGGCGGGACCACCCAGCCCGGAGACCCCGTACCATTGGGTGAGAGGCGGGAGGGCGGTGCCGGGTGCAGCGGTGAGGGGGGGGCGGCTGGGGCTCCCTCAGGAGCCCTTCCAGGGGTTAGTGCCTCACAACCTGAATGCTGAATAAAAAGCTTTGAGAATTTATTTATTTTCTTGGGGTTTTTTGGTTGGACATACGGCTAAGTGGCCCACATTCCATATATTTCATCATGTATCTTAATACTGAGCGCTTCGAGGTGTGCGAAGCTTCCCAGAGGAAATTAAATGGCAATGGGGAAAAGCAAATACAGAAAGTTCTTTTTCTTTTTTTATATAATTTTCTTTCTTTTTGTTTCCTCCTAGGGAATTACAGAGTTGCGAAGACTAGTACAGTTCAGGTTTTCCCCTGGAGGCGAAAGCATTCCTGGTTGTGGTTCCTAAACACCGGACCCAACCAGCCGCTGGTGAATAACGTTCCTTTAGAGCGGCTGCGCTGCCCGTCCAACATGAAAACCATCAATACTGCCATTTAGTACAAGGAGGCAAACCCACCTTCTGCTGCATTAGCAGGTGAAGGTGATTCTTCTAGAGGAGAGCGCTCAGAGTGAGCTTTCCTAATGAGTGCATCACACGGGGCACTATTCCACATCCTCCGTGTCAGGAAGGGGCTGAAGTGGTGTGTAAAGCAGATCTAGTTGTCCTTGATGGCCAAGATGATCCTCAAAATTTTCTATTATGTTTAAGTGGTGCTCTACTTGTTCTGAAGTAACGTTCCAGCTTCTGTAGCATTGAAAACCTAAAATGGATATGAGAAACAAGTATTTTTGCATGGCCGTGACCTGTGATGTGCAGTTACAGTGGCATAGTTCTCATTTATCTCAAAACTATTTCCTCGAGAAAGGCAAAAGTTTACAAAGCTCTATATAGAGTATCAAGAAATACTCAGTTTATTACCTTATTTTTGAAGCAGTCTAATATTCCTGTCAGGTTTTGCGTAATTTACATACTTTTTAGGATAACCTTTTAAGACGTATTTTGTTTGCATATTAATCTGAAAGCACTTATCTTTTTATTTTGATACTTACACTTTTCTATGGAAGGTTTTAAAAATCTTTTTCATTATGCATTTCAGAATGATTTGAAGGAGAAATATTTTCCTCCTCGAAAGATTTGTGATGAACTTCAGGGAAAGTGCTATGAAATTTTATTCCTGCATTAGCAACTGAGCAGGCATAGAGATTACAATTGCTCATAAACTGGTTCTACACTAAGTTCAGTATTCACTGATGAGCGTCTTCAATATAAGTTGTAGAGGAATGCAATATAAAATTATGCAAGCATATAAACGAACATTTTCAGAAATTCACTGAAGCAATTGGTAAGGAATAACTGACAGGCACGCTTTCCAGCTGCATTTGCATTTTTCCATACCAGTATCCACAAATGATAGCTTCTAGGAACATAGTGCTTCCAGAGAGGTTCTTAAAAATTCCTGAGGAAAAGACCAATGGTTACTCACTCCAATGCTGATTCACCTTTTTCAGAAATGCACTTGAACGCGAGATGTTCTGTAGCCTATTTGTGAATAGCAAGAATAAACTGGTGCTTATAAACCAAGTTGGGCGATTTGATGCATCTGGTACTATTTTCAGTCCTCACTTTCTCTTTGTAAAGTCCTGAATGCTCAGTTCTCGTTCCTGTAAATGCCCCGAGCCTCCTGGGACACCCTCAGGACAGCTCTGGCATTTGGCGGTTGGTTACCCCACCGCCTGGAGCTGCTGCGTGAACTCATGAAGTTCCTCAGGGCAATACCATGGATACGTGCAAGATGATCATGCTCAGTGTCTAACATGCATTGAACTAGAAATCCCTAGTCAGTGGCTAACAAGCAAGTCCCAAGGATTTGCTCACGTGGGAGAACAGTATAGCTGGCTGTAACAGGTTTCAGTATTCTTTCATCCTCTGCTTTTAGAAGCATACCCTTTTAATATAAATGTAAGATAAGAAGACAAAAGGAACATACAATAAAAAATGTAATCTTTATTATTTTGGCGCATTAATAATGTTGTTTAGCATCAGTTAGGGTAATAGTAGCATTTTCCTGCATGCAGTTCACTAATACAGTATTAGTCAATAATTTTAATAAAAGTAATCTATATTTAATTTTCCTGTGTAAGAAACATAAAATGTCCTGATGTGTTGGATTATACAATTTTGCTACTTTCTCTTTGTGAAAAAATATTGTGGACCCAAGATAATATTTAGAATGGTTCTACTGCAGCATGAATCAAAAAAAAAATTGTGAGTAAAGATGAGAAAAGATTAAGGATTCTGTGAAAGAAAGGTTGTATCTGAAAACTTATGATGCAGGCACTGCTTAGACATTCAGTTTGAACTTACACCATGTCCCAACTGCAAAAAAACTTAGATTTTTTAGAAGCAAATTATGAACTCATTTTGCAAAAAATATTGACATGTTTGCAAATATTGTAAAAAATAAGAACCTACAGCTATCCATTCTCTTAGTTATATCTTGTTCTCTGGAGTTCTTCTGTGAAAAAGTGCTATGGACAGAAAGTAAGAAAAATGGTATGACACTAACCTGAAGATAAAATTCAGTTCTCGTTTTATGTACATAATGCTGAAAAATAAAACAAAATGATTTTTACAGTATTTATATTTGCTTATAAAATTCTAACCTTATTTTCAACAGGTTTAGTAGTTTTCAACATCTGTACAGTTTCGATATACACTATATGCTTTCCACTGAAAATTAAAAAATGTAAAACAAATAAGCTCCTAAGTAGCTGCAAAATATTGCTTAATGGTATGGAGGAATGAGGTCTTGTTGAGTAGTTTATTTCACTTAGCTCTGATGTATGGCTTCCCATATTTAAGAATCCTGGACATTCAAAGGAAGAGCAGCATAGGCAATATAAACATGCATCGATAGCATCCAAACTATCTATAATGGTAGATAATACGTAATTTTACCTGCTGAACGCTTGCACACTACACTTATTGTGGTACATATTTGATGCAATAAATGTGCTTAGGTCATTATCTGTTTGCTCAAACATGCACCACAGGTTAAAAATTACTATTTACAGAACAGAGGGCTTTTCATTAATGTGTACAACAACATCAACCTTACTGAGAGCTGAAGATGGCTAAACAATACTGCAGGATAAAGCAGAACAACTCTATAAAGGGATCTTTTTGATCAATTTGGCGGGCTGAGGCAGATTCATTTAGTATTTGTATGCAGAAAGACATTTGACGAAGACAAAATCTGTGACTCCAGGCCTAGAAGGAAGTTCGCACTCTCTAAAACTTAATGGTCTGTGCAAAAAATAATCAATTTTTACTGTTCTTGTGAGTTATAGGGGACTTTACAGGCATACCAAGACTTGTTAGGACATGATACAACATGAATACATTAATTAAGCACCTCAAAATCTGTTACTCCTTTCCAGAAACACTGTGCTAAAAAAATCTGTTGTTCTTTGTGACTTAATGTTATTTTCATGCATGATCTATAAGTGCAACATGCCTTCATGCAAATCATTTCCGTGTGTATATTAGTTGTATAATAGAACACCTGGCCCTTGTACCTGTAAAGTTGTACTTAATCCCCTTCCCCAACAGAAGCCCCATTTACAAAAATAGTCACATATAATAAACAACATATGAATAAAAATAAGATGAATCCACCAACACAGATTTTGTAAAAATATGATGTATGTGGCAGTTGAAATGCAAACAGTGGATACAGTTACTGTATTGTTTTATGCTAAACACACAAATACTTCATTTGCACCCCTTTAACTGGTCCCTACAGTCTGAGTAGCCATTTTTTCTCTCCTCTTCAGCAGTGTCAGCTGGTAGTGAGAACAGTAACCTCCTGTCAAGGTTGTTTCCCCGTATCACAGTCACAGTCACAGTCGCTGACAAGGGGTCACTGTCTTTTAATAGGCACTGACCTTTAATGTACAGTATATTTGTAAAAATTGTCAGTTTGGCATAGACCTCCAGCAGGAGTCCTGTTGACACAAACACGTGATCTTTACAGGCTAGAACTATTTTGCACATAGATGATTTTGCTTGCTATTTGCTTTTATTTCTGACCTCCTTTATCTTCCTTTTCATGCTTTTTTTTGTCTGGCCTTGTTACGTGATCATAAGAAGGTGGACAAACTGCTGTTGATGCAGTTATATCAGTTTTCTCTGTAAAGGAGTTTTCATTTAACTTGTCAATAAGGATTTCATCTTTCATACCCTGACCAGCCCCTCCTTCCGTTTTGTTTTTGTTATAGATAAAGGAAGCTTGTTTTACTGTTCGTTTTAAAAGGTGACGCCTATAAGCCCGTTGAATAATGACAGCAGATACTTCCTCCTGTTTTCTTTTTAATGTGGTTGTAATTGGTTCATAGGAAGCTTTTGAAGGATTGGATGCCATAAACCGATCTTCCATCTGTATTCTGAGGGCGTCCATCTCCCCACTTTCCCCCAAAACACGCTTTGTGAAAGCAAACAAGATGTCAAGGCAGTGAATTCTGTCGCCGCTTACCATGGGCAGATCCATTGCAATAAGCTGGACTTTGTTTGGTTTGGGTAGATGAAGAGGAGGCTCAAGTGCTGCTGCAAAATCAGACAATTTCTCAAATTCCATGAATTGTGTTGCATCGGGATCAAACTTCTCCCAGACTTCGTAGAACATCTCAAAGTCATCCTCGCTCAAGGGTTCAGCACTTTCTTCAGTAGCAACACCAAAATTCTCCAAAATCACAGCAATGTACATGTTCACCACTACCAGAAATGATATGATAATGTAGCTGACAAAGAAGAAAATCCCAACAGAAGGGTTGCCACAGTCGCCTTTCACAGAGCTCCCCGGATGAGCTTTGTTAGGGTCACAGTCTGGCTCCCCACTGTTAAGAATTGGGGCCAGCAAACCATCCCAGCCAGCAGATGTGGTGATTTGAAAGAGGCAGATCATGCTGTTGCCAAACGTTTCAAAGTTGAACATGTCATCAATCCCAGCTTCCCTCTTAACGTAGGCAAAGTTGGACATGCCAAAGATGGCATAGATAAACATGACCAGGAAGAGCAGCAGACCAATGTTGAACAAAGCAGGAAGAGACATCATCAAAGCAAAAAGCAGAGTGCGGATTCCCTTGGCGCCTTTAATGAGACGCAGGATTCGACCGATTCTGGCGAGTCGGATCACTCGGAATAGCGTGGGGGAGACAAAATATTTCTCAATCATCTCGGCTAAGAACATACCTAAAAAAGAAAAAAATAAAACCAAGACACATTAACACAATCCATATCATAGTAGAAATTTAGAAGAATAGTTTTAAAATTGGTGGTTCTATGTAGCAATTAAAGATATTCTGTAGATTCTCTTATACCGGTTATACATAGTATTTGCAGATACAGTATGTTTTGAATTATTAGAACAGTTTGATAGTATGATTAGATAAATTATTAGATAAAATGAAAAGTTCCTCGACTTAATTGTAAACCTTGAAATGGCAAAGGCTAATCATATAGTTCTATTTGAGTAAAAGTTCCCCTTGTAATCATTTTACTCTATTTTTAGTTTAATAAACAAGACTTACCTACTATTGAGAGAATGACAACCACAAAATCAAAAATGTTCCAGCCTATAGTGAAATAGTAATGGCGAAGTGAAATTAATTTGAGGACACATTCTCCAGTAAAAAGGACAATGAACACCAGGTTTATCCAGTATAAAATATTTTCCATTTCTTTACTCTGGTCATCAGTTTCTACCATCATGGTCACCATGTTAAGACAAATAAGAATCATGATGCTGATGTCAAAGACTTGCTGTGTCACAAAATCAAAGACCATGCCTTGGAATTTGTTCTGAGGAGAAAAGAAAAAAAGAAATATCCAAAACAAACTGTAATTGTTTTTTGTCTTCCTGTTAGAAGAAAGAATAAAAATACATGCAGTTAGGCCTATAAGACTTCAATACAAATTTAACTAGTGATCTTAAGTAGAGCAGTCAAAATAAAGTGAATAGAACAGCTTAGTTCACCCTTCATCGTTTGTACACATAAAACGGTTGCAAGGGAAAAATGGTTGTATTTACTGTGTTTACATTTTTGCTGACTGGTACACTAGTTAATGATAATCTTCAGACGGGACGAGTTCTCTCTATATCAATAAAAAATGAGCTGTTCATAAATAGCTATTTGTCTGATGTATTATAAATAATTTTACCCCTGGTCTTGGTATAGGTTTTTGTGGTTTTTTGGATCCCAGCTTTTTCATTGCATTGTAGTATTTCTTCTGCTCTTCTGTCATAAATATGTCTTGACCTCCAAAGTAAAAACACGAAATCAAAATTGGTTATAATCACATTTATATGCAGTGTTGAAAAAACTCTTACAGAGAAATTTGATTTATTTTTTTATTTCATCAACATCAAGACCGAATTGGGAAAAATCTCACAGCTATCAATGCAGCTGTCTGCAGTGCGGCATTCAGTCCAGAAGTTGTCTGGACATCCAGTCCTGCATCTCACAAAAAAACAGTAATGCAGCGTTTTTCTACAGTTATTTTCCTTGAACCGCAAGAAATCCTTTTCAGTACCTCTTATCTTTTATAGGAAGAGGTACAGTAAACAGCACCTGAGATAAGCTCAAATCTTCTGGGCTGCTTCAGTACTGTCACCTCTGAACTGTGATTTTAGTGAAACAAAGGAAGCAGACAAACTCAGGTTTTCAGTGCATGAGTAAGTTAGTGCTTTAGGTGTCTCTAGTTTAGCAATCCCAACATTAGCATTGGGACTCAAACTCTGAAAGGTTTTCAAGAAGATGTGGTTTATCAGACTTTGGAGAAACTGAGCTGAAGATCAAAGCACTCCTGATACTGTTAACAGCAAAATGCTCTCTCTTAATTATTTTATCTTGATTAACTTCCATGTTCAATGAAGTTCTGATTAGCAAAAGCCAGAACTGGCCTTTGGAGTCGGACAGTAAAGATAAAGAGAAAATTATGGGTCTTTCATGGCAACCTAACCAAAATTGACTGCCCATAGTGTCTTTCTTGTAGAGGCAGCTTGAATGAAAACCCATGAGACTCCACATACCTCTTGAAATAAGTTTTCCTGTATAAAGGATACTTGCAGACATCTAATTCCAGGAATGTCTATGAACTCGTAAGACTGGATGCAGCCCTTTGTGGACGAGTGTTTGGGAAGCTTGAAGACATGGGAATGCATGCACTGGACAGGCATGAGCATCTGATACTCAGACCATCTCTACCACTGAGATTATCTACATCTGCACTATGAAACACTAAAAAAGAAGCCCTGAGGTAGTTACAAACCACTCCTGCTCTGTACAGATTGTTATGTGTCACAAAATAGAACTTGAATACTCTGGATCATTAAAACAGCATCTGTAGTAGCTGGAAAATAATGCTTTGCTTTTCATAAGCAGTTAGTTATTTTTATGTGCTGATAAAATCACTACAAATCAAGCAGAAAAAAAAAAAAAAAAAGAAATTATGAGTCCTTTAACACAGAGGCCTAAATCAGGGGGTTGATTATGTAAGAAGATTTCATGAAGTTTAGACGTGGAAAAGCAAATTACCCACATAAGACTAAACTGGACACTGGAAACAGAAGGGGTTGTCCCATTCACTACAATGTAAAATGTTATGACATTAATGCATATTACATATTGGTAAGATCTTATATCTGAATATACCTCAGCTTTTTCAATTTTAAACAAACCTTGGGTGTGCATTTCACCTGCAAAAATTCAGTATTTTAGAATATCTTTAGAAGAGAAATGAAAAAATACTTATCTTCTTTTTTTGCTGATTGAAGTTATCAATAATGACACCAATGAACAGGTTCAGGGTGAAAAAAGACCCAAAAATGATAAAGATGACAAAGTACAAATACATGTACAGGTTGTCTTCATACTTGGGTTGCTGTAATACCTAAGGAAAAAAAATGTGTAATATCATTCCTAAGATTTCATGGGAAAAATTCAACTGAACAAGCAGCAACCTTGGGCAATATGTACTTAATATTTTGTGTTTGGACAATACTCCTGTCACTTATATCGATGCATTTTGCCCATTCCATCAATTACTGACAGCATCTGGCAGTTTGCATCCAGTTTTCCACAATTTGTTACAGCAGAAGTTCATATTAGTTAATTTAACTTTGTTTCATTCTATTGTATGGATGTGAATTGCTTTTGGAAGACATATAAATACACACTTGTTGATAGACAGACCTCAAACAGAAAAGGTAATTTAAAATATTGGCAGTACTTACATCTCTTGAGTCAATTGCTGCATACATAATATCCATCCAGCCTTTAAATGTAGCCTGTAAACAGTACACACCTGTTTAAGCATAGAGCTTGAAGACAATTCATATCATTATTTCCAGCAACTGAGTAAAGCACCAGGGATAATTAGCATAACATGAAATTGCTAGATAATTTTGTCTTTTAGCTTTCTTCATGGCTGCTTATCGGGTACACTGCTGTGTATCCCCCTATTTTGTCTCTATATGAACATTTTAAGCAGTAAGCATAATTAACTTATTTCTAATTATCACAAATGATAGAATGTAGTGTCGTTTTAGTGGACTAAATGTTCATCAAATCACATCAACTGCAAAGGCTCTGTACAGCCTCGTGTAACTGAGTTGCCACCAATGAAGACTGAGGTGTAGTCCCTCTCTCAGATCAGTCCGAAAGGTGGCAACCCAAGGGAAGCAAAAGTTTGATCAGCTCAGAAAGGGTATTCTCCTATCAATGAGAACTTTGAATTATCTCTAGTTTGAAACACTCTACCTGATTTAGTAATTCTATTTGCACTTTAAAGACATTGTATTGTGTTTCACAGAGGCTAGATCCCTCAGATATGTTCTGATATAAACTAGTAAGAAGAGGACGTATTTTATGTGCACTGAAGATTTAATATGCCTCATAGATGACAGCTTTTAATGAACTTTTACAGCTATTTTCTCTCCCCAAAATCTAATTTTTTATATTTGACAGTGAGGTGTAGATTGCTTCATCTGAGTGTTCAAAACAGAAAGTACATTTTCTCTGTTGTAGCAATTAGTTCTCTTTTGACTAGGCAACATCTCCAAGCTGAAATTACTCAGGTTTTAATTCAGTTGTGCCCAGAATAAAACAAAGAAGTAAGAAAATTCTCTGTCATTTGATCCCTATTATGATTTTGCTAAACAAGGCTGCAGATCATTGGTTCCTTCGTATTCCTTGCCATAGAGACCAATCGCAGAAACAAGTCAGGAATGGAACACTCTTCTTCCATGGTTATTGCTGCATCTCCATCATCTCGAGGTTTCGTTTCTAGTGGAGGTTTCAAAAAGGCTTTGCTTATGCAACATACAAAGCAATTGGCACCATCCTGAAGTGAACTTAAAATGAGAAGGAATTATTTTCTCCAAGGAAAAGAGGTCCCTTACACTTCCGAAATAGTGAAATACTAAAAGGAGCATAATTATCCTGAGATACAAATCCCATATGCAACAACTTTCACATCTTGAGGCTGATACAGTAAATATGATATTCAGGCAACTTACAGTATGATGGTGAAATCAAAGAGCAGTATCAGAGGACTGATAATTCAAGAATAAATCTGAAGCAAGTACAGGTCTCAGCTGAAGAATGCAAAGTACTTGTGGAATATTGGGACTGCAAGGGATTAGGAGAGGTAGGATCAGCTTTATTTATGCAGTTCCTAATATATGTTTAACCTGTTCTCAAAGACTTTAATGACAGACATTCCACAACCGCATAAAAAATATTTATTCCAGAACTTGTCTTTAGTGTTTCCTGATATCTAAATCCTTCTGTTGCCATTTAAGACTGTCACTTGTCACAATCATTATATATCTGGATAAGAGAGTACTAATCATCCCTTGTGCAGAAACTTTTACTTATTTGCAAACTGATTATTGCTGCCTTTCTTCTTTAGGCTGGGATCACTGTTCCTTCAATCTTTCCATGTAGATCTTGTGTTCCAGAACTCTGATCATTCTCATTATTTTCCTATGAGCTCTCTTCCACTAGATTCATCTCTTGAAGTGGTAACCAAACCTGGACTCAGCTGAGATCTTACAAGGTCTAAATTGGGCAGGATGTTTGCTTCACTTCTTACAGGCGCTACTTTTGTTTCTGTCTTGATACATTATTTGCATTTTTCGGAATGTCAAAACTTAGGTTGAAATAAGCACTTCAACCTGAAAGATGAAATACAAATAATGGGCGTCCTTTTACTTCAGAAAGATGATGCAAATGATGGAGTGGCTCTTCTGCAAAGGGTGTGCTGTTGCCTCAGATTCAGACACATGATGATCCTTGTACATCATCCTCCAGGCAAAGTGGAATTATTGGGTTTTTTAAATTTATTGGTGTAGCCTAGACTAACTAGAGTGAATGGAAAAAAATAGACTAATTTTAAAATATTAAGCTTCACCATCAGCAGTAAAGTACTCCATTAGAAACAGACTGTACATTTTGGCTAGCGCTAGGAAAAAGCTCTGAAGAACTGAGCTTTTGTGTGCTTATCATTATTATTAAAAAGGCAACTTGAAGAGAGTATGGGGGTGGAAAATATAAATATAACAAATTAGTATCTTGCAGTTCAAAATATCTAAAGTAAAATGAGTATTTTCCACAATGAGTTTTACAAAACCATAAGATACTACTGTTATTGAAGAAATGAAGAAAAAAACCAATCCCAAAACCTAGTTAAAATTGAGTCATTTAAATAATACAATATGCTCCCTCATCATGTTATTTTTTTATTCTAAACCCTTCATTAAGTTCAGTAAGAATCAGTGAATATAATTATCATTATGCAAAACCATTTACACTAGTTGAGAACTTAGCTGTGAGAAAATGGATTCTTAATTCCCAAAGCAGAAGCATCACTTCAGCAGGAGAACTTGTAATTTTTAAATGTGCTGTTTGAACAATAGCAAATAAAAGAACTGGAGTTTCAGTGTCAAGACATCACATTTAGTGAGGGAGTGTTATTTCTACTGCATTCAGTAGAAGCTTCAGCCTAAATTTATCCGCAATACATTTTCTTTAACAGAAATAAGGTATTATTTGGGTATTTGTGCATATTGAATAGAAAATAACCCAGAAATATGCCTAAGAGATCAATTTCTTGGCTTCTTTTTTTGTATATTCAAATACAAAAATATATTGTATATTCTCAGTGACACTGAATCAGGAGTAATTCATTGATTTCAAAGACTACAGCAGTGTAACTGAAATCAGCATCTATTCCAAATGGTTTTTTTCACCAAGGGAATTTGAAAGATATTCAAATGCGGATTGAAATGTAGTTAGAAAAACCAACAAATCAAAAATGCCCAATTTACTTTATATTAAAAGTATGTAGACTTTTTTTCTTGAGGAATAATTTCTAATGAAGTTATATATAATGCTGGAGTTTCGTGACTTCATTTCTTTACCAGAAATAACCACCAGGAATATTCACATTCCCTTTTGGACATCCAACATCATCTTGCTTTTAAAATACTAACCTGCTGGAACTTCGAAGCCACTCTAATCTTATAGCTCTAGAATTCTGCTTCTGCATTTTTCACCCTACACTTCACAAGATGTGTTTTCTTATTTACATTAGTAACAGCAGAATGATATAACATTGTGCTTTGAGACCTACTGGTTTGCTACGTTTTATCCTGGTAGGCAGGATATACGCTTTCCAGCAGCAATAAAAGCAGGCCAATGGGAGATTTACTTACCAAAGAATCCAAACTCTAAGTTCAAATTAAAAAGGCATAAGGCAATAAATTAGCAGGGCAGTGGCCACATCTCTTTGTGTACACCAACCTCCTCCTCTTCACTCACTGATGCATGAAAATTGTGAAAGGAATTTCTCCAGCAATCTGTCTCTGCTTTCATGCTTTTCTTTAGGGACAGAGAAATACTCAAACAAAATCAGACCAAGAAATGAAAAAATAAGTTTGCAGATCCACATAGACCAACATGAGGTATGCTGGATCATAGAAGAAAAAACTTCTTAAACAGAATGTGTACTTATATGAATCTTTACACGCCAATTTATGTAAGAATTTTGGAAAATAGTCTCTGAGCAACAAAGTCTATAAAACATGCTTATGTCAATGGCACATATTGTTAGCCGGTATTTTTGGGCAGAAAGAATTATAACATTGCTAGCAATACTAAAGATTTTCCACACTCACTCCTCCCCCAAAGAAAAAAAATGCAACCCCAAAATTAGTTTATGTTCTTTTCTTAAGTCCCTCTTTTCAGAAATGAATTCCGTATCACCAGTAAGGAAACTCAAGAAAGAACTTCTCAGAGAGTTCTTTTTGCTTAAAAAGCCACAGCCACACATTTCTAATATATTTTTGAGGCTAAAATGTTTATTTCTGAAATTATCCCACTCCTTTTGAGTATTTCTGTGTGAAAATCTGTTTCTTTTCAATATTACTCTTAAAAAAGAGGGCTTTTTTTCTGGGATGAGCAGAAAAAGCAGAAAAGGCTTTTCGTGATTCATTTATATTTTTCCCAGTGCCAGGGTTTGGAGTTCTTTTGGCTTGTTTTCATTTGGACTTTCTTGGCATTAAAATGATACTACTTCCAGTAGTATTCACTCCAGACAGAAAACCTCAGTGACGCAGAAAATAAAGATTTTTGTTGTGTTACCTATAATACAGAAAAGCTGGAGGGATTTACAATATTCTTCTTAGACTGGCCCAGAGTATGAGTCAGAGGATAGAATGGAAATAATACTGGATTGTGAGAGGCAGCTTTCTGTAGTTTCTAGCTTCCTGAAAAAAGGACCTTGTGTCTGTAATTCATGCACTGATACTTATCACTGAGTTTGTCAATAGAAAGACCCCGTTGACCTCTGTGGTGTTATTTTCTCAGATCCATCACAACCTAAACAAAAGTCTGCGCCCGAGGTTGTTAAGGCGGGGAACCAAATTGCTTCCGTAGACTTTCCAACTTATGGAAGATGTTAAAAAGAGGCCACTAATGTTCACATTGGGTGCACAGGAAAAATATCCACTTTCAACCATGATTTTTGATTCCCATTTTTCAGTCTGAATACCTTATACCAATTACTCAATTTTCAATAGATTATCTTTGTTTCTGACAAAGTAATGGGTACTGCTAATTAATTTACTTATCTTTAGTATTACTATAAGCTGATTAGGAAGGAAAGAAAATCTAGAATTGTGACATACCTATTCATTTCTCATATTTCTTCTGACACGATGGCTTTAGAAACGTATTCTAGATTCTCATCAAAAGCATTTTATATATCAAATGGAAAATCACCTTATAAATACCTTCTTTGATGGAGAAAGTGAATCTCAAACATTTATGAATTGTGGCCTTTCTTGTGTTCTTGAAGGTAAAAAGCCATAGATTCTGTATATTTTAAAGCATTGGCTGAAAATCAAGCTGATATTTTGCTTTCTCTGTCCTAGGGCTTTTATCATTCCGTAACTGCAAAATCACTAGTAGTGGTTTACTTACCAAACCCTAAAAGATGCAGGGCCAAGTGTCTGTTTTTTGGAATGACAGAAGTGCCCTGTTTTCTTCTGTTATGTCAAATAAAAAATCTCTTCATGCTTTTGTAAGAATTTTAGTAATACAGAAAATAGGTGGTGTTATCATTGACATTCTACTTGTACAAAAAAAAATCCATCCATTAGGCAAGCCTTTGATTGGTGCAAAATCTCATATTGTAGACACTGCAAAAACAACTGGCTTTTCCTCCCATGAGAACTAGGTCCCTGCGTGGTAGGTCTAGATTTATTTTTCCTTTGGAAGCATGGGAACAATTGGCAAATTTCTCCAAATTTGCCTCCCAGAAAAATCCAATAACTTAAGAACCTAAGTCTTCATGTAAGAAATATTTGTTGTTTTTCAATGAAGAGAAGATGGAATAAGCTATGCATAGCCTTGACACTGAAATACGTGTCTGCACAATACTGACTGCAAATAGCTGAGGGGTGGTGGTTGTGGGCAGAAAGCTAGGAGAAAAGGTACCTGGTGTTATCCCTGTCCCAGAACAGACTACGTTACTGCTGGAAGAAGAGCTACAAGCCACTTGGAAAGAGCTTTGTTGATGTCTGGTTTCTCCTGAACATGTTAAATAAAGCATTCTGGGCCCCCAGCCCCAAAGTGATTCTAGGTCAGTGGATTTCAAAAATAAGACAGAGAAAAAAGGGTTTGAAGTTGCTATACTACAATCCAGTTTTGTTACCAAAATCAATTTGTATTCAGTAGTTTGTTTCTTTAATACTGCTCGTCCCTCTCTGCTCTTTCCTAATGTGACAGTAAAGTAAATAATTAATCATAGTGAAATTTAAATTGTTAGAATTAGACAGTAACCTCAAAAAAACATAGAGGTTGCTGAATGCACGCAACATAGGTCAGAGTCCAGCATATTTTTTTTAATTAAAGCTGGGTCAGGTTGTTAGCTACTCCAAAATACAGACAGTGCTGTGAGAACACAATTTTTGATAGGGAAGGCATAACCTTGTAGTATCTTTCTGCATATATTTTCTTCCTTCTTTTCTTCTCTCAGTTTTTGCTAAATAAACTTCACTACGTGGTTATGCACAGAAATAGCAGGGAAAATATTCAATCAATTACAGCATCTAATGATATATTTCTTTTCTTATGTCTCTTCTGAAAGAGAAATTGCTTCTTAGATCACGTAAGTCTCCACTGGCGGCAGCCACATCATTGAGATGGGATTTCCTACTGGAATTCTTCTCTGTGACTTAATCACACCAATGCAGATTTTTGCTTTTCAGCAACAGTAAAATCTAAAATATACAGATAGCTGAATACCACCATTCCTAGGTACTTCTAGAAACTCTTAAAGTTAGAAGGGGCTGGAAGCCTAAGGGAGCCATAAATAGTAAGAATAGCACTTGTTCTGTCAGATGTCCTAAAAATTCTTTATTCATCTTAAGTAGGCTCTACTTGCTGTTTACTATGAAAATAGTAATCAGTTATAAGTGCAGTGGTATTACTAAGTCACAGATAAAAATCATCAGGTAAATATGTTTTCTGTCTTGCTAGAAATGCTTTTCACTATTGCATGTAAACAGTAAGAGGTATATAAAGAGTGATCACTTACTACTTGAAGTAAAGACAGATACCCAAATCCTACATTATCAAAGTTTACTTTCACGTTTTTCCACCGGGCACTTTGATTGTTTTTTATGAGCTCCTCGCACTGACTAAAATTGTTGATTTGGTCGACTTCAAACCTTTCATCAGTTGTGGTGTTAACACAGTAGTAGAACTTCCCAGCAAACAGATTTACTCCCATGATGCTGAAAATTAGCCAGAATATAAGACAAACGAGAAGCACGTTCATGATGGATGGAATTGCTCCTAAAAGGGCATTCACAACCACCTAGTACACAAATACAGGGGGAAAAAGAAAAAAGTGTAAGAATATTCACAGCAATAAAGGTTTGTATACTGTTTTACCAATGCTTAATAAATGACTGTTCAGAAACTAATACTATAAAAGTTAAAGCAGTACCTTAATAACTGTAGCATTGCACTGTTCTTCTAAATACTTAACATTAGAACACGTAATGAAAGGAAAATAGGTGATAAAATTAAAACAATTAAAAGAAAAACAAAAGAGAAGACCTGGTAGTAGTAAGATGAAGCCTGACACTGACATGTTCTATATAGAAAAAGACAAATGTGTTAAATATAAATACAGACATAATAAAATTCTAAAAATTAATCAAATTATAAGTTTAAAAAGTTTAAAGAAAAATGGCAACCTGTAGATCAACATAGCTTTGAAATTTAAGCTGAAAACACAAATGCCATGAATCTAGAAACTAAGCTCTACGTTAAAAGGATTATGCAGGAATTAAATACATATCTTTATTGCCTTATTGTTCCATGCAAGATTATAACAAAGATTTATTTCTTTGTATAGAAAAGCAAGACAGTTTTGCAATATGTGTCTACTTGAATCAACATAATTTATTTCAAGCTCCAGTCTTATTGTTTCACGTATTGAGTTTAAGTCAGTAATACCCTTCATTTATCTAAAGAAGGCCATATATCAAGGACAGGTTTAGGGGTTTTGATTTTGCACTTTAAATTACTTTTGGCCAGTTGCCTTCTCAGCCCCTTGCAGGCAAGATGTCAATAATTACTTATGTAGATAAAAAGAGTATTTTTCTGATATATACAATAATTAACCACATGTGTCTGTCAGAGCTATCCAAACTTTTGTTGAATTTGGTCAATAGCTAAGCAATCATTTGTCCTTAAGTATCCAATACCACATCTCATTTACAAGTCATATTTTATTTTAATTTTTTTTTCTCTGTAAAACTTTTAGCACCTTGTAGGAAGGTAAAATAAAATATATGGTAGGGCTCTGTTTCTCAGTAATCCAATTCCTGCAGTAAGAGAGGAAAGGATTGGCATGGATACTTGGGGTATATTACGATGTCTTAGTCCATCTTTGGTCCCTGCTTTTTGCAACATAGAGGGATCTTCCCCACTACCAAAATAATTCTGAGCAAGATCAGAGCTGCTGTATCTTACTACCTGTATTTCACAGCCTCTTGAAGGCCTTTGGAAGTGAAGTATTGTAGTTGTGTTACTCGTCACTCAGTACCCTCTTCCTCCCAAATGTTATGGCCAGGAATTAGAACCTGTTTAGAGATCTTAGGTAGAAATGTTATTTTCAGGGCAGATTTTCTTCTAATTTTAAGGGCCCCCTCCATTGCCAGCAAGTAGAAATGGGACCTTTCTGTAACTGAGAATTATCCCTATATTTTATAAAACCATGAATTTTTTAAAATCTGGCTTTTCTTGGCAGCATCTATTTTTGATGATAACTTTAAAGGAAGCATGCTTACTTCTTGAGATTTTTATTATAAAAAATGTGAAGTATCTAGGTGATGTATGCATAAAAAAAACAACCAACCAACATTTTAAAAGGCTAACAAGGTCCCGGTAATATTCTGAACATAAGAAACCATTTTCAAAGACTGAATGAAATGGTTTTTACTATCTTGTGGGGAGAAGAAATCTGTTGCTACTTAGTTTGATGAAACTGAAAACAACATTAAAATTATTAACACAGTTTTTTCTGGATTTTATTCCAAGTTTGGTCTGATCTATGACACTGTTGCTGCTTTGAAATTCTAGGCCAGCTAGTACTTATCTTTTTCTATTTTTTTTCCTTCACCTATAAAAACTTTCTGCCTGTGTTATACTAATTGAATTCCTCTGTTTAATCTTGATGAAAATCCTGAAAATAAAGATGTCAAGAAAGATAGATGGAGATTTAGTCCTGCAACTTAAATAAATTAAGGTTACCTGTGCTCACATGAAGAATGTTTTTATGTTAATTGAGTACCTGTAGCAATTACCTTTTTAACAACCCTGAGATCCATTGAACCACAGCACAGATCCAGAACAGGCAGCAGAATAATAACAGGTACAGGAATTGTTGCAACAATTATGAATTGATAATAGTTGTAGAAAGGAAGGTTTCTACAAAATGCCATCACTGTGTCTCGCACCTTTAGATGCACAGGTAATGCAGTCTTGCTACTGAGACTGCCAGAAGATCAGCCACCTCTTCTTGAATAAGAAGTGAACAGCTTCCAGCAACTGTTCCAACAACAGTTCCAACAACGTATTTCATATAGGTCACTGAAACCCCATCAAATGGTAACAATTTTTGGTCACTACTGACCTGGCCTGGATGCGAACTGGTGACCTAGAGATGAAAGGCTCTGTATCCTATTACCAACCCCTTGAGCTATCCAGTCCCCCTGGAAGGTTTTTTAAGAAAAGAAGAAAAGAAAATTAAAACTTTAGAAGCTGTTTTCTGTTTGCGTTTTGTTTTTTGATTATTTTTGTTTCCCCACCAGTGTTGAGCCTTTGCCTTATCATGTTTATAACGTAAAACTGCATTTTTATGTGCTGTTCAGATGCTTGGCTGACTGTAAAGTCCACCTTAGGAAGAAGTCTTTAATTTCTTCAACACATAATTATCCAGGATAACCGGGATATTAGCTTACATAATATATATCCAAGATAGCACCCATACATACACACATAACACCTATGCATATAAGTTACAGCAAATGGACAGAAAAAAGTAAGAACCAATTGAAAAGGGAACTGGATGCTGAAAAGAGATGGATTCGCATATCTTAATAAGTTAAAAATCTAGCAAATAAAAACTGTCAGTTTCTTCTTGTTGAAAAGAGTCTGTAGTGGGTTAAAATAATGTTGGCAACTACAGCTCTTATTTTTGCTTGTTCTTCAAATCTAGATCAGATGTATGTAATTCTAAACATATTTTTTATTTTAAAAGGGGCTGTTCTTTTGGGCCTATTTTCTGCTATTCCTTGAAACAGAATATAATGCCAATAAACTGGAAAAAGGTGTTTGCAGAGTGGTTTGTTTTGTTTTTAAAATTACCTCTGCATTTCCACAAGGCTGGGATGTTGTTGGTCAAGCTGACTCCGGTGACCAAACTGCAAAAGCCCAAGCTGACTCTGCTTGTTCACCTTGCCATAGCTTCAGGTAGGTGGAATAGCAATAAGAGCAAGTGAGAAGCAACGCCTGGCACCTACAGAGACAAATGGGCTCTAGGCTATACTACATCTTAGTTGATATTCATCCAGGAAAAAAAAAAGATTGTGGAAAACCATATCTTCTCTAGAAGAAAGCAGTATTTAATATATATACGCATTATTTTCATGTTTACATTTTTATAACATTTATCTTACAACATCAGATATATACGTAAGATAAAAAAATTACTGCAATGCTAATTATCATCTGGCTGATATGACATGTGTCAATAAAAATTAGTAGTCCAATAGTTGTTTGTTGTTGCTGTTTGTATCTTTTTTTAGACAACTGTCCAAAGAATACAGCAAAATGGAACTGAAAAAAAAATACCAGGTTTTGCTACCAGAGCTATGCATATGTATAGAATGAGGATTATGCAAAATACCAGCTTATCCCTGCTGTATGAATAGAATATAAGGAAGCTTTACTAGATTCAGCCTTGCTGTGGAACACATACCTGGAAAACATAGTGAGATATAAATGTATTATAGTTCCCTCAGCAAAATTGCTTTAATAGATCCTGGCATCTCAGCAGCCACAGGCTTTCCAGGAATTCCTACGCTAGACCTGACTAATGGATATATCAGGGTCGGTCTCCTGAAATCTGTAAACAAACCAGGAACAATCTTCAGTAGTACTTAGCCATTTTTTCCATAACTTCTGTAGCTTCTCTGAAGAAATTCCAAACTCTGTCCCTGGTGCAAATGAGGAGGAAGTTACTATCTTTGGGATGGAAACGAAGATTACAGAATTAAGTTTGGAACATACTTAAAATGACAAAATACTATTATCGGAAGTTGTACTAGGCTTAAACAGGAAAATTTTCCCAAAGATTTGATGTGCCGGATTTCATAACAGATTCCTTTGAAGGAGTCCATCAAAGACTAGAGAGGTTATTTAACCGTTACCTCATATTTTCTTCTGCATGTGCATTGTCACATAAGACTCACATACACAAGCACAGAAAACCAAGTAATTTTCACTTCAGCAGGACCTTTGATGAAATCAAACCTTATCTTCCGTGGATGCTATATGGCCCTAACAAGCATAAGACATATTCCTCCTGTATTAATTCTTTCATTCCTGGGAAAGCCCAAGAAAGCCTTCAGGAACTCCAAGAAAGAGGAACAAATTGTGGGCTTGAATACATATGTCCAAAAGATGTATAGTTTCCTTCTCTTTATTGACTATCTGTACGGTCACACAGTTGTAGACTTTAGATGGTGCTTGTAACAAAAAGCCATTCATCTCCCTCTTAGCAATACAAAGATTAAAGAGCCAGTTGTTCAAAGACAGCAGCATGCAGAAGAAGTTTGACAATAGCATATGCAGCATAAGCCACATTAGAGCAAAGCAGAAAAATTAATTCCTGACTCCAATGAAACACTGACACTGCCTTGGGCAGGATCTGAGAGTAAGCTATGAGCACTGCCTTGTCTTCTACAAGTATGGGGTAAGAACATTTGCCATAAGATCATGAATCTCCCCTGCTCAACTGGCCAAAGTCCAGAGGTACACAAAGCTCCCAGAGACAGCATTTGCACTGAAAGATGAAGAAGTGAGCAAGTAGACGTTGGTTTAGATTCTCAGTCCACCACAGGGTAAGATTGCTGGAATGAGCAAGCAGGTGTGCTGTGAGTGGACCTTGTGTAATCCCTTTTCAACATAAACAATTCAGAACAAGTTATAAAGTTGAAGGGACTGTACTTGAATGGCAAAACAGGGATTTCATCTGGATTTCTATTGTTTCAAAATTCCCCAAGGCCAGAAAATTCAAACTACTATTTTCTTACTCAGTAAACATGACACTAAAAAAACAATCACCAAGAATAATTTATCAATAATCACTGATTTTTTTCAGGGCATAGTATACATGTAATGTAAACACCTTGCAGCAGCATAGTACATGCTCTGCTTGTGTGGTTACCATTTTGTTTCTGCAATGTCATGTGAAAGCAGCACCTTCATTCCTATTGTCCCTTGCTGCATGTGACCTGAGAGCATTTGTAAGGTGGCAAGGATCTCAGCATGACAAAAGTGGTGGGGGTGGTCCCTTTGTTCTGACCAAATAATAACAAAAATGTGCTGTAATAATGGCTTCCTGTTCTCCCTGGTCCTACAAAACAGATGATAAAAACTGCCTTTCTCTGAAGTTAGAGAAGCCACTTCTACAAGTTAGAACATAGCAGAAAGTCAGTGGGACTGGAGGAAATGTGTGTGGGGCTTAAATTTGGAGAAGCTATGTCCATTGGAAATGTTCCTCTCACAAGGCAATGGAGGTACCTGACCTGGGGACCAGCAGACAGAATGCAAACACTCACTGCCCAGTGCAGAGGACTAAGACTGATCCTTAGTGGTGGCTTTGGGCTCTTTGCCCAGTTGCTCAGTGTGTGGTTTGGAGGAGAAAGAAAGAAAACTAATGATGCAGTGGGAAAAATATTCCCACACAAGATAGCCTCTCTCATCTGAGTGTATGAGTGGAGTTTGATAGAAGAGGCATGTCAAGTCTGGATATATAAGGATTAAAAGTTCTTTATGTTGAAGGGATAAAGTATATGTACATTCCCACAGCAGTAATGTAGATGGGAATTTCTATTCAGAGATAATAAAGAAAAATTGTCACATTTTCCCACCATTTATATCAGGTAGTAAAACATATCGGACTATGCAACCTAGTAGAAGAGGACAGAATGGGGAAGGGAGAAAGGGAGAGGAAGAGAAGAGAGAGATTGTGACATTTCTTTTACTTGCAAATACATACTTTAGCAAGACACCTCAAACCTTCATATTTTCTTATTGAATAGCTTGGAACTGGTACATTAGGAAGAAGCATGCTGCATGTGCTTGATGATCAGCTATGAACTGGCTTTAGAGACAACAGAGGATGATAATAGAATATTTCTATGAGAGAAAGTACAATGTACTGAACATGACCCAAATAATGATTCTAGGGGGGAACTATGGTGAATCTAAAAAGGTAGATTCATCCAAGTTATTCAAACCTTCTAATTTTCAATTAATTACTCCTCTCTGTTTTATCTTAAAGAATTTGTGAGAAAATCTTACATCAAATGAGAATGTCCCATAACCCAACTTGTGACTGTTGCTTCTTGTTATCACTGTGCACATCTGAGAAGAGGCTGGCTTTGTCTTTTCTATATCATCCAGTCAAAATTTGAGGTATTTTATTGTTTTTGCCTTTAAGAAGTCCACAGTAAAATAGAATATTGCCACCTTTGCTACACAGTTTGCCTTTATGCCATGTACTTACATATAACTCATTCTTAACTACATGGCCTATGATTATTTAAGCCCAGAATTAAGTAAATTAATAAAAAATTTTAGAAAAGTTAGAAGCAAAGGAAAAAACAAACCCAAAATCTTATTCTAGAAAATCCTTATCCTTAATTCAGGATTACTACAAAGTAGCAAATAGAAAGTATGAAAAACTAAATTATGATATTGAGACTAGAATTTTATTTAAATCAATAAGAAAAGCACAAAAATTTGTTTCATGAAAGAAATGAATGCATTTTGTCAGTGTTAGAACCTGCATGAGAAGCACCTCACATGTGAAACAATTGAAAAAAATGAGTATTTTAAACAAGATTTATGACAAGATTTTCAATTTTTGAGTCAAATGAAGACTGTATGTGGAATGCAGGCTGAAGATTATTGGAAAAATATCATTGAAAGCAGCAACTGTAAAGAAAAATTTGGATTTAACTGGGAAAGTTAAGAGAAGCAAAGAGAAGACAGGCAGATGGAAAGAATCAGAGACGCCTGACAAGGAAGTACAACTAAATCTTAATCTTAACAGTTACAAACAAATAAAGTTGAAGCAAGAGATAAAAGAACTCAGAGGAAAACAAAATCACTGCCTTAAAAATTGCATTTTTTATTATTTATTTTTATTATTTTATTTATTATTAAAAATTTTCTATTTTTCCTTGATTGTTAATGTGCAAGTGTGGCTGACTGAAGAATGCTTCTGACAGAGAATTCTATCTTCAAAGAAAGCAAAATGCCTCCTCAAACACTTAATACACAAATTGTTTTTACAACACTTTGTGCTGGAAAAATGTAATGCTATTGGGTGGTGCGTTTATACCTTGGAATGCTAAGAACTGTTAGCAGGGAGGTGCGACTAGATGATCTTGGGAGGTCCCTTCTAACCTCAATCATTCTGTTCACTTCTAGCTTTTGTAAGAAAATTTACCTTGGTTAAAGTAGCAACAGAAGCATTTCTTAGTCACATATAAAGGCAAGCTACACTGTTAGATTTAACAAAATACTGGAGTTCCCAGAGCAGCTTTGATTCTGTTTCTCACCAGAAATCATGTATGTGACAAACTACTTTTGAATACAACATAATTTAACATACTGCATGTTGAAATACAATAATTATCTGCCAAACAATAAATCATATGGCTGTATTTGTTTGAGAAGATCTAGTAAATATTGTTAAGTACACATGGGCATGAAAACAGAGTAATTATTTGATGTGGGAACAATATCTTTGAATTTTACTGGAAGCAGTAAAAAAAACCCACAACTTTTTGCTCTTCCTGTTGTCTAAATGAAATGTTACTGAACTTTATGTGTTTAAAATTTTTAATTAAAATGTAAACTGTATTATGTATCTCATTCAAATTCCAATAAATTTTGATCCTAAAAGTAAGGATTTTCTTCAAGGTGCAACAAACACAAATCTGGAAAAAAGTCAGATCAGTTTCAATTATATAAGAAACTTCTTCAAAAGCTTTGTTCTAGAAGAATTATAGTCTAAGAGAAATGTCTAAATACAGGATGTTTCCTGTATGATTTATGAACATCTATAGAGTCTTCTTACATCAAAGTTTGTATTTTTTTAAATTGTCTTTCAGGAGACATAACACTTCTAATAGACTGTTCTTAAAACTCAATGGTAATGACTAAGATCACAGTCCTCAAAAAATCCTTCAAAGTGCATAATCTTTTGATTAACAAAACATATTCCTCTATATTTAAGAGAAACTTATAGAAGAGAGAGAATACACTTTCTTGACAGTGCGTAATAATTATTAACCATGAGGTAAGATGCTAAATTTACAGTAAATGCTACTTATGTTGATATATCACTTACACTGAATCTATAAAACCTCTGCACTAATGATACTCTTCTACAGATGGTGCTTGCAAGGGTGGTAGTCTAAGAACTGGATTTTTCTAAGGATCTGACACTGCATGCAAATTTTTTATATCACTGACATGTCTCCTGCAGGACATTTCTAAACTCCAAGAAAGATACTAAAAAAATAATAGTTATTAGTATTTTATAAAAAATTTCAAAAACTAGTTTCCAACACAGGCCAAAGAAGACTGAATTGATTCCAAGAAAGGATTATATATGTTATGTGATGTCTTGTGTTCTCTATATACACTTGGAGTGATTTACTTAATGTAACATATGGGGATTTAAAAATTATGCACAAATTTAAACTGTAATTATATAAGTATTTGTAGTTGTGACTATTCATAGTGTTTTGGTGTGTGCTTAATGTATTACAAGTAATGTTCAAAACTTTCTATGGGATATTTTTGAATGTATCTAGCTATAAATTGAGTAATGGAGTAAAGCACAGATCTTTCCAAAACAATGTAAAAGCCAGATTCAGACTTTTAAAGAAAGCCATTTTTATCTCAGTTAAAAAAGCATCTAAAAATCTAAAAATAGCTGAGCTACCTTTCTCCTGCAAGAAGAACTCTGTTTTCATGTTATTTCTTTAACATCAGAAATTTCAGAGGACTATTTCCAAAGATTTAAAGCAATTAAGAAGGGGGTATAGGGTGAAGGTATATAATCTACTTTTACTCCTACTGGGATTCTCAGATAAGGTTGTCTTTCCTTCTAACCCTAAATACACAATGTAGTGATAAGTCACAATGTAATCATTAAGGGTAGAAAAGGGGGAAATACTGTACCCATAATACAGATAAGGGGAGGAACCAGTGGTCCACCCCATCCAATCTGAAGAAAGGTTATCCTATATGAAATAGAAATATATAGCCTGTTATTAGTTATGAATCTGTAATGACAGACACTTGATGTTATGTTTTATAACTCAGTCATATGAGAAATGTTTCTTTCCTACGAATGAAGTTTGAAGTACTCTTGAAAATGTCTCATTATCACTTTCCTGGTAAGGGAATCTAAGGAATAGCCATTGAATTTTAGAGGATATTTAAGACATCAAATACTCTAATTTAGTTTTACAAGTTATGAAATTGGACTGGAAATTTGAAATACAGTAAATGTTTAAAGCCATCAGCCAGAAATATGCATAAGGCATGCAAAACTGAAAGTGCAAGTGGATTTCAGATTGTTTGCTGCCTTCTACTATTTCTCTAATAAATAAATCAAGCACGGCATGACATGCTTTGTTTTGTGAAATTCGACACAAATGCATGCTTTATTGTCACTTAATTCTCTAACTCAGCAAAGCAATGTATACTCAGTATTCTACATTTACAAGTAGCATACCAATTCAGAACTAGCGCAAAAGCATTATATTGCAAGTACTAAAAAGCTAAACAAAAAGCAATGGGTATATTCAAATCTCAGGTTGCAGATACTTCTGCCAGTACATAGACTAATTGAGATGAGAATATAAACCCTAAGACAGAAGTATAAATTAAATTAAAGCAATTCTTTACTTTGCCTTCCAGCATCTGGGTGGAGTTGTTTTTGAGATTCACTGTAGAAAGTATTAAAATTTCTCAGAATTCAGTATACTAGCAGATATTTTAAATGCCTTTAATAGGGCAAAATTCACTTCTGTGCTCAAGATAAGCACAGGCTATGGACTGCTTAGCCTATTTTAGTGCAAGTGATTCATATATCTTACATTCATTTTGGAAAGAGAATTTATCCCATTTATGAAACAGCATAATTAAAAAATTAAGTTGTAACTGCAGAGTATAACTGTAGACTTATAAGAATATAACTTAAAAAGCAAGTATGTTTCATATTTAGGGAAAACAGAATACTTACTAGTATTAACTGACTATGTAAAATGGTGTATTCTTCGAATTCACCAGAATGGTAAACTTATTTATTAATAAATTTGATTTAAACTAGCTGAGAACTTAGAAGATTGTTTAACAAATTGACGCGGAGCTTTTTACATACTGGGACTTCTGTGGAATACATACGATCTCTTATATTTTCAAGGCAAAATTTCCACAGCTTTAAACATGGAAGTAAACATTAAAATTATAAATACATGCTGAATAAAAACTCAGCTTGTTTTATCACAGCTCAGTGTAGATATAGACAATATGAGAAAGCAGAGAGGGTTGATTTATTTTTACTTTCTATTGGCAGATAAAAGAATCTGGGTTTATGTATTTTTATGAAATGAGCTCAGTTTCTGAGAAGACTGACTATAGTCTTATCATGAGCTGGTCAATTATTTGTTATTTGAATCTTTTTACTGTTTGTGAGTCATTAATAAAGTAATGCTACTATCTGTCAATAAGCTGGTGTGAATACTTTCCAAATGCTTTGGAAAAATCATTTTCAGGAGTATATGTAGTAGTAATGGTAAGGTCTATACTGTTGGCCAGTCAAATTTGCTAAGTGACAGGAATCGGTTACTTCATTGATTATCATTAATCTTGGAGAACCGAGCTGGAACCTTCTCCGTGATTCCTGCACAGTAGGTCCCTTGTGAATTATTCATGTTAGGTGTCTGAAATTCTATATGATTTGGCTTCTGGCATAATTTCATACTTATTCAGTGAGAAATAAGGGAAATCAGTAAAGAGATTTCAAATAACAGGTATTTTTCTTTAAGCATGAATATCATAAAACTTTTAAGTGGAAAATTTGCTCTGGCAATCATGTAAAGATATAGAAAAATGGAATAAAACATTTGGAAATCAATTGTGTGGTTGTCTTTCTAGAAATTTTCTGTTTTTTTCCAACATCATCTAAAGAGCTGCATTTCTTGTCCCTGTGTAGCTTCTGTACTGGTCTCCCAGTCCTGCAGCTGACCAGAACATTATTTAAAAAAGTAAAGCTGAAAGCAATTTCCCAACACTTCTTTGCACGAAACCACATTTACCTGAATGTTCATGAACAGTAAGTACAAAGAAAGAGAAAGAGAAAATGGCTAAATCAAATAGTCATTCCAAACTTAAAGGAAAATTCGTACATTCTGTAGTGCATGACCAGCTCTTCCCCTGCTCAATATCGATTCGTCAATTTCAAATGATGAGAAAACTGTTAAAAGTCAATTTGCTATATGAAACTGAAATGTATTAATCTAGAAATCATTGGTTAGCAATATTTTTTTCTGGTGCATTCTGAAGTAGAGATATGTAACTTGATGAACACAATTTAAGAACAGAATTCTAAGCCTCAATTTGACTTGATTAAGCTTAGATTTGTATCTAAAGGATGTTCAGACAGAATATTCCAGGCTATTCCACTGGTTTATAATTGACTTGAAATTCATTAACATGTTTCCTCATGTTTCCATGAAGCAGCAAAAAGCATTGTCTTAAAACATATTTCAATGACATGCATATAGAGTTAGTTTGTATTCAGTGGCTTTAAGGAACAAAAGGTATAAACAAATGAAAAAATAAGTTAAAATGCTTTCTTGAGTGAGATGAATAGTAAGCAGGGCCCCTAAATTACTCAGAATATGTAAGAAATAACCTTATATACATTGTATTGAATACTGAATAGAGATTCATTGAAATAAGAAAATCATTTACCCTACAAAAACAATGATTACATAGAGAAATCAAATAACTTGATTTGTTTTTAAAGTCAGCCAAACTCAGAAATAGATTTAAACCACTAGTGGATACCTCTAATACCATCTAGTAAAATTCAGTGTGATTAGACCAAAGGCAGTTTATCAAATATGAAGAAAAATGAAGGATTTCAACTAGTAACAGAAAATATCTTCACTAACTAATGCTAAATTAGATTCCTGTATACATATTGTAATTTTTTTATCATTAAAAAAAATAATAAAATCTTGTCACAATTTATTCATTATTAATCATCTATTAAGAGAGTTTGTAGTTGGTAATTTCAAAGCCTTATATGCAAAACTCCTGAGATTGGCTAGAAAGTAAAGTAACCTTAATGAATGTAACTTCTATGTCATACTGCATATGGATTTAGGTGAATTGATGAAGCTTTTTGCTTATCTGTTAGTAAAAGATATGCAATAGATAAAAAGATAGTGCAGCCTTTCTGCATGGACTTGTCATTCCTTATTCTGCATGCATGGATTCTTTCTATGCATGCATAGTTTCAGATTCTTTCATGTTGTCTTACCCTCATGCCTTCAAATCGTGACAAAGCTCTTAGAGGTCTCAAAGCTCTTAGTGTCCTAAGGGACTTAATGGCACCAAGTTCAGAGTAACCCAATGCATTTGCTGTTAAGCTAACCAAAGAGACCTATATGAAAACAGGAAAGTAAAAATTATTACATTGTACATACTACTTTACATACCATAGATGTGAGATCTAAACTTCTTTAGAAGAATCTAATTTTGGACCACTTTCTTCAGGAATAGGAAGTCTTTTAAATAAATAAAAAAAAAGTAATATGAAATAAGAGTAGGATAGCTAAACAAACAAACAATCATATCATAAGGTAACAATATCTGGAAACATGAACACTTCTAAATTTCATATTTTGCTAGTAATTTGAGAGCATTCAAAACCACAAAAATAAAATTAAATTAATCTCTACTTTTTACCAATTCAGGTATTGCTCTCACTTCTTTTTTTTTTTTTTTTTGTTTTACAATGCTGTTGTGATCACTACAGTTGATAACACTTATTTGGTTCCCCAAAACTAAAAGGGAAATGATTGAAGTCTGTTTTGAATTAACAGATGGGTCACAGAGCAACATTGCTCCTCTGGAAATTGGTAGAAAAGATTAATTTCTATATACAGTTATACTGACTAATCTTTTTGCCTTACTGCTGAATTTATATGCTGTACAGGCTGACATTAACCTGGATTATGCCATTTTTTAAAGACCTTATAAGAACAGTTCCATAGGTGGCAGAAGTCCACAGGCCTTTATATATTCTATGTCCCTACATTCCCTCAGTGAGGAATACCATATTCTCTCCATTTACTATGGCTCCTGTCCAAAATAATACCTTCTGTTTTCTTCCCATTTCCCCTAATTGCTCCTTCATTGCACTGCTCTAATTCTGTGACTATCTATTGGGCCAAAAATAGCATAATGGTCTTGTGTACTCTTTCATTATAAAGAACAATGCATCATTAAAGAGAACTCTGCGACAGTGCTTTTTATGAACCATATTTAAAAACAAGTATTATATGTGAAATCTTTAGCTTTTAAAAGTTAATAGCTTTTCTGTACTTGTCAATCCTAAACTCTAGCAACCCACAAAATGAGGTTCTTCTGAAATCTGAATTTCTTTCTCCACCGCATTCATCATAGTACTGAAAACTTTCGAGCTTTCAAGCTGCTGTAATCAGAAGCCAAATTAAAAGAAAATATCCAGGTGTTTAAATTCATGATTTAATCATGAGTTTATTCAGACACTTGAATATGTGTTATACCTGCCCACAAAGAAGTATTCAAATGTTCACGTTCACAGGATGGCTGTTTGGGATATTATGATTTTAACAATGATGTCAAATATTAATGAAAATGAGTTTAGAAAATGAACAGGTGCTTCTGTTTGCATGCTTCTTCAAGCTTTTTTGTGCCACTTAAGTACCCATTTTGAGAATATTTTAGATACTAAAGAACAAAAGTTTTTTCCAAAGAGAGGATACTATCTTTGTATGAGCACTATGTTTGAATGTGGTTATCTGTAGCTGTATACGCAAAGTTAAATCTTGGATAGATTTAATACATAACGTGCACCAGTCACAAAGCTTGTAGGCACTAGTCACAAAAGAAAGCTTGAGAAAATGAACTACTTTGATTAGCCCTTGTATGCTGGGAACATATTCAGAAACTGTTGGATTTTTAGCAATTCTTTTAGCAATTCTTTTCTGCTTATGAAGTTCAACTTTTAATTATTCACTGTCTGTTACTAAGTCATTGAAACCAGGACAAAATGCAACTTAATTTTAAAATTGAGCTTGTTTAATATTTGTTTTTCCTATAAGTTTTACGAGAAATTTTTGTCCTAAAAATAGAGTGACTAGTTGCAGTTTTGTAACTATGTAAAACAAAGCATTTTAGTTTCACACACAGAACTTCATGGGCTGCAGAAACAGTATGCGTTCGTTTCTGCACTTTGGAGGTTTTCTCAAGGGGCTATACTTAGGACATTATTTCTTAAATTCTCTGTAACTGTATCAATGCATTAAGAAAGGGTCTCTCTCATTTCACAGGACAGCATAGTAGAGCTATAACTATGAGATAACCCTTGCAGGAAAGATTATTGAGCCTGGTGTCAAACACGGCTGTGAAGACTGCAAGTTGAGTAATATTTATTGCACTTCAATACCGAGTAAGCCACACCACCAATGCTACAGATACCTCTTGCATTCCTAGTAAAACCCTAATTCAGGTAAGATAAATATAAAAGTAATATCTAGGAAATACACTACATACATCGACAATCAGGAAGTCCAGCCAGCACCAGGCATTAGTAAAGTATGTCTGATAACCATAGGCCACCCACTTCAGCAGCATTTCCAGAATGAAGATATAAGTGAAGACCTTGTCAGCATATTCCAGCATAGTCTTGATAGTTTTACGCTGTTCAATATATATGTCTTCAAAAGCCTATGAGTAAAAACATTCAAAGATACAAAGATATTTGTTATTCCATTTTGATAGTGCAAATTCTTTAGGAAAAAAAAAAAGCAACAACAAAAAAAGGAAACAATCTTTCTTCAAGAAAAGACATGGGAACTATATTTTCCAGCTCACAGGAGTGAGAAGCAGATATTACACAGGAATGACTCCATTGGTCATTTATGAGGATGAATTATTCTTCTTAGATCTCACAAATAGCATTGATTCTGCAGAGTGGTGTACCTGTACTGAATTCTATTGAGAATATTTGTTTTTCATGTAGATAGATCCATATTTAAAATTCAGGGCCACAGCTGTAAAATTTTCAGGACAATGACAATACAATTGACCTTTTGTTTTTACCATAGAATCATAGAATGGATTGGGGTTGAAGCGACCATAAAGATCATCCCGTTCCAACCCCCCTGCCATGGGCAGGGACACCCCCCACTAGACCAGGTTGCTCAAAGCTCCATCCAGCCTGGCCTTGAACACTTCCAGGGATGGTGCATCTGTGACCTCTCTGAGTAACTTGTTCCAGTGTCTCACCAACCTCACAGTAAAGAATTTCTTCCTAATACCTAATCCAAAATCTATCCTCTTTCAGTTTAAAATCATTACCCCTTGTCCTACCAGTACACTCCCTCATAAAGAGTCCCACCCCATCTTTCCCATAAGCCTCCTTAAAGTACTGGTAGGCAGCCATAAGGTATCCCCAGAGCCTCTTCTTCTCCAGGCTGAACAACCCCAACTCTCTCAGCCTGTCTTCATCAGAGGGCTGGAGCACCTCTCCTGTGATCTTCCTGGCCCTGCTCTGGACTCACTCCAACTGGTCCATGTCCTTCTTATGTTGGGGGCTCCAGACCTGAATGCAGTACTCCAGGTGGGTCTCATGAGAGCGGAGTAGAAGGGCACAATTACCTTCCTCGACCTGCTGCCCACATTTCTTTTGATGCATCCCAGGATGCAGTGGGCTTTCTGGGCTGCAAGTGCACATTAACAGCTCATGTCAGGCTTCTCATCAACCAACAACCTCAAGTCCATCTCCTCAGGGCTGCTCCCAACCCATTCTCTTCTCAGCCTGCATTTGTGCTTGGGATCACCCCAATCCACGCACAAGACCTTGCACTTGGTCTTGTTGAACTTCATGAGGGTCGCATGGGTCCACTTTTCAAGCCTATCTAGTCCCCTCTAGATTGCAATCCTTCCCTTCAGCGTGTTGACTGCACCACACAGCTTGATGTTGTTGGGAAACTTGCTGAGGGTGTGCTCAGTCCCACTGTCCACGTCGCCAGCAAAGATGTTAAACAGCATTGGTCCCAATACCAACACTTGAGGAACACCACTCATCACTGATCTCCAATTGGACATTGAGCCATTTACAGCAACTCTGAGTGTGACCATCCAGCCAATTCCTTATCCACCGAGCGGTCCATCCGTCAAATCCATATCTCTCCAATTTAGAGACAAGGATGTCTCTTAATCCTGTTGGATGTCTCTTTTAAGACACTTTAAGTCACTTTTAAGTCTTTTAAGTTGGATGTCTCTTTTAAATCCTGTTGCTTTTTGACAATTTCAAACAGTAAATCATAAAACAAGTTCTTCCTTTCTTTAAAAAAATATTTATCTAAACGAAATATATGCTTTACTGTATTAATCAGATTTTATGATATATAAAATTTCTGAGATCCTTGCAATGTCATTTGTATTGTTTGTGTGTTTTCACTTCTAGACATTTCAAAAAAAAAAAACCAACTTCTGCTTTTCAGAAATTCTTCCTGTCCTCCAAGAAATTTTTACCTGCAATTTTTGCTTTTAAATTTTAATTATGCTATCATTTTTTATGGAGAACAATTGATTTTATTGGATTGAAAGAACTGGAATGATCTGCTAGCCTGCAAAGATTAATATATTTACTGATATTAACATTCATTTTTACCCAGCCTGCTTTGGAATCACTTTACACCCGTCAGCTCAAATGATTAGTGTTTGTCTATCAATCACCAAATTGACAGATCTGTTTCAGTAATTTTGGATACTTAGATCAGGTACTAGGGTACCTGACATTCACATGAAATCACTAGCAACTTCATTGCACAAAAGTGGTAAGAGTCAACACGTATCTCTTCTGTTTGATAGCTGGGAGTATGCCAGAGGCTAAGCTATCAGTCCTCTTGGCAGCTGGAAGCCTGTCTGCTCCCTGCCTGAATGCCCCCAGGGTGTGGGTTTGCAGGCAGCCTGCAGCTGCCTGTGCCTGCCAGACTTCCCAGCTGTAATGACAGTGAGAATCCTCTGGAGTGTGGCCTTGGGGTGAACATTTGGATACAGTCCAGGTCCAAAGAGACCTTTTCACTATCACAAAGGAAGTTGAAGGCAGAGCAGGGTCTCACATCTCCAGAGCCTTGGCCTAATAACCAGTCTCTGAAGAATTTTCACAAAAGAAATATTCTGTGGATGACACACACCTTCACAAGCACGAGATGCTAACACTGTGGGATTTCAACTCAAGCTTCCTCTGAATACAAGGATGGAAAATTCACCTTTGCCAGATCTCTTGGTGGTACTTTTCTCTCATTTAAGTTCTTGTCACTAAAGGTTTTGTCCACTTGGTAGCATTAACCAAAATTCCTCAGTATAGGCATGAGTCTTTTGTTATTTCAGGGTTTTAAATCACAGGGAAGGTGTCACATGGCATTGAGTAAAAGTTGCTTATTTGATGGTTGTGTTGGTATTAGAGCAAACAAAAGAAGAATGATTCTTAAAGAATGTGGGCTTTATTCTGGGCTTTATTCTGCCCCCACATACTTGTTAACCTTATAGCAAATTCACGTTTTTAGAGATATCATTTTAGTCTACATGAGTATGAGTCAGCAGAAGTTGAATTAGAAGCATACATAATAAATTCTTATTCTTAGAAGGGAATGACTACAAACACACAGTCTCTGTCTTTCTTGCTGTTCTAGCACATAACATTTATAAGACTGTATAAGCCAGCTCTGACTTGCGAGCTGTTTATGCCATTAGTTACTTCCAAACTCTTCTTTTTCCCATAAGTGACAGTTCTTTTTCCCGAGTTATATCAGTAAACACCAGTAAAACCAGAGAACAAACTCAAATAACAAAGTTAAGTATGTTCTCTTCTTCACATGTTGTCCCTCTCCCTGCTTCAGGCATGTCATTATCACTATCAGCAAAGGAATTAAGCTCTCTCTAATAAACTATGCCTGTTCCTCTGCTGATATACTGTTGAGAAGAGACATTTTCTACCATTCTTTCAAAGGCCTGACTAAAATTTATTCCTGTCATTTGAATTGTGTCTTCTTTCTGGCAGAGAAAACTAACTATGTTTGAAGAGCCAACTTTGAAGAAGTTTTCTGACAACATTGTGACACTCTGTTTGTGTTCTACTTACCAGAGCTCCACTACTGAGGAGAATCATAAAGACAATGAAAGTCTCGAACCAGTTGTGTTCAACAATCCTGAAGCAGGTTTTTCTAAGGTTCCACCACTGCTTTCCTCTTCCTTCTTCTATACTTACTTGACAGCACTTGAACCTTCGTACACAGCCTTTAAAACAGTGTATGTATTGAGGAGGGGAAAAAAAAAGAGATTTTGTTGAATTGCATTAATTTCGGTTATTTATTCTATTAGTGCTACAATGCTACTTTTCCAGAAGCTGTGTTATTTAATAAAATCCCAATAGATTTCCACCTAGATGACCTTCTTTTTCTCCAGAGCAAAAAAATTTAACAAAAAATGAAAAAAATGAACAAATGAGAAGAAAGTATTTCTCATATATCAAGAACTAAGTGCTCAATACAGTGCATGCAAAAGATAGAAGTCCGTGAAACAAGAAATCAAATTACAAAATACAAAGTATGAGTAAAAATATTCATACTCATCCAAATGTATAGTAGGTTTATGTAGTATGATATGGGCAAGTGTTATTAAATTGTACTTTCTTTTGTTTCAGATATTAAATTGAGACAATGTTACATTTATTCTATGAGAAAATTCTAAGTCTCCTATCTGAGTTCTGAGTTTCTCAGTACCGGCTAACTTCTCTAACTTGTGTCCTTAATTTACTTAAGCTTTTATGATTTAGCTGCTGACTTAATTTTGTTTCTTCTTTCATTTAGGTAGAAAAATACTAGTGATCAAAAATGATATTTTCTTTCCCAAATCCAAGTCTGTTACAGTACTACTTCTTACTAGTTCAGTGTAAATTTCTAAAAAAATGTCTATTACCATGTCCAGAAATCACCCAACTCCAGCACTGACAGTAGTGTTTATTTTCCACTCTAAATCTAACTTTTACTTACAGATAATAAAAATGGCATTTGTATCCTTACATTACTGTTTTAAACATATTCCTTTTCCCACCTCCATTAGAGGCACACATCCATAAGGTTTCTCACAAGGAAATGCCTTGGCAAATAAAGTTTATAATCAGATTCTTGTTTTATTAAGTTTTGTAAAAGGGCCAATAGAAGGAAATATCAAAGATTAATGAATCCACCAGGTGAGACTGTTCTTAGCCCAAGTGGAACACAAAGGCTCTTCCTTCTCTTTTTGTCAATTTGTAAAAGGTTCATTTAGTGTTTTGCACAAAACCATCCAGGTGCAGTTTTTATTTACCACTCAGCACCTGTTTCAATAATGTATACTTTATAAGGCACTTAGATAACTATGAAGAGTGGTATAAATATAATGTGTTATTTTATTATCTAGAAGACTAACTAAACTCAGAAAGTATAGTAGTTTGCACTAAAATAAAACTTTCAGTAATATGTTTTTCTTCAAAAATAATGATAAATTTCTGAAAGTGTTTTCTAAATTGTTTATCTGATACATAATACAATGGAGGTATCTGTAACCATTTAGTAAATTATGGTCTAAAAGTACTACCACTAATAATAATAATTTAAAGATTAACAAAAGAGTAATTCAATACACAAATATTGATACTTAGTTTGAATAAATAACTATTCTGTATTGTATGAATAAGTATTATTACTATGTTTGTTCTAAACACCTTCTGTGAAGCAGGCCTCTGGCTCCTGGGCTTCTTCAGGTTCAGCTTCTGGTTGCTCTTCTGCAGGAAGTCCTATATCAACTGTGCTACCTTCGGATGAACTAGACGAATTCAACTTCTGTAACAGGGAAAAAAGAAAAGCATCACAAATGGACCGCAAATATTTTTAAGGCAAATACTAGTTGTTCTCAGAATAAGTAAATAATTCTGCCATGGTTTTGAATGTTCTAGTATTAAACGTAAGTAAATTGCTGTTAAACATATGTGAAATTCGTACAATCTTTGGTTTTCCTTCTGCATTATGGATGCATTATCTAGAAGGTGTATCAGTGATAGATAAGGCTTTAAACAAAGTTATGGAAAAATCTGAATGATGATGCTAAACCTGCAAATATTTATGACCACAACTAGCCGTAAGTAGGAATGGTCTCTCGACCTACATAGAAATAATGAAGCTTAAATATATATGCAGGAATCCATAGCATCTAATGAAAATCAGGTAAGAGCCTAAATATAACTATTTAAATGAGGTGGGAGTTAAGAGGGAAGGGGGGAAAAAGCATTGAGAAAGGTATACTTTAGAGGTCAGCAAGTCCAGATTAAAATTGCTGAAAGTCTAGCTCAGAGTGAAGCAGAAACTGCATACAATAAGGCTGAGATAGATTAATGGTGGCCCATAAAACATCAGATTGTACTTTTTAACCTAATCAAATTTTCAATAGCGTGGTGAGCATAAAGAGAGAGGAGCGGAAGGTGGAAATCATATTTAAAAAACCTGAATGCCTTTTAGCTAATCCTACCCCAAAATTTCTCAAAGCATTGTAACATGTAGCTGAGACTTGGTTGCAATCTAGCTGGTTGGTATCGTGGCTAAAGATTGGGTAAAAGTTGTGAAGGAAATATATTTAAGGATGTAGAGGTAAACAAAATAATGGAATAAATGCAATATAGGTTCATCACTGCTAGGTTGCAGCAGGCTTTTTGATACTGAGGACAAAAAAAATCCCCAAACCCTAACAACAAAACTCTTACTAAAGCAGTAGCCAGTCTATTTTTTCAGCAACAACTCCAGGACTCGTTGACATTGAGTTGCATGAGGCTTAATAAAATTTGTAATATTTTAAGTAGCCAGTTATTAGTTAATTTCATCTTGTGGTGACTATAGACATGGGAAGAACAATTTTTCAACTTTATGAGGAAAAAGAGTTGACGTATCCAGTCTCAGGTTCTGTCATTAGTTGTCAGAAGAACCAAATTACAGAGGGTTTTTTCCAAATCACATTACAGAGTTGACACTCTGATATTTTTACAAAAATATTGTATACTTCTAGTAATCCATTTTTTACAAATCATCCTTTCCAGTATGACTTATTACTTTTCAAAATAGTTTTTATAATACCTTTCAAAACTTTTACAAAGCTTTTTCATTTTTGGAAAAAACCTTTTAATTTATTTCTCTATTTCCTTCTAAGAAGCAGAGTTTCTGTAATTGTCAGCTACACTTTGCACACTAAAACTAAGCTCTTTGAAATATAGTTTGTAATTTTACGATGATTAATTCATTACTTTGCTAAGGCAGAAAAAGAGTACTCAACTGAAAAACAAAACAAAAGAAAATAAAACAAACAAACAAAAAACCAAACCCCTACAGGTGTCCCCCCCACTTTTAGAGCTGACCCAATCAGCAAAAAGGGATCCTGGCCAGCACTGTAAAACTCCAGAAATGGTGCTGAAACACTCAATCTGGTCTGAAGCCAGCTGGAACTCACCTGTTAGTGCCCGCTGGCCTGAGAATTAGAGAATAAATACAATCTTTTGTAAGTGGGATCTCATGAAAAACTCAGCTAATTCAAAGGCTCTGCTGTTCCAGTGTTTATAATTTCTTTTTTTACGGTCCCATTATACTAAAAGTCAATAGAAAATAAGGAGTTGGACTCAAATCCAAAACAGCACTGCTGGATGGATTTTCCATGGAAAACTATTAAGAGATTCATAAGCTTCTGGAGGAAGTCAGAAATGTCATAGTACTTTCTCAATGGGATAAAAGGTAACCCTGGTCCTACAGGCAGTAGCTTTCCTAAACTGAATCTATTCCTCGTTGGTCAGTCATAAACCAGCTTGTTTCACTCCACTTGACTGCCTGCTGTATGATGGGTTGGAAGACTGGACTGGCCTGGCCAGCATTAAGGTAGTTGCATGGAAAGTAGATGACCAGTGGTTATTTTTCTCCAGTGGATCTTTGTTTAAATGCTGTATTAATTAGAAATTATTCTTGCTGGGGCAAGTTCATAATGTGCTCAAATACATTCTTATAACCTCTATTTGTGGCAGCAGTTCAGAAGCTTGAGTCAAAGCCAAATTCTAAGACATTTTGGCTAATATTTAACAGGAAAATAAATATTAATGCTTCAGATATTACTTGGGAAAAGGGAACACCACTATCTCTGAAACAGGTTGCCATGAGAGGCTGTTGTGTCCAGGTCTCCTTTCTCAGGGGAGGATGCAAAGACTGCACTTAGCTTAACAATGGATTTTTGTTGAGAGCACTACAAGGCTTATGGATACTGAAGTGATGGCAGTACAGAATTCAGCTAGCCTAAAATTAGGCATCTTAAGTACTGTTAGCAATACAACAGTGGGAGAGGAAGATGAGCTATCTCATAAAGAAACTGGATTGCCACCAGAATGGAAACTAGCTATTTTAAGGTTGAAGTTCCTTAAGTCAGAAAATTAATTTTGTTAAAATGTCTGGAAAGATAATTTTCTGATTTGACTAAAATGTCGACAAACTAAGTCACTGAGGGTGTAGTTGTTTTTCAAATTATGTTATCAAATCAATTTAAATTATTTTTTAAAAATAGCCACAGACAAAAAGTCATGTAAAGGAACAATTACAGCTGTAATAGGTTTTTTAAAGATACAGTTCTCAACAAGTTTTTATATCTATAGCCTGCTTTGGCATTCCCTTAGATACTTTTGCCTGTTGATAGTATTTTTAATTTTTAACAACTAAATGAATCTGAAGTATATTGAAGATCCCATGGTTAGAACTTCTTTTTATGGGAATCTAGGTCTCAAAGAGCTGACAATTTTAAAATCTAGAATTCCAGTGTCTAAAGGAAATACATAAACTATCTTTAAGTTTTCTGGTTTATACCTGCTCACAAAAAAAAATACTGTAGAGGGGGATTTTTTTGAGTGGCAGAGAGATGTATGACATGCCTCACAGCACTCTTGTTACAGGAGGAAAGCAGAAGTTTCTGGTGGGACAAGGATGGAGCTAAGGCACTGCTCTGCTCTACCAGTTGTTGCAACTATCATATGGACCATAAACAGTTCTTATGGACTAGCTCATTTTCCCTTTGCTTGGCCTCTTATCTCCTCTTGGAGACTGTAATTTTTACCCCTTTCTCACACTTTTGTTCATCAAGAATTAACCCCTCCTTTATACACTCATTTATGTCCATGTAAAAAGAACTGTCAAAATAACAAATGATCAAGAACTGAATACACTAGCTTATGCTGAAAAAAATAAAAATACTCAAGAGATCAGAGAGAAATGCACAAATTATCTAAATACCTCTTTGCTTTCTTCCAGGTCTGATTCACTACTAAATTCCTCTGTGTTTAGATTTTCAAAGTCGGATTCACCCACAGCAATGGGCACTGTCACAGTGAGACTTGGGTTGTTTATGAATGACATGTAATCACTTTCGTCAATTATGTATTTTTCCACACTGCTACCTGTGCCTATGCCACTAGTTGTTCCATTCACATCTTTAATATAGTCATGGTCCTTGCTTAGATCCACGGTTGTATGGTTAGAAATACAGCTATTTTTGTTGTTCAAATCTTCAAGTGGTTTGATTTCATCTAAAGCTTTTTGTTTTTTAACAAAAGCTTTTTGGATGAATTCACGTGCTTTTCTCTTCACATAATCTATGCCCTTCTGCATTCTTGCTACAGCAATTTGGAGATTATTCATTTCATTGTCATCATCTGTCACGGCAAGGTTGTCTGCACTAAATGAGCTCAAGAGCAAGGCCAAAAATAGGTTCAGTACCTGCAGAAAGACAAAAAAAGGATGTTCTAGACTTTATCTCAACAAAGAATATTTATTTTTTAAAAAATTGTTGTATAAGTGACATCAAAGACTAAAATCCCAATAATTCATCATAACCGAAGAAAGGCACCTTCAAAAGTTTTTCTCTTCTCCATAAAAAACTTTTAAAATTTTGCTTAGGTCCTGTTCACTATTAAAAAGATATTCCTGCAACTGACTAGTATCTGTAAATGTGTCTTTAAATCCACAGTATATAAATATTTTGGTGCAAAATCTTATAATCTAAAAATGGAGAGAACAGATTTGCTATTCAGCATCATTAAAAAGTTTAATTTATCCCATCACACAGTAGAAAGTAGATTATTTAGCTTGCTAATCATATGGGAGAAATAATAAAAAAAATCAACAGCAAATGGTTTATAAAGAGCCCATAAACTAAAATTATTTGAAGCACAAAATATTTACAAAGAGCCAAAAGACAAATTAAGAATGTGACTAAGTGCTCACTCTAACATTCTTATGGTTTTGATATTGCAGAATACTTTGTTCTCAATCCAAAAAAGCTCTTAAGCTTAACTTTAAGCATTGCTTGAAACCACCTGCTTAAGTGCTTTGTTGAAGCAGAGCCAGAGCACTTTGTTCACTTCAGGATTGAGCCCAGTTTATTGCCAAATAATTTTCTGCTAATGCTTTGATTACATACCACTAGGTTTCCAATCACCATGACCATCATGAAGACCGTAAGGCACATGGCTTGGCCAGCAACCTCCATGCAGTCCCACATCGTTTCTATCCATTCTCCACACAGCACTCGAAATACGATCAGAAAAGAGTGAAAAAAATCTTGCATATGCCAGCGTGGAAGAACACAGTCACTTGCAATTTTGCAGACACATTCCTTATAGTTTTTCCCAAACAGCTGCATCCCAACCACAGCGAAAATGAACACAATGATGGCCAACACCAAGGTCAGGTTCCCCAGAGCTCCCACAGAATTACCAATAATTTTTATCAGCATATTTAGGGTTGGCCAAGATTTTGCCAATTTGAAAACTCGTAACTGGAAGAAAAGAAAAATAATGTTAGGATAACCAGCAAGAAAGACACAAATTTTAATGTTAATTTGTGGAAGGATATTACTGCAAAATATGCCCCGAGTATGACTTTCAGAGGGTATCCTTGTGTCTCAAAGCACAAAGATGGAAAGTTCAATCAACAAAATTTAGTGACACTTGAGCTTGATATCCTCAAAGCATACATTTTACTGAAGGTCAAAGAAGCTACCAGTCATACTAGATGGAATTTAAAATCTAGGATTCATCTGTTAAAATCACCTGGGACACTTTTCTACTGGTATTCGTAGAGTATATTTATTCCTGTGATACCAATTACAGCACAGTACACCTAGTGAGTTGATTTCTTTTTGCATAGCAGGATGTTTAAAATGTGTATATAGAATAAATACATTGGAAATAGGCTCAGAGCACCCACTGCTATCTCTTTGTCTGGATCTCTATCAATTCCCATTGAAGACAGTAAGATACAGCAAGCAATACAGTTTTGTACTAATGAGAGAGACATCAGGACCAGTATCATGGCAAACATCAAGCAGATTTTTAAGGAAAAAATGGAGTTGTTTTAATGAAGCCCTTCTGAAAAATCAGTGCAATTGATGCATATTTACCAATCTGAATGATCGAAGAACTGAGAGTCCTTCCACATCTGCAAGACCAAGCTCAACCAAGCTAAGGGTTACAATAAAACCATCAAAAATATTCCAACCCTCCTGGAAATAATAGTAAGGATCCATTGCAATTATCTTGAGAAACATTTCTGCTGTGAAGATTCCAGTGAAGACCTGAATTCAAAATACAGTTTGTTATTTCAGTGTGAAATATAACATTACTGATTTAGCTGTTTTCTAGGTTTTTAATTCAAGGTACATATCTGCAATGTCTTATCCAAAACTGGTACTTAAAAATAGTTCAGTACTGTAGTGATTTCTTAGGCCCACTTTCCCCTAACAAGTGTCATACAATTTTTTCAATTAATTAAATTTTATACTAAACAAATTATATAAGCTTCTGTTTCATAACATTTATAATCCAATTCCAACTCTAACAGGATATGGACTTTCCCATGTACTGTACAAACACAATCCCAAATTTGATTTTCACAACATAAACCAGAATGCTTTCCAAGAAATTATATGGTATAACATCTTTCTTGGTATACTAATTACATTATGCAGCAGCATGAATAAGGCCAAATCTAAGACTCCAGAGGGGCCATTCCTTTGCTGCTATAACCTGCCATAATCCCGTTCAGTTCAACAGAGATAAGATTATTTATACCAGATGGGGATCAGCTGAGATACAACAATTTGCTGAAGCTGAGGAAATTCTACCTGGGTGTTGCCAGTAAGTTCAGTGAAGCTGATTGGCTCAATCACTTTAATGTCAGGAATCAAAAAGCATTTAAAAATGCATTTTAAATGTGATATTGCTGGCAATCGTTTCACATCATTATGCTATGCTGAATAAAGTACGAATAATATTTAGGAGCCACCAAGGTGGTGACCCTGAGTAGCTTTGAGAGAAATTTTAAAAGAATTTCCTGTAAGGTAGGAATGTAAGCCACTCTTGAAGGCTGCCTGAGCCCTGGTCTGAAATGCTTTCTTGTTTGGTTTTGATAACCCATTTTCAAGCAAGTTGAACAGAAAAATGGGACAGCTACAGAGAATAATCTAACTGGGATAATCAGGAGATGGCCAAGAAGAGTCTGACTTGCTCCACCAAGGAACACCAATGCTCAAGGTAGATTTTATTACTGTCTTTACATACATTCCAGTTATAAACACCAGAGAGGGAAAGGTTACTATTTTTTGAGCTACAGGATTGGAACCACTGAGGAAGAGGTAGGAATGAGTAAATACAGTTTGAAATGCTGACTTGGGTTTCTAACAATCAGGACAATGAGGTTCTGAAGGACCTTTAAAGTGCAACTATTGGAGCAGGTGAACCCTGGGGACATCTATATTGCAGAAGGGGTTTATGTCAGGGAGCCAAAGACTGGAAGAGCACGGTGCTTATAGCCAGATTGTCTCGCACTCCTGTAGTCAGATGTATACCAAGACTTATATGGCATTTTCTTGGTTGGAAAACAAACCTACAAAATACTACAATACAGGATTTTACTTTTTACTAGGAAACTCAGATTCAGAGTTTCCCTTATTTTAAATATATGAAAACCAGCTATGCATTTATCTATTAATTCTACTTTCTAAATCCTGTAGTTATTTACATGATCTGAGATATTTTTTCCTCATTACAAAACAAGGATTATTAAAAATCCCATTATCACAAATCATTTCTTAAAATAAAAGACAAAGTAGGACTGCAGCTGCAGATACTTCTATGTGATCAAACCTGTCAGTTCAAAAGCCTCACAGCTACAAAAAATTAACTCCTGAATTCTTTAATAATTTATCTTTTCGAAGTAAAAGGGAGAAAATATAGCTGACAACATGAGGAAAAGATATCTTACTAATTTTCTGAAGATAAAAAACATAAAAACTATAAGAGGAAAACGTACTGAAGGATATTTTTAATAGTTTTACATAAAGCATATAAGGAAAACAATCAACATAAGTCTTTTACAGAAAATTCTAGAAATGCTTTTAAATGGCTCTTTTAGCTACCGTAGACCTGTGCTCAGGAAACAGAGCAATTAAAAACACATTCATAATTTAAAGATTTGGTTTGTATTGTATTGATTGAAAAAGTATCACTATGTTTATTTACATAGCTTCTTTTTCATGGAAGTAATGCATTTCCTGGTTTAGTAGCTGGACAAATCAACTTCTGTTTAAGGTGGACTTTACTTAATGTAGCATTGGTGCCATTTTTTAAATTTTTAATTTGGCTTAGCAGAACACTAACACATATATTGATTTTACAATATCCTAAGTTACATGAGTCAGGGTTGAAAGTGAAATTTTCAAAAATGTTCTGGCGGAGTCATATCTGGAGACCAATAAATGTCCAATAAATCTACTTTCTAAAGAGTGCAAAAAGAGTGCAGTTATTTCAAACATACTTCCTTCTAAATCATGAACATAAAAACCCAACAGACTTACCAGATTTCCAACTGAAAGTACGTTATTGAATTCATCGGTCATTGGATAATGTTCCATAGCCATAAAGAGTGTATTTAAAACAATGCAAATTGTAATAGCCAGGTCAACAAATGGGTCCATTACCACTAAGTTGACAATATGTTTTACTTTTAACCAATGTGGACTGCAGTCCCAGATCAAGAAAATATTTGCAAATTTATACCAACATGGTGGGCATTTCTGTCTTGATTCTTCAAGTTCTGTGGGAAAAGGAAGATCATACAGGTAACTATCTAATTGCTTTAACATTCCTCAATCCTATATGAATTGTACTAGTCAGATTGTCAATCTGAACTAGTACTGATTAACTTTATACTTTTTTACAGGGCTTTTCAAGAAAGTCTTAAAAAATTGCAATCAAATGTATTTATTTTGTTCAAAGCTTATCTATCAAGCACAACTTCTCTGTATTCCAATCACTATTCTGATCGGTATCAATTTATCAATTTTTATTATGTATTTCATTGTTCTTTGGTTCTGTTCCTTCAGTCTGTTCCTCCCACTTATTCTTTATTATGTAAATATTTTTGTTTTGAAATTCATGCTGTTTAGGTAAAAATTTTCAATATATTTTTTGTTCCTAGTTCAAAAAAAAAAAAATTATCACCAAGAATAGCACTTCCTTAAAGAGTAATTGCATAAACATAAGTCTTAAAGTACATATATATTTTAACAATAGTTGCATATATTTGAAAAATGTTCAGTGGCATTTTTGTGTCCAATGATATATTTTTAATTAATATGCATAAGTACACACTCAGTTATGACCACCAAACATAACTCTGTAGTCCTGATGACCATTGAGGTAGATGATGGCAAAAAAAGGAGATAGAAATGCTTACCTATGTAATAACTTTAATGCTTATCAAAGCCATAACATTATGTAATAATGAATAAAGAGCTTTGAGTTTACTGATAGATGTGTCAGTTTGTGGGATGCTATCTGTTAATTAAGCAATTTGAAATCAGTTTTTAAGTTTCAACACAAATTTTCAGAAGTCCAGTGAAAAACAGGTATTAAATGCTAAGCTATGTGTAGCACATACCTTCCACAGTGTTTGTGAGGATGCTAGCAATACTCATGGCTCTTTCCCTTAAAGCTGGATCTTCGAGGAAGTCCATAGAAACGTGGAAAGAGCCTGATATTCTCTTCCTCATTTCTGCTTCTGTAGTGGTGCCCTATACAAAGAACAATAATAGGTGAGACCATGTTGAAGTAATAAGATAAGCAAATACTATATAGAACCCTGTTATTAATGTCTTAGCTTGGATACGTGCTTCGTGCACTTTAATTTCTATCATGTCAGACTTCTATTACTTTTTTGTATCTTTTAAATAATTTTTAAAAGATATCAGGCAATAGTTAACTACTGTTCAAGACTGAGAGCTTATTTACTTTTGCATTTATTTCCTTCAAGCTATGAAAAATTACTTAAACAAGTGGAAAAGGATTGAGCTCAAAATATTGTATAAAATTTTTACAAATTGTAATTCTTTTTCCTTGCTTTTGCTGACAGAATATTCTGGGTTTTGCAACATAATAGTCTGTCCCCCTAGGCAAACTGTAGCAAGTAAGAAAAGTCTGACTTCCTCATGCTTCCTCATGCTAGTGTTTTTTCAGTAATATGAAACTTTGAACTTTGAACTAAGCAAGAATTTTTTTTTGAGACATCTTCTCTTACCTTGTATACAGTAAGAGAATGGCAGCAATATGCACTGCGCATATGTTCACACAGACATTTGTATTTTTGGAAGTGTGTATTGAAATGTGATCTTCCAATAAACTATTTGTTATCTACACTACAGAACTGCACCAGCAACGGATGGAAAATATATAGGAATGATAAATAAATGATAATAAAGAATTGACAACTTCCTTACATTTTTAACAGGGCTGGTAAGGAAGAATATTATCAAAATTAACTAATAATGTTAATTTTGATAAAGTGGTAATAGTATCATCATATTGAGTGCAGTTATATGATAAAATTTTTGTATACTATTTTCAATTGTATAGTAACTATGTTTTTGCAGGCCATAGCCAGATCTTTAGATCAGCCAAAGTAAAGTATAGCACAGTAATACTGTATAGTGCTTTAATGAATGTGTAAGAGCTAATATATTATTACTTAGAAACTGAAAATTTCATTTGTTAGTTATGAGAAATTTGTAAGTAAATTATTAGGTTGCAAACCTATCTTAGCTGTTTTACTTATTAAGATTTTTACAAGATGCAGAAGCATTCACAGCTTGACCAACCAGGAAGCATTGCCAAGGGTTCCATTCTGTAGAAAACACTGGCTGGTGCAGTAAAAAAAGGCCACGATGCCTAAGCTATTTAAAACTTTCTTACATTGTCATCAGTAGCTGGTTTATCTATTATCACCTCTGGCAGAAGCTGTCCAACAGGCGATGTAGGAACAGATGGTCCACCAACCAGGGAAACCACCCCATTGCAATCCACAGTGCTGTGCATCTTCCCATTCACTGGAAACACTGCCAGCATCCTGGATGACCTACTGGCCTGACTAATGTTACTGTTGCGCCGTTCACCGTGTCTGCGCGGCACAAAGAGAGAATCTCTTCTGCTATCATTGTCTTCAAAAGTGCTGTGCTCATCATCAGCAAAGTCATTTTCTGATCCTATATCCTTTGCTCGACCTCTGAAGCTGAAAAGACTTGTTCTGCTGTTACGCCGCGGAGAAAACAGGGAGCCTCGAATGCTCAACAAAGACTGCAGGGAAAAAAATATAATTGTGATTATTAGCAGAAGCCTTCAAATTTATCATTGTTATTAGGAGAGCATGGGTGGTTTTTTCCTATATGAGAGTAATGATTTTTCCCAGAAGATAAATGCTGCTGTGAAATCTTTGTACTTATTTAATTATATTTGGAAGTCAGAAATACCACTGTTCATGGATTCTTAAGACAAAACCAATTATAAGCACCCCTTTCTCCTAATGTTAGTTAGAGTTGCTGAGTAGTTGCACAATACCCATCAAGCAAAAACGGGAGCCTATACATTCTTTCATGTATGCAGCATCCTGCACATACTGAACCAACCTCCAAACATCATCGAAGCAGGAAGAAAATATGAGGCTATCATAATACAAAATTACTGTAACATTTTAATAAGTCTAGATAATATATAATCACTCTAACCCCCCTCTCCCCCCCCAGAATCAGAGACTATTTTAATATGATTTTTAAAAAATCCTACTATAAGAACAGAGATATGAGGTTACACTTAATTGTCTGTGGTTTTTTACAAGACAATCTAGCAGCTACAGCACTTTCTCTCAAGCACTAGCAATAAAAATAAAGTTTAATGAAAATCTCAGCGTTTCCATCATTCTTTATGAAGTAGGGTCATATTACGATACCAGGAAGACTAAAGTAGCTTTGTAACAGCTTATGACGTCTTTAATGTATGCTTCTACTAAACTGTATGCAATACCTGATGTGGAGAAGAATACTTCTTTTCATATGTCAACCTATTGCCTTCAATTGACAATCGGAAACCTTTTCTTCTGATGCTGTCTTCTGATTCAGACTTGTGAAATTCATCTTCATCTTTTTCCTCTCCTCCAGACTGTTCTTTCTGTTTTCTTTTTTTCCTTCTGTTTCTCCTCTCTTTTGCACTCTTTGAGCTCAATTTTGATGCCTCTGAGGAACTTTCTGAGAGGCCTCCTGCTTCTCCCCCAGCGCTGGGCTCCCTTGACTCCGCAGATGCTGTTACTGCTGCTGCTGCCACCGCTGCTGCCTGCCATGATGCAGAATGAATTTGTGTCACTGAGCAAACCACAACATCGCAGATTTTTTTTTCTTGAATTTACTTATACAGAATTTCTGATCCAAACACGCTGGATCTTAACACTTTCCATAGGATATCCTCTCCCTGTTTTTTTTCTAGTTTTCATTACTTAATTGACTTAAGATATGTGTTGGTCATAGCCTTCTTCCATTTTTCATGAGTAGTTTTAAATGCAGAAGTCTAACAGACTGTATTAACGACACTAGAATAAGAAAAATATAATGAATAATGTATACCTTGTTTTGAATATTTCTTCTTGATTATGGCTAGATGTCACAATGTCTTTAGTGCAGAACAGAAAAATCTCTAAGCTAGCTCTGTTGTTGAAAGCCCAAGAGGGTGTTTTATAATTCCAAATTCAGAAAGCAGAGGGTGAATATCTCTAGTAAACTTATTTCCATACAATTCTGCATTACTACACCATAAATTCTACCTGAGCTGCTTCTTGTTGCTTCTTCAGTTGTTCCAGCATCTGTTGAAATTCTGCCTCTTTCTGTTCTGCTTCTTCCATAGTTGCTTGATTCTGTTCTTCATAGGCCATGGCAACCACAGCCAAGATCAAGTTGATCAGGTAGAAAGAACCCAGGAAAATCACCAGAACAAAAAATATCATGTATGTCTTCCCAGCAGCGCGCAGTGTCTGGAAATAAGAATACATTTATTAGCAAGAATACCTTAACAAAAGTTCTGTTTTTCACACTGTGAAAATTAAGATAACATAAGAAAATTGATTTTACGCCTCTTGCATTATTGGTACAAACCTATTTAGTCTATTTTGCATTTAAAAATTCTCACCAATTGATAAAGGTTTTCCCAGAAGTCTTGAGTCATCAGTCGAAACAGTGACAAGAAAGCCCAGCTGAAGGTGTCAAAACTTGTGTAGCCATAATTGGGGTTTCTACCGGCTTTCACACATGTATATCCTTCTGGGCACTGCCTACAAAGACAAACTGGGTGTTAACCTTATATTTTAATATTATCACCTGGAATGTCCAGGAGAAGTATAGGGTTAAAAAGTGGATTTTTCTTTAGTTAACCAGACTAGAAATAATAGCAGTTGTGATTTTTAGTAGAAAAGTATTTTAAAGGACACTAGAAAAATTAAGCAGGAAAAGCACATAAAATTAGTGTAAAAAGTTTAATCTAAGCTTCCAAAAAATAATATTCCAAATAATTTCTTTGATTATCACAGAATGATATGGGGTTAGAAGGGACCTCTGGCAATCATCTAGTCCAACCGCGCTGCCAAAGCAGGTCCACCTAGAGCAGGTTGCACACGAACATGTCCAGGCAGGCTTTGAATGTCTCCAGAGGAGTAGACTCCACCACCCCCCTAGGCAGCCTATTCCAGTGCTCTGCCACCCTCAAACTAAAGAAGTTTCTCATGTTTAGATGGAACTTCTTATATTCAAGTTTGTGCCCATTTCCTCTTGTCCTATTCCTGGGCACCACTGCAAAAATCCTGTCCCTGTCCTCTTGACACTCTCCCTTTAAGTATTTATAGTTGTTGATCAGATTCCCCCTCAGTCTTCTCTTCTCCAGACTAAAAAGACCCAAGTACCTCAGCCTTTCCTCATATTTATTAATGTTGTAACATTGATGTCAATGTCAGTGTTTTCTACTGACTGAGCCTGTTAGTACTGATATGTGTAGCTGGAATTGCAAAATAACATACATTTTTCAGCTGCTGTGTCTGTTACTTCTCATCCAAGCAGGAGCTACACTATTAACAAATTACTGATTCATTCATGCAAAGACTAAGCTCATCTAACCAACCCACTGAGCTCTGATAGGGAACCCAAATCCTTAGTGCAGTGTAAAATCCTGGTATTTCTTATGTGAACGAAAGTGGCGACTCAAAATACAGCACCCCTCCAACTGCACATCTGAAAAACATTAATGTAATTTCTACATGGTACAATAATATGATAAAATTTGGTCTTACCCAGCATCAGAACTATTTCCGCAAAGCAGAGCATCGTTTTGCCCTTCCAGAAAATAAAAATGACCTGTTCAGAAAAGAATTTTTAAAAAATTAAAAAATTCTGAATATGAAAGTTTTCTTGCAGGTCTATGAAATAAATAGTCCTGCTCTAAAAGTGTTAAGGTGGTTTCAGATGCAGTTTTAAACAAGCAGTATTGTTTTTTCAGCATGACCATAACTTTAGAGTAAATGACAGTACGAATTGCTGTCAGGGCTATCACTCACAGAACTTATTGTTTAAATGCCAAAAATGTACTAAAAATCCTGTGAAATGCTGCTGGATGTAGATGAAACGTACAAGTCTCCCTTCGGTCTGATAACTGAGCTAAATCACACTTTATGAAATTATATTGTACAGTTATTTATTAAAATAAATAAATTGTATCTGAAAAAAATATACTGCTAATTTATTTCAAAGTTTCTGATCTGTATTGCCAAGGGTTCCAGTTTGTCACTTACAGACACTTCTGACAGTTACCTAATATGTGAGCTCTGCAAAAAAACACTGAGTTGCCAATGACTGTAACTGTTACAGGTGTGTGCACACTCCAATTAGCCCTCTGATTGGTATGGAGGTCGTGGTATATATCTAAATTTAACTCACACAGAATTACTGCAACAATCAACAACTTGCATAGGCAAGATTTTAGGATTATATGATGAAATTATTGATCACTTTAGGAAAGAAAAATTGGGTAAGTTCCACCAAATTGCCCTGTAGTCAACCATCCTGTTGACTGTACAGTAATCTTGTTTTTAAATTACATTTTAGATGGTTTAAACAACAAAGACATTGACCTATGTATGCTTGGAAGAATGCACAAAACATTGTGCTCATTAAGATTCACTTTTACTGTATCCTTGCGAAATGCTTTTCTTTTTCCCCTCAAAGCAGATGCCTACAGTTGCCAAGCTCTTGATTCTGGAAGAATTATCACAGGAGGAGCTTCCTCCTGTGGTAACAATCTGCCATTTAGTCACAGGCTTAAGGATGCAATTTACACAAGATAGACCAAGTAGCCCAGTATCTCATTTCTCATGGAGACCAAAAGCGTTGCCTCAGGATGTCTGTAAGGACAGGGCAGGGACATGAACACCTCCCCAGCTTCCAATAGTTCTGAAGTACAGCAACTTCAGAGTTAAGGCAATACCTTTTTTGCTTCCTGAGAAGATTTAAACCTCCCATTTGGTTTCTCTTCCACTGAACTGGCCTGTTAGATTCCCTTAAAATTATCCCATCTGAAATGCTACCGCTGCAGCTGAGTTTAAACTTGACTATGGCTGTACCAGCTGTGCTGTCCAAGCAGGGTTCTGACATAAGTTAACGAATTCTGAGTCTGAGGAGATGTCACAAGACACTGGCTCTGAGCATTGAATTGCTGCAGGAGGGTCACGATCCCCTGGCCAGCTGTATCTCTCCATCCTGTGAGCAAAATCACCATTTGAAAAAGGTAGTTTTTAAGCTGTGTGTAGACCCTGTTCTGACACTCTGTGAAGGACACAATTTCAGTGTCTAATGATACACCTGCATCTTAGAATCACAGAATCATTTTGGTTGGAAGAGACTTTAAGATCATCAAGTCCAACCATTAACCTAGTACTGCCAAGTTACCAGGCAGTACATGTCCCTCAGCACTACAACTACACAGATTTCAAATACCTCCACGAGTGGCAGCCTGTTCCAATGCTTGGTAACCCTTTCAATGAAGAAATGTTTCCCTATATCCAATCTAAACCTCCTTTGGTACTATTTGAGGCCATTTCCTCTTGTCTTATAATTTGCTACTTGGGAAGAGAGATCAACACTCACCTCACTACAAGCTCCTTTCAGGTACTTATAGGGAGCAGTAAGGTCTCCCCTCAGACTCCTTTTCTCCAGAATAAACAATCCCAGCTCCCTCAGCTGCTCCTCAGAAGACTTATGCTCTAGACCATTCACCAGCTCTGTTGCCCTTCTCTGGACACACTCTGGTACCTCAATGTCTTTTCTTGTAGTGAGGGGCCCAAAACTGAACAGAGTATTCAAGGTGAGGCCTCACCAGTGCTGAGTACAGAGGGAGGATTACTTCCCAAGTCCTGCTGGCCAGACTATCTCTAATACAAGCAAGGATGCTGTGGCCTTTTTGGTCACCTGGGCACACTGCTGGCTCATATTCAGCCCACAGTCGACCAACATGCCCAGGTCTTTTCCACTGGGCAGCTTTCCAGCCACTCTTCCCAGAGCCTGCAGCGCTGCATGGGGTTGTGCAGGGCCCGGCTCTTGGCCTTGCTGAACCTTATACCATTGGCCTTGGCCCATCGATCCAGCCTGCCCAGATCCCTCTGTAGGGCCTTCCTACCCTCCAGCTTGACACTCCCACCTAGTTTGGTGGCATCTGCAAATTTACCAAGGGCGCATCTTACAGGGTACAATCTTCTGTACTGTGCAAAATGCACAACCCTATGTGTGGCCGCTGCCATTCCGGGCTGGTATGCATTGCGGAACAGCACTGTGCTGAAACACAGCTGTAAATAGTAAAGGTAGCTGACATGATGCTGACCACAGCTGACCCTTATGAAGCAAATCTTACTCTGCATTATGTCAGCTAATCATGGGTAAAACATGCTGGAACGTAACAGCTGGTTGGGAAGAATGCAAATCTGACTTGATATGGCTTACATGGAGCAGTCAGTCATGATCAGTACTGCATCAACTGAGCTGAATGGCTAAAATAAGGTCTGTATTCAAGTTCTGTGGTTGAGACAAGATGTGCCCTGTAAGCATGCTGTACTTGTCAGCTCCACAGGAAATAACAGCCACCCAGGCTTTCTCCAAGTGCATGGATAAAACCATGAAAAATACTCAAAATATTACCATAGTAATAAAATTTTTATAACAACAAAAGCTGAGCATTATAAGCATGTATCCCTAACTAGATGCAAAACTCTGAATTGTATTTTACCAACATCCCAGATGCAAAACTCTGAATTGTATTTTACCAAAGTAATTTGAGAAATCCCTCACTACATCTGGTATATGTTTGGCTCCCCTTTATTTCATCAGGAAATGGGAAAAAATCCCTGGTGATTGAGCAGTTTACTTCAAGAGAATTTACAGTTGTTTGGGTAAACCTAGGGTAATGACTGAGAATAATTGTTATTTCACAAAACAGACTGAGATGGTATTTCCCAGAAAAAAATTGCTTATGGCAAGCCTGCCAAGATAAACTTAAACTTACCTAGTATTAGGTTTATCAGATATGGTATCTTGGAAAAAGAAAAATGAAGAAAAAAGAGTGCTTGACTCACTAATGCCAGGAGTGCTTACATAAAGTATTGTATTTCCAAAAATTAGCTTAGTGGCAAAATTAGGGCTTACATGCCTTTTTTGCATAGTATACACAACTACTGGCATTAAAACTTTTATAATTCCTACAAAACAAAGTGCCATTGCACCACTCTGAGCTCCAGGCAAGTCCCTTCTCACTGCCCTGTGACACAACTGATTTAAGAACCATCTCTGTATCCTGTCTGCCCAACTGCAAAAAGAGAGCAGGAAGCTGTGACACGATAATTTTTCTCTTTGAAAATGCTGGTAAGCAAGGAAAAGCTTATTAACTTCATAATAAGACTCATAATTTCATTATAAATTTCATAATACATAAGGAATCCTGTGTAAATATACCAAAGGTTGAAGTAGGCATTCAATAAAGTACCTTCTGCAACTAATTCAATTCAGCTTTGTTTATTAGGGGGCTTCAGGTCTTCTTTAAATCATATGAAATCAGAGCTTGAGTTTACAGAGTCTTCATTAAAAAAACAGGAAATTAAGTCTGACCTTGAACTGTAGGTCTTCATTAGGAGACCTTGCTGAGACTTTTTTATACCCTGTGGTATGGGATCTCCAGTAATTCACATGTTCAAGTAAAGTGAGCTTCACAAAAAGATTGCACCTTGATTTAAGAAATTCAGATGGAAATCTATCACAGTGAATGATCAGCTGTGTGAACACAGTTAGAAGCTGTCTGTCTTCTATTTGAAATCTGTCTGGCTTTGACTTGCAGCTATTGAACCTGTTATAACTCTTCCTCCTAGATCAAAGATATGTCTATGATGAAATTTCTGTTCCCCATGAGGTTTTTCTCCACTCTGATCAAATCACCCCTTAAACCTTCTCTTTGATATGCTAAGTAGGTTGAGCTCCTGGTCTATCTTGGTATAAAGCATGTTTTCCAACCCTTTAATCATTCTGCTCTTTTCTGAACATCCTCCAATTTTTTAACATTCTATCTAAATGGAACTTTATATCGTATTCCAGTAGCAACTGCAGTAGCACTAAATACAGGAGTAAGACTGCCTTCCTGGTCATTAATTTATTTATGTGAACAGGATACTATTTAGCTTTTTGGCTGCAGAATCTTAGCCCTAATTTGTCAGAGTCCTGGCTGCTCCACAGTGCTTTAGGTGCTTTAGCCTCTTTATTGCTAACGGCTTTCCAATTGCATTTCTCAGTTGCAACTCTGCAACCTTTCATATAAACTGCTGTGGCAATGTTTTCTAGAGCCTCTGTGGCACTATTTTTCCTTCGTTCTCATGCTGGTTTTCATGTTGCTGTTATTCTCATGACATTACACCTGCAAACAAATTATTGTTGCAGCAGGTGCTCAAAGGAAGCAATTGTCTCCAGTGTGAGATTCACTCCTTTTTCTCCCCCTTTTTCCTACTCCTTGCTTGTAGCTTTTGGTTTATATTAGGTGACTTAATAACATGCATATACAAGTCTAAAAAAAAAAACAACCAGCCATGCAGCATCCCCCCCTGATTCAGAGTGCGTTCCAATTAGTGCTAATAGCACTGTAAGCAGGAAAAACCTGTAGGGAGTTAGAAAAGATGCTACTGAAAAACACACAACTGCTATGGGAAAAGTATTATGGAGTGACCACTGCTGCACTGAAAAGATGCCTAGGGGAGGAGACTCATCTGGGACCCCATCCTTTCTCTTCACAGCTGGCCACTGTAGTCAGATTTCTCTTTCCCCTTCCCTTTTCTTCCTCTCTCCCCCCTGTTGCTCTTCTTTTGCACCAAAAGTAACTTCCACTGTTAGAGATTATGTGTTGCCATCAGCTACCATCTTTATGTATGTAACCTGTCTCAACATGAATTGTGCAGCACTGGCTTTTAGTGTTTGAGATCTTAGATTTGTAACCTCACATTGAACTGTACTGAAATATAATTCTTTTTATCTATTCTCAGTTTGTCAGACTGCTCTGTATCAGCAAAAGTGGTTGGAAAATCCTACTTTGGGAAATCATCGAAATGGAAAAATGCATCAAAACAACTTCTGAAGAGGTTTGTCTGAGATTGCTGCTGTTTAAGGTTTTAACTAATCTAGATGATGGAAGAATGCTAAAAGATTTTCAAATGATACTGCTGATAAGGATGGTGGTGAGTTTGAGGAAACAACTACACTTTAACAGATCCAGGACAGTTGGAGAGAGGGCCTGAAAAAATGGGGTGCTGTTCAGGCTGGAAAGTGGGAAAGAAAATGAACCAAAAGTCTGTAGAAGATTCAGGAGGCACGTAGACCACAAGCTGAACTGGATTTAAAGATGTTACAATTGTAAATGATGGGAAGTCCTAGCCTAGGATATATAAAATAGAAGTATAAATTACTATGCTGCCACATAAGCCTTCTTTTCTGCTTATTATGCCTCATTTGGATGAGAAATGTCTAGATGTGGCTACTACACATTAAGAAGGAGTTTATAAACAAGAAAGGATCCAGATGAGAGGTCAAAATGTAGAAAATAAACTGCAGGAGGAAAAGGTTAATGATCTGGGTTGCTTAGCATACAAAAAAAAAGACTGAAAGCGGAGAGAACAGAGCATACTAACATAAGAATTGCCTCTAAATACCTCAGAAACAGTGATTAATGATAGGGAATAATTTTGTTTTGATGCCTGTGGTGAAGTTGGTAAGAACAATGGGCTTAAATTGCAGTGGGAAAATTTGTTGGACCTTAAAAAAAAACCCTTTCTAATAATAAGGATAGTGAAGTACAAGAATGGATAGATGATGAAAATACTGAGGAATCCATCACTGAAGTCCTCACTGAATGTCAGAAGTCTCTGACATCTGACAGAAATAACATAGCAGCCTGGTGCTCATCTTGTTTTGGAGTATGGGAACGGAAAATGCTTAAGACTATTAAGTAATTTTAAGAACTCCTTTGGACCTGTTGCCTCAGAGAGGAATTGGATCTGGCAGAGGGAAATGAGAAAAAGAGCAGTATCATGTAGAGAGACCTTGTTCCTTGTTCCATGTTGGCCTTTGGAGCAGATCTGTGTGAGAGAGAAAACACTTCTCCTGCTCCGTCTTAACTAAATGTATCATCCCTTCCCCTCCTTATTTCTAAGAACTGGGTCAGCCACAAATCACTTCAATAAGAATTATGCTGACAATACTTACTTTCATCTTCAATGTACCCCTTCCAGTCAAATGGAGTCACTGTTGAATTAACCAATGTACCGTTTTCACCTATGGTGCTGTTTAGCTGGGAAGTAATATTTGTATCCAGAGTAAAATTTTCTGGAGGCCACTGCAGGCATTTATTCCTCAAGTTGCCCATGAACAGCTGCAGCCCTATTAGTGCAAATACACTCAGACAAAACACGGTCAGGATCATAACATCCGAGAGCTTCTTCACAGATTGAATTAGGGCTCCCACGATAGTCTTCAAGCCTGAAAATGCAAAGGAATTTTTATTCTGATGTTCAAAACTTTTTGAAAGCATAAAAATGACAGTATCTCCCAGTAAAGTTATAGATTTCATGCAGAAGCCCAAATAAATGTAATGTTTGTGAAATAACATTTTTGTGAAGAGCTTTTTCACTTGTGAAAATGAATAAATAGCTGAAATTTATGTTCATTTAAAACCGTGAATGGAATGAGTTGCATATATTTCAAAACACTTGTTTTAATGCTAAAACAAGTGACTTTTTTTTATTCATGCTATACATGAATCTCACATAAAAGTCTTCTTTCTTTTTATTTGTCATTACCTCTTGCCCCAAACCTTTGCTACTATCAGTTTTATAACATAATACATTTAGAAGACGGTAGTAAAAAGCCTGTTCAACAATAAATAGGATTAAAATTTAATGCTATAAAACTGGAGATGGTTTGGAAAATCATAGAATTTTAAGATAATAAATCCCCCATGCAATGCCCATGCTATTCTTTATTATCTTATTCCTTCATCTTCTTACTAAGTCAACATCTTGAACAGTTCAGTTTTTAGACACAAATATTCACAACAAATACCACATAACATCATGTAGGTAAGATACACATGGGTAAGAAAACTTCAGGGTCACTGATATTCGTTGAATGTGGAGAAGAAAGCTTGACATCATACGATGCAAACCACACACGCTGTGTACTGCAATGTCTCATGCACGAATCTGTTAAACTCAAAGGCTGATTTCAAAAGAAAAGAGCTCATGTTAAAAAGCAATGAATCAGAGATTTCAGTGAATTCTAACATCTTCCGATTCCTGCTTTTTTGTGAAAAGAAATAAGACGTGTTTAAAGAATAAATTCTGTTTCAGTGAATTAAAGTCAGCCTCAGTGTTTAACCTAGCTCTCACCTGGAATGACTGATATTGTTTTCAAAGCTCGGAGAACTCTGAATGTTCTCAACGCTGAGACATTGCCCAGGTCCACAAACTCTGTCACATATCTGTAATAGGGGAGTTCACACACAAACACAATGACAGGATAAAAAGGAACAGTTGGGAGGTACAAGGGGCCTAACACCTTACACCAGTTACTTCTTACCTGGGATTACAGAAATAGTTTTCAAAGCTCTCAATACTCTGAAAGTTCGAAGAGCTGAAACATTGCCTAGGTTTACAAATTCTGTTACATACCTGTAGGATTAAATCACAATTATTCAGAATTTAGGCAAAATTTATGCTACTTACTTGGGTCTTTCATCAAGACCGCTTTGGCGTTTTTAGCAAAAAAATTAAATAGCAACAGTCAGAGATTTACCTTTCACTGCAGTTTGCCTTGCATTAATATGCTTTCAGAGCCTTCAGTTAAATTAAATGTCTCTGAAGTGAATCGCAGTGATTTAACTTTGAAAGCCTAAAATTTATCTAGACTAGATTGGTAAGTTTGGAGAATGAAGTCAAAGGGACGCTCCTTTTCTGCTCAGAGAAAAAAAACGCAGGACATGAAATTAGCCTCTCTAATACTAGCTGTACTAATGGCTTCTGCAGTATTTATGTTTACATCAAAATATGCATATTAGAATGTGAAAATCGTTTTAGACAAAAGCAAATCCATACAAGAATTTCCATTTAACAAAATTGATATGTATTGATACTAATTTCATGCCCTTTTTGCCCTTCACTTTCAAAGAAAAAGCAAAAAACAAAAACTTACGCGAAGGTAATAACAGTGAAATCAAGCCAGTTCCATGGATCTCGAAGAAAAGTAAAATCTTCTAAGCAAAAGCCTCTTGCAATGATTTTTATGAGTGACTCAAACGTGTAAATTCCAGTGAACGTATACCTGGAAAATATACGAAAATGTAATCAAAATAACTAGCAACATTTTACATTGCTATTCTGATAGAAAGGTGATGATCAAATGGAAGAGTTTTTATTTCAACACTTCAACAAAGAAATACAGTAAATAGCAATTTCTTCTAAAATGCATGATAGTCATCATATATACTTGTATATTTACATGCATTAGTTGTGACATGCTGTTGAAATACAGCAGTCCTCATCTTGTACACAAATCAAAATAAATAAGTCTATTGAAGAAATGACATATATTACAAATTTATTGGTGACACAGCTTGAAAGTATGCAACACTAGATCTGTTACTGCTAACCAAGAAACTTGTGAGCATAAGAAATTGCATGCTGTCTGAATCATTAACGTCTAAAACATTATTAACTCTGAAATGGGAAGAATGCAAGCATGTACTGAATTCTCACTTTAGGAGTACCTTTGCTTATATGCTGTCCCTAACTGACCTGTACAAAAAGATGGCCATGGTTCTGCTATTAATGCAGTGGCATAAAGGAGGAGTAAAAACATTGGGTAGATGCTAAACCATGAAGATGAAAAAAAACTAGTGGAATCTCAGTAGAATACTATCTGTAAACAATTTTCATTTTTTTTCTACCCAATCATTCTTCTAGAAGGAGATTTAAATAATTATTCAACATTTCTACATATTTTAGAGAGGAAATAGTGGTAGTGTCTCATGATAGTTCCAGCCAGCACACATGACTACAGTTACTGGCATGCTGACTCCCAGAAGAACAGTCAAGGGTATCTTTAAATAACATATGCAACTTACTCTACATTCTTTGTCCAGTCCGGAGGGTTACTCATGGTCATAAATACACAGTTGGTCAAAATAGTGCACATGATAAGCATGCTGAATAATGTAGATATAGTTAAGGAAAACACAATAGTAATTGATACAATATCACATCAGCCATATATCTTAAGTACACTAAAATATTGCCACTTATACAAATCTTTTAGACTTTGGTGAACATTGCACATATATTTTGCTTAACCTGGTAGTTTTAACTTTAGAACATTAAACTTTAATATTAGACTTGATTTGTTAATGTTCCGATGTTGATGTCCTTTTTGTTTTCAGCTGGTACTGAAAGGCGAAGGAGATGGCTCTCGCACGTCCAGGAGTAATGTGTGCTGAGAAACAGCCAAAACCGAAATAATGTGCAGAATACTGTTTTACTTAAGTACCTGATATGACTGAATAAGTGTTAGTCTTTCACTTCTAAAATTTTGGTACTAAATTCAACAGCTGGCATACACAAGGTAAAAAAAGTTTATTCTATTTACCTATTTATTTTATTTTATTGAGAGTTGTAGAGAAAGCACACATCACCCCAGCACAGCCAGTCTGTCAAAAACACAGAACAAAACACAGAATACTGTTTTTAATCGCTGAAGTGACTGCATTCTGTGTTTCCCTATCACTTAATTAGAGGTACATCCTTCAGTCAGTGAAACAGAACTCCACAGAGAGCTCACATATTAAGGTGAATAATTTTCCAATATTATTTTGGGGCTCTCTCAAAACATGTTAGCAGCAAAAGAAGAATCTCTTGTTCTACCCATGCTATAATTTGAAAATGGCTCAATAGTACTTTGTGGTCAACTGATTGAAAAGCATGGAAAACTGGTGAGGATTAGAATGAAAATTACTTTTTATTTAGAGTTCCAGCAAGGAACAATTAGGTACTATGAAACCCAGACTAACAGCTCAAAGGGGCTTATGGTAGGGAGGTGGGACAGGTCACCGGGGCTTCATTATACCCAATGTGATGGCGCTGGTTTATGCTGGCTCTACAAACATTGTGGTCCTTCCCTTTTCTTTGTAATAAAGTAAACTTGATTATTTAAGCATTTGGAAATATGGAAGTAACAAAACTAGACCAAAACCTGACTCAAAACTGCCACATGATGGCAGCAAAAAATAAGAACCACTATGCCTCCTTTACACCGAACGGTTAACTCAACTCTAATTTTTCCTCTAGTCATCTTTATAAATAATGCGTTCCTTAAAAATAGTTGCATCAACATAACTGGAAAAGAAGCTAGCTTAAAGTTAAGAAGGGCATTTACAGACAAACTTGCACATAAGATCCCAGGATTCAGGATTTTTAATTTATTTTCTGTTTGGCTTTTTTTTTTTCCAATGAACAATAAAGCATTTTGTTGTTTGGAGCACATTTTTATGCCATGGACAAAAAAAGCCCCAAAACCCAACCATTCAATCTTGGTGAAGGAGGAATAGAAGTAACATCTTAGCATAAACTTTGCAGAAAATGTGTGCAAACATTAAGATCATCGCTTACAACTGCTGAACAATACAAACTTGAGCATATCTTTTCAAGTAAACATTCAAATTACAGGGAAGGATTTAGCTGCCTGATTCCCATAGGTAGGTCCCTGACCTTTGTCTAAATAACTGATCAAGCAGTGAATATTGTGGTATCTTTCACTAAGTTACTTAACTCGTTTTGAATATCATGTTGTCATTCAAGCTCTGTACAGTTAAAATTGTTGATAAGTGGCTTAGAATAAATGATTATGAGGCTCAATGAGGCCCTGGGCAACCTGGTCTACTTGGGGGTATCCCTGCTTCCCTGCAGGAAGGTCAAACTATATGACCTATGGAGGTCCCTTCTGGCCCGGACCATTCTATGATTCTATGCCTAAAGAATCTGACTTAATATAATTGGGAAATTCCTTTAAATAAAGAGAATCCATTTTGGTAGTTGAAAAACTTGGCAATGCCTGGCTGCAGCTTCAGTAGTCTCATAAGACAAAGACGTGAAATGACCTTTTAGGAGAGCTGAGATTTTATCCCCATACATTGTACTGTGTGTTAAGAGCTAAGAATCATTCATAATAAAGGCCACAGGTGGATCCTTGCACATTGCTCACTCTGTACATAACTCACCACATCTGTGAGTTGCATAGCCAAAGTGCTCTTAAGTTCACTCTTTAAGGGAGCAGATGCTCAATAGGACTAACAGACTTTGAAATCTAAACTCTGGCCATGCTTTCCCCTTTGGAAATCTCGAATATAACTGACACATTCAATGCCTGTGCCTCTCTTCCTTCTTCTCCCACATTTTGAGTGTCTGATTTACAACTTCAATGTTCCCTTAATGTACTCTTTTATGTGCTATGTTCTATATATTCAACTATACACAAACAGTTCTGATATATGATGACTTCTTAATGGAAATGTACTGTCTTTTTTATGCTCTTCCCATATAGGCAAGCAGTAGGGTTAGAGGCACTATACAGCCTCAAGATAATCAATTACTGAAGCAGCTGAAGTCTCTTATCACCTGTGTGGATTTGGTGGAAGATGAAGATTAGAAAAAACAAATGTTGCCAATTAGTTTCAGAGATATCTGCTGGCAGTCAGGCCACACTGAGTAACTCCTTGCACTTGGCAGCTCCAGCCCCTGCCACCTCCCTTTTTTTTTTTTGTCTGCTCAGCCCTCCACCTATTCTTATGTTTTCATCCTTTCCTATTAATTGCCAAAGCCTGGCAATCTCCCACCACTCTTCTGTTGCACCTCAACTCAGGCAGGCAAAAAAGGAAAAGGAAAAAAAAAGCGAAGCAGCATACTAGGAGGTGAGTCAGCAGAGAATGAGAGAGAAAGAAATTCATGCTGTTACCGGTTCCTGTATCTGGTATTACATTAAGTACTGGCAATGAGAAAGAATAATTGCAGGGAAAGTCTCTGAGCGCTGAGGGAGTGCTCTGTTTCTTCACAGGGGGAGCAACATCTGACCTCGTGTGTGGGCAGATGTGATCAGAGCACCCTGTTCAGAGAATCTGGAGGATTTACAGATGAAGTTTTCCAACCAACATGCCAATTTCATTGTGCTCAACACACTTTCACACTAAAAATGAAAGGCACAGTTCTGTTACAAAGGCCAAAATGCCAAACACCCACCTCAAAACATGAGGGCAGTAGAGCTAATCGGTAAAAGTCCCAATATTATTAAAAATAATAAGCAACTTTATCCCCTAATCTTTTCCTTACAGGTGGCTAACCTTTTATAAGCAACTGAAATCTAAATTGCATTACAGAACATATTATGTCGTTCTTAGTTAAACACATTCATATTTGCAGTGTTCGTACTATACTGCATAAAGAAAAAAGGAAAAGGAAAAAAAAAAAAGAGAAGAAAAGAACCTGTGCATCTATTCTTATGTTTAAGATAAAAAAGTGAAAATACTCCCTGTCTATCTCTAAGAATAAAATAGCCCATCCCATAGTTGGTTGTTTGTATAAGAAATCAGTCCATATAGTGAAAGGAAACCTCCTCCTAAAATAGAGCTAAATTACATGATCACACTATCAGTTAATAGACAGAAGAAAAAATATTGGAGTTGCATATTGCTTATTAGAATTGCTTTTGTTCTGACTGCCATCAGGACCAGCTGGATACTCTGAACACAATTAGGAGGAACTTAAAACCAAACCAAACTCAGCAATCAGTACGCCAGTAAAAACATTACCCACAACTAGCACAGATGCAGGGCTGGAAGGTATTGTAAATCAGAATCTCTAACTTGAATGGATGAGCATTCATTAGAGGCTCCAACCTGACAGTATCTGAGTTTCCTTGCCATCACCACCACTATGTCTGTAGGCTTCTGTCACTTAGCTACTGTCCCCACGTGCTCCCTGACTCGTCTCCAGACACCTTTCTCCCCTTCTCTCAGTGCTTTAACTTCCAGGGAGCTCAGAGGAAAAGGTTTTCTGAATCAACAGCAATCAGCCTTGTTTCTTCCTTTTCCCAAAGAACTAGAAAATTCTGCCAGTGGTATCGAATAATAAAGCTTCTGCCTTTGACTAACTGTTCAATTTCAAAAGTCTTACTGTCACACTGAAGTTTTCATTTGGTGACTACTTTTCCCAGTTCTGATGTTTTGCAAGAAAAGTGCACCAAAACCTCACCCACTAGAACTTTCCATCAACCTGCTATGGACATTGGGCACCAATCCCACATACCAGTCTAAAACTTTACCCATCAGTCATGGTCCCCCAATCTGTCCACCATCTGCAAGTACAGATGCTTTGCAAGCCGCCTGCAGGACTGCTGCCTGTGCTTTCTGGCAATGTACTAAATTTGGCAGAGGACTATGGTGCAACTGGGCAGGTTTGGGAATGTGAGATTCAGCATACGTGAACCAGGTTTCCAGGCACGCTGCTGCAACAAACTATAAAGCTTGTCTTGAAGGTGGCATCAGAAGGACCCCTAAAAGGCAACATAATCACACCTCTGAGTTAGCTGCGCCCGAGCAGTTGCATATTTGCCTAACTGCTTGCAAAACTGAGAGCTCTTCTGGAATTTGTGAGCACAAATTGCATTTTTTTTTTAAAGATGTAATTATTTTATTAATAGGTTTTGTAGTGCAAGAAATAATCTGGGATGCAAAAAATTTCATTGTTAGAATAAATCTGAATAAACTTTTCTGAAAAATTGATCTAGATGGATTATTAAATCCATCTGCAGATTTGTACAGCAGTAGTATTGAAATTCAAGACAATAGCTAAAATGTAACTATTATATATACATATTTTCTAGTATTTATTAAACCTTACCATAAGTCTTTCCCTGGAAAATAAAAAATAAAATTAACAGCCTTTATGAAATGAAAACATTTATTTACAATGAAATAGAGTTTTCTTAATTTCAGTGTGTAATGCTTTGAACCACCATTGAAAAAGGATATGAATGTACCAAAATTTTAATAGCTATTTTTCTAAGAGGATTGAAGGGAGTTAAAATGTACAGGGCAGAGGTGGCACTGAACCGGAAGATTGCCTTCCCTTTATTCAATACTATAAAGGTCTGAAAAAGAGAAAAAAAAAAGACATTTTATAAGTGTGTATTCACTGTAGATGCTCATTTTAAAATTGCTCCTAGTGACTAATAACCAAAATTGTAACTTTTTGAATAGTTAATACACAAAAACCATGACCCATATTTTAAATAAAACTTATTTCCAGTACTTACCTGATGTACCTGACATATGAAAACGTAATTCTAAATATGGAACATTCAATTCATTAAGGTTTTTATAATAATTCTGCATTAAACAACCTCAATAGAGTAATATGATAAATTTACATGATGCGTTTCTCATAAAAAAAGGTGCAGAAATTATTAACTATAATTATAATTTTATTTATGCTTTACCATAGAAAACTCTTCCAGTTTGAAATAACATAAGCAGGGAAACCTTACTAATGTATCATTAACATCCACAGGTAAGAGAAATCCTTACAGAAACTGATTTAATATACTACCTATTTGTTCACTGTTTTTTATTTCAGTCTGTTTCTTTGTCTTTGTGCTGAGGAGAGAAAGAAATAGCAATAATATATAGCCACAATTTGGTAGATCTCTGAGGACTGTGGGGATCTGAACACACCTTACCAGAGGAGAGCAAGAAATACATCCCAGATGACCCCCCTGCACATTTGGGCTTTGCAGGTGCGAAACCTTCTCAGTTCCCATCCAAGAACTTGTTAAATTTAAATTTTAACAGCTAAAGACCCTATTAAATTCAGAGAAACTTAAAGGTATGCAAGCCTTACTTCAGAGAATTGTAGAAGACTCTGTAGGCTGAAAGCTTGTCTATTTGTCTCAAATAAATCCATGAGCCAAATATAAATGGTACAAGCAAACCCTACAAACATTGCTTTGCTTCCACTGCAGGCTATCATGGCTGCAACAGCATTACAACTATAGCATGGGAAATGTGGACTGTCAGGTTCCTTTGTGGCACTAAGGGGCTCTTCAACTGCAAGATCAATCAGGAAAGAATGAAAAACACTGCAGAAGGAAGGCTTAGTAACACAGAAGAAAGCTGCATGCAATGGAAGGGACGATGCAAGGATTTTAGCCTAAATTCAAACTGAATTAAAGGTATTTAAGAATCTGCACAAGAGAAATGTCCAAAATTGCTTTTTTGGCTTCTTCAGAGTTATGCATTTTGTAAAGAAGCTATATTAAAGCCATAAAGCCTCCTTGTTTTTCATTGTGCTGCTGACAAAGGGAGCTGCAAACTAGAAAGCCAGTGGAAGTGTGAGAAAGGGGTATGTTGATCTCTTCTGGTGTCCATGACATCAAGCATCACTTCAAGACTGTAAGCAAGTGGACTACAAGGCTATTTCCAGGAAGGCTGCCAGACAGAGAAAATATGCTGAGGAGGTTCAAGAAGGACGATTCTTCAGTCTGCTTAGATTTGGGAAGCTTAGTGTATATAGACCATGGAGTATAGATACATATCTCTAGGACAACCCAGGAGGTGGAGAGAATCGTGGACATGAGGGTTTCCACCAGTCTGTGAAGATATCAAGTACTGAAGGCAGAGGAGAAGCAGGGATTAAGCCCTGAGGAAAAACTGTCCCCATCCCAACTCACTTGCTGGATTCTTCTCTGAGCTGTCTCTCCATCATAGCTCTGCACAGCACACCTTCCTATACAGACCAAACCCCTGAGACTAAGGAACAAAATATCTCACTTAATATTGCCTTGAGTACAAACTCAAGATATGTAGGAATAGTACAAGATATGTATTTGATTTCCCCACTTCTGCACAGAAATGGAGAAACTGCATATGAAACAGGAGAGAGGGATAAAGCCTGGGCTAATGTTTCCAAATTACACTTCCAGTTATGGATTACAGATAACAACAACCTTCAAAGCGTATCTGCATATGACCTGACCTTAAATGAGGCTTTCATTTTAAATACTGAAGCAACCAAGCAGATGAATGATTTTTTGGCACAAAGTTACAAAGCCTCACATCCCAAGGGAGAAGGTGAGTTTCCCCTACCAGGTCTGTCCCCAGTCCCCAGGACTCACAGCTAAAAAGCCTCTAGCTCACACCGTTGGCTTTTGTAGCTATGAGGTAGTTGACAAAATACATTAAAAATCACACTCCCTACTAACTTTGTATCTAAGCCTACACCACCTACATTTAGTCAACCTACATTTCTTTAAAAATCTTTGAACACAAGCATATTAAACATACATCTCTTTTCTAACATGCCTTATGGAAAATAACAGCATGCTGGCACAGCTCCAGTTTCAGTTGGAAGCTGCTGCTATTTTAGCTGTTCTACTTTCTGCTGCCCTGCAAAAGCAGAACCAACAAGACATAAATTCCCTACCTCGGTTTCAATTTTTCACTCAAAGCATCTTTGTAACTGAGGCCTTCAAGAATGACTTTGTTAGTCCTGTGACTTCTAGCCTTGAACATCAACTAAAATTGTATCTCATTTCTGAAGAAGAATTTTCATTAAAAAAATACAGATAACAGCTGATATCCCACCCCTGCATAAGCTTCCCTCCCCAGTAAGCCTGCTATATTTCACTCCAGTCTCAACCCAGATGCAAGCCAATGCGTAGGCAGTGTGGATGAACATGAAGTATTGTACCCAAAGCTGCCAGGACAAAGCAGAGATACACTGAGAAAAGCTAAATAAATTCTCAGCAAATTGTAAGATTAAGGTTCGCATATGAAGGTTTATGTATACTTTTCAGGGCTTAGGTTTTATAAAGTGCTTTAACCATTTTGTATAGGCAGGAAAATTGCTCACACTCAAAGTATGAACTGTGAATATAAATTCAAAGAAATCCCTAAAGACAAGTCTCTGATTTGCTACTTTTGCATCTGTAACCAGGATCTCAGTTCTGCAACTTCTGCCATATTTGATTTAAACCCAGAAATTGCATTCTTAGCAAGGCAAAGAAGGAGGACTATTTTGAGAAGATGCAGCTAAGAGGGAAGAAGTGTCCACACTGAACAAAAACATGGTCTCCGAGAACCTTGTGGGACAAAGAGTTCCCAAAACCTTATTTCTCCTCTCCTTCCTCCAAGTTAGTTTTAAATGTAGTTTCCTGAAGGCTACATTTTGCAGGTCGTCTGCTACTTCTTTGCATTTCCCGTTCCTACAGTTAAATAAACACTATCAAAAACCTCATAGGACCTTCTGAGAGGCAAGAGGTGACATTCTGTTTAGCTGGGTCCTTAGCTTTTTGGAAAAAGCCCCAGGGGCAGTTTGAACAAGAGACTCATGGCATATTGGAAGTTGGCTTTTTTTTTTTTTTTTTGGTGTTATCTTTTGAAACCATGTTTTCTAGCAAGATCTTAATTTTTTACTTTGCTGGAATTTTTCAATTAAAAAATCTTTCATTTACAGTTACCAAAAATATCTAAGTATATTCCCCTTTTCTGATGTAATGAAGTTCAGTAAAGCAACTTGATAGAATGTTTTTGTTTCTGCAATCTAAGAGAAGACTGGGAATCCCAGGAGGTAGTGGTTTGATCAGATTAGGGACTGATATTATCCAGTGCCAGGACAAATGTAGGCACCTTTCCTGACAGACATCATTCAACATCCTTCTGGCAAGAGGCAGGGCATGGAGTGACAATCAAAAACGCTATGTCTATATTATAGCAAGGAGGAAACTGAAGTAAGACCAATTTAGTTCCACCTATTCTTTCCCTCCTCTTTAATGCATCAGCCTGGGTTCAAGAGAAAATAGCCAGCCCTTAAAGTATGAAACCAAGTGGACCAGATTTTGATGCATGCCTGCAGGTCAGGATCTTAGGGGGTTCCAGCTGATCCTTTCTCTATAGACAGTGATGTGAACCTCCTTGATCCTTTGTGATGGCAGCCCGAGCATGAACAGGCAGTCATTATTATACTGGGAACACACAGATTTGCACTTACACAGAAGCAGAACGAAAAAAAATGGGTAAAGTCCAAGTTCATTTTCACTCAATTTTGGATATAAAAAAAAAAACAAACAGCATTGCAAACATTTAGGATGTTAAACTTCGCAGTTCTAAAGATCAGCATTATTGATCACAACAAACAGCAGCATTTCACTATAATAAAATTATAGCAATGTGAGAACAGGTATTGTATTATATTATAACAAAACAATTGAGTTTCTTATCCTTTCAACTTCAGATTATTATTGGGCATGAATATGTCCTCTTTGGTTTTGCACAGAAGCACAGTTACAAAATCATAAAGCTAGCACACCTATCTGGCTTTGTTTCTCTTAAAAGGTTTTCCCATTTTTAACTTTTCATCTCAGGGCTACCTTTTCCACACATTACGGCTGTTGCACCAGCTCAACACATTTATTTATTCCTCTCTTATTCTGTATTAAACTGTATTAATTCATAGCATTCACAAACCTATGGCTTAGAAAAAAAGTTCCAAAGATGAAATGTAAAACACATTGAATGTTTCTACATTCAATGCATGCAAAACTACAGTGAACTTGTTCTATCTTGCTATAAAAATAGGAAAAAAACCATCTGCAAATGGGATGCAATACTTGCATATGAGGCAAACGATGGATGATTTCACTCATGACCCAAATTTGAAAAAAAAAGGATATTTCTAAAACTCTTGTACAGGTGTCCTGAATAAACACTGACGATGTTCATTGGTATCATTTGATCAGTGCTGTAGGTAACTTTTTTTTTATTGCCTATTTGAAATTTTGGAAGCCAAACTGATATAGCTTCTGTCAATAAAACAGATATAGTTTATGCAGAGATCTTAATAGAGGTCTGAAGCAACAGTGGCATCTGGTAATCCATACATTTGTCCTAACCCTTCCTTGCAAATACGTATTTTCCTTCATTGTAGTGTTTTTTGTTAGATAAATATCATTTCAGATAGATGGTTCCCCAGGCAGAAATGCAAAATCTCTCATGCAGCAGTTGTCAGATCATTGCACTGGGATAGAGTGTGCCAATTGACTCCTTGGCTTTACAAGGTGGAATTCAGAGGGGGATAAAAAGAAAGCTGAAATGTTAAATGGCATGGGGGTGAGTGCACTGAGCATTAGTGGTCTTTGCTTCTTCCTGCAGTTGTTCCCTTCTGCTTCAGGCTTTTCTCAAACTGCTTTTCCTTCTGAGAGTTGCCGAAGCATCAACTGCTACCAATGCTCTCAAAAGACAAGTGAAAAAAGATAAAAGCCTTTCTAGAATTCATAGACAGCTAGATAAGGAAATCTATGAATTTAGATATTTTAAAGTCAAATTACTGATATAAAATTGAAATAAATGTTGGGATTTCTATTAGGAAAGCCTATTTTCCTTTAATGGAAGCAACTAAAAATGGAGAGAATTATAGTGTGTAAGAAATTTTTGTCTTATCATTGACTGACAGGGCTGTTTCTATTTCTGTCCTGTAGGAGGCCAAAACACGTGCATAGAGAGGATGTGTGGACTTCAGCAGAAATAAGAGAATCCCAGCGAGTACGTGACTTGCCCATAAAAGTTATTTAGAGTGCAAATAAAAAGATTCCTCCTTCCAAATACTACAGAAACTTGGTTGAATATGTTTGGCTGGTTTCACTCCATTTCTTGCAACTCTGTAGTCAGACCTGGCTGAGGTAGTGAGTTTTCAGGTCCCTCTGTGAATGGACTGAAAGGGTCTTCCATTTCTAAGAGCTCAAGAGGTGTACCTGTAGGTCATACCTATCATGCATCTGTTTTCACTTCAAGACATACAAGACAGAGTAATTTGACTTAAAGATCCAGGATGACCTGTGGGCATGTAGGGATATAATGATATATGAATTTGTGTTATAAACAGACACAATTAGTACAGAACTCTACAAGTCCTGCTTTTATAGAAACACATCTTTTATCTTTGTAAAAGTAGAACTGTGTTTTAAAGATAAATCTTCATACACTGTGAATGGCAGATAAAGGCTCTTTCAGAGGCATCAAATAATAAAGATAAAAATATTATTCTTTCACATAGTATTTTCTCTCTTGTCAAAATAGGACTCATAATTCACATGACATTTAGCAAGCCAAGACACTTAGAACACAGCACTTTATGAAAATCAAAATAACTCCCGTCTTGATATTTATAGAGTTTTCATAATCACAGTATCTAATAATTAAAGTATCACCCAAGCTAGCTATCACTATAAACCGTGAACCTTTTCTGCTGCATATGGGCTGTGCAACAGAATCAGCCCGAGAGGGTTCTAGGGCTGTTCAAGGCCAGTTCTATCAGAAACTTTTAGTTCAGTTTTACACTCTCTTTATGATAGTTTCTGCTTACCTGTATGTTTCTCTATTGATTCCATAAATTTCCTAAGAATTTCCTATCAAAGCAGATTTCTGAGAACAAAACGTGCTATGCACTGATTCATGCTGTCAGTTTTAAATCTGAAGAATTTCAGAGAAAGTGTGGCATGTTGGTGTTCTCAGTTTCAAGATACCTTCACATTTTTAAAGTTTGCAAGGTATGTAATCTAATATGTATACACATTTGTATAGGTATCATATATTGTTTATAATCAAAGACAACCTAGAATGATACCATGGTTCAGTTTCAATGTAAATGTTCCTTTGATATAAGTTCAGTTATATCAAAGGAATAAATTTCGATGCAAATTAAAAGGATGAAAGATTAGTAACCATTAAGGATGATGGGTTCTGTCCTGTACCACAGAGGACAGCGGGCACTTTGCTAATGATTGAGAGTGAATAGAAGCCTAGAATTTTACACTACTATATCTATTGTACAACCATATTATACAATCTGTCTTAATGTTACCTTTATTGCCAACTTTATTAATTTAATTCTAAAAATGTTACTGCAAAATTCCTCCTTACGTAAAGCAGGAGGACCAGTGTGCCAAGGGAACACAAGGGTAAGTGTGTTCTTAAAACATACATTAGCTAAATCAACTTTTTATAACTACAAGATATCAAATATTTATTTACTAACTTTCTGAAGGTAGAATATATATGTATCATGGGCATCAAACATTTTTTGCTCTTGCTGTACACCTAGTCCTTTTAGCAATGCTCAACGGTTTCCATATTACTAGAATGACATTTTTCCACATAGCTGCAAATTATCAGACCAAAGTAACAAGCTATAGGACTGCACAGAAATGAAATGAACAAGCACTCCAAATGGTAGCATATGAACAGAACTGATATTGGACTCACTTTTTTATTGATGTAGTATGGGTCCATGTCTTCCAAGGGCTCAGACACCATTCCTGGAGGTATATCGCCATATATAAACGGAAGTGTTTTTCCTGCCTCCAAATCACTGTTTGGCTTTGGCCCATTTTCATCATCGTTGTCTTTACGATCTTGTTTAGAATTCTTAGCTTTTTCTGCAGCAATGCGTTGTTCAATAGCTGCAAGAGACTCTCTAGTGAAGTATTGGAAGCTGTCTGGTCCTGGTGGTACAAGCACTGACTGCTCCATCTTTTCATCCTGCACATTTTAATTACCATTTATTCTTCTGCATAGGAAAATACTAAAAGAAAGCAGAAAATAAAATTTAAACAAACATGTTAAAATCAACAAGTAAGAAAGATAAAACATTTATTTTTACATGCTTTCATTTTTCCTATGTTGGAATGTTCAAATACACAATAATGAGAATTATGTAAAGAAAAATAAAATAAGCAGTTTAGTTGGTGATCTGACCTTTGTAAGAGGCACTTGTGTGGTTCTTATTCTAGTTATATAAACTGCAATTTCTCAATTCTACTTACTCTCAATTCTGTTTACTCCAAATAAGCAAAAGCATGATACTTAAGAACAATCAGATACGTTCTTTCCTCATAATTCTAATGATCTTAAAATCACCTCACACTCCTCTAGAATCAATCAGGATTATATTGGTAACTATAAATAGCACAGTCCAACAGCCCTAATGCAGAAATTTCCACTGAGTTCAGCAAGAGTATCAACTTTTTATAACTACAAGATATCAAATATTTATTTACTAACTTTCTGAAGGTAGAATATATATGTATCATGGGCATCAAACATTTTTTGCTCTTGCTGTACACCTAGTCCTTTTAGCAATGCTCAACGGTTTCCATATTACTAGAATGACATTTTTCCACATAGCTGCAAATTATCAGACCAAAGTAACAAGCTATAGGACTGCACAGAAATGAAATGAACAAGCACTCCAAATGGTAGCATATGAACAGAACTGATATTGGACTCACTTTTTTATTGATGTAGTATGGGTCCATGTCTTCCAAGGGCTCAGACACCATTCCTGGAGGTATATCGCCATATATAAACGGAAGTGTTTTTCCTGCCTCCAAATCACTGTTTGGCTTTGGCCCATTTTCATCATCGTTGTCTTTACGATCTTGTTTAGAATTCTTAGCTTTTTCTGCAGCAATGCGTTGTTCAATAGCTGCAAGAGACTCTCTAGTGAAGTATTGGAAGCTGTCTGGTCCTGGTGGTACAAGCACTGACTGCTCCATCTTTTCATCCTGCACATTTTAATTACCATTTATTCTTCTGCATAGGAAAATACTAAAAGAAAGCAGAAAATAAAATTTAAACAAACATGTTAAAATCAACAAGTAAGAAAGATAAAACATTTATTTTTACATGCTTTCATTTTTCCTATGTTGGAATGTTCAAATACACAATAATGAGAATTATGTAAAGAAAAATAAAATAAGCAGTTTAGTTGGTGATCTGACCTTTGTAAGAGGCACTTGTGTGGTTCTTATTCTAGTTATATAAACTGCAATTTCTCAATTCTACTTACTCTCAATTCTGTTTACTCCAAATAAGCAAAAGCATGATACTTAAGAACAATCAGATACGTTCTTTCCTCATAATTCTAATGATCTTAAAATCACCTCACACTCCTCTAGAATCAATCAGGATTATATTGGTAACTATAAATAGCACAGTCCAACAGCCCTAATGCAGAAATTTCCACTGAGTTCAGCAAGAGTATCAGAAACATGCACTGCAGAATCAAAATTTCTACTAAGCAAATCAAAATCAACTCTCTGTATTATGAGAGAGTAAAGTATTGGTTCCAAGTAAGTTTTTGTACAAGTAGTCATTCCTAATAATAAAAACACCAATTGAGTATTTTTATTTCAATGTAACTGTTTTTATACATATATATATCTATGGTTCTTTATTCAATAGATGTAACTGGATAATTCTTGAAGTATTCTAATATACATATTTATTTATATATTACAACTGAAAAAATATACCCCCTCCACCCACCCCCGCCCCCAGTAAAAAAATGTAGTCCAGTTAAAACTACAGATCTGGCATCTTTCATGCCAGATCATCAGAATAATTTTCTGATGCCATCAGACATACAGATGAAATGTGTATTTGGGCACACAATGGCACATGTATCCCTCATGCCTGAATGTAAACACATATTTGCAATCTCCATCCATTGCTGGGATCTTTGCGAAATGACCAGTCAGCCATAGAAATAGGCTAGAGATATGGAATGACAGAGAAGTAAGAATACAAGAGATGGTTGGGGGAAAAACATATTAAAACAAATGAAAATGTGACAAAAAACCCCAGGAATTATGGAAGGAAGCTGAAAAAGATGAGGAAAGTAGAGCAAAAAAAGCTAACAAGAGGAGACCATAAACTAATGTAGAAAGAATTGGGGAGAAAGTGAAGAATGTAGAAAGAAAAAAAAATAGCAAGATTGGAAGATTAGCAGTATAAAAATGCAGAGATGAAAACAAAGAAAAATAGAACAGTAGATGGAAGAACAGAATATTGGGAAAGGAGCAGGAGGGGAAGCAAATATAACAGGGTTAAAATTTCTATTAAGGAAAAGTCAATAAGGAGGATAAGAAATTAGATGAGAAATAATGGGAGAAGAAAGAAAAACATAGCTGGGAAATGAAAGAGAAGGTCACTAAAATATATGAAATACTAAACCCCAAATCCTCTAGAGCATTAGTGCCAGGATGAGCACAAACATCTTAAGCACACATATGTATTGAGTAGTGGAATACAGTGGATAAAATAAGAAAGTGCTTATGGGCTGCATAACCCCAATTTTATTGATTTCTCAGAAGAATTTAAAAAACGTATTTCACCCAGATGTACAGAATCATCACCCACAATCAGAGGAATGACTTTTAAAGAATCAAGGTGGCAGACCTCTCACTGTAAAAAATTAAAGGGAGCCAATCTCCAACCAAAACACAGTATTGACCCATGCAGAGTGCAAAAACTGGTTCTCTGAATCTTTCTCTTCCTAACTCTGAAAGGAATTGGAATAATTCTGTTTTCTCTCCATTAGGGAGAAAAAGGATATAAGAAAGTGTACCTTAACCAACAAGGAATTAAAATTTTGTCTTCCTCCACATAGAGAGCATCCTCCAGACATTCTGCAGCTTGCCATTTCATGGTTCTGTTTACTTCTTGGAATTGACTCTTCAGTTTCTTAACTACTGAACAGTTATAAACTCACAGTTTCAATCACAGTACCCTCATGCATACTGGGAAAGAAGGAGAAGAAACTACTAGCCACACCACAATCCTTGCTGATCTCCAAACTCATCCCCATATGTGGCACCATAATTTGGGAAACAAGTCTCATACAAAGCCACTATTCAACCACTATGGAAGCCATAGCTGTAGGTGGATCCTACTTGCTCTGTGGGCTTCAGGGAGATACAGAGACTCAAGAGAGACGGTCAGGCTCTCTTTTCTGCTCAGCTTATTTGGAAAAGGAAGGGATGAAGACCTTCTCTTCTGTCCCTTCTCTCTCAACACAGGTATAATCCCCATGGGCACCAGCAAATGAGGCTACACAGCCATCTCTGCCTTTCCCTCTCCTCCTCCTTGTGAGATCCAGGAGGCTGGTTTTCCCCTTTGCCATTTTTCCTTTGAAAACTCCCTTCATTGTCTGAAAATCCCACAGCACACAGCACTCGGTGTTCCCTGCCATAGTGGCCAACAAGGGCACCACAAGCCAAAAGAGTCAAGGCACAGCAGGAGGGAGGTGCTGGACAGTAGCAAGGGCAATCTCATGTTTTGAAGAGGAAGGAAATGGACAGCCAGTGAGCAGTCAGCAAAGACGAGCTCTGAAACCCTATGGTGCTCTGTCAGGATCACCTTTCGTTCAGCTGAGTGTCCTGAACTGGCATGCAGAAAAAGGAGGCAATCCATCAGGATTTGCCTGCAGGTGCACAGGAACAAGCTACTTTGTAACCATTAGTTAACATCGCAAAAAATATTTGATTCAGCTGCTGTGTTTACATACTGAGCTTAACCAGCAAATGCTGTGGGCTTTTCTAATTATACCTGTATTTTTTTCTTTTGAAAGGAACATTATTTTTGTATAATTAATCCCAGAATGTTCTCAAGTCTATTCAAATATACATGGAGCTAGCGAGATATATACCTTTCAATGTATTTAAATCTATGTAGGCTGTACTTAACAAAATGTTTCAGGAGAATTTATGAAGATTAAATACTTCTTATCCTCTACTTAACAGATTAAAGGATGATATTCCAGATATATTTTTCCTTTTCTTCATGCATTTCCATGATTATAAGTCTTCAGAATTGCAAATAGAGGTCTTCTACCATTTCAAAAGTCAATATTAAATACCTACAGAATGCAGTATGTTTTTAATCCCAAGTCACTTTCATCCATCATATCACAGTGGTTAAAAGAAAGGTTTGTATTTCCTTTATTATAGGAAATGAATTTACCCTTATGTATCTGTGTAGGGAATGGTTAACAATTGATACCAGGCCAGTTAATTAGCTGATATCCTTCTGATTTCTATCAACTGATTTATTAAATATTAATTTAATAACTACACAATCCAAATGGACTTTTTTTTTTCTCTAGGATAGCAATGGTTATTCAACAGAGGAAAAAATATAAGAATACACAATATATAGATTTCTTACTAAATTCTTTTCTACTCTCCTGGGGTGAACAATTTTTTTTTCCCTTCATCATCTCTAATTGTGTTTGAGGGACCTGCTTATGAGCAGTGTATTGGTAGGCAAAACATTTCAAATTTTGGAAAATAAGGTACTCAGAACATTTGAGAATCGAATCATTCTGTTTATTCTGAAATTTCCCAGGGAAAAATGTATTCATATATACTTTGTAGTATACACTGTTGTAAGCCAGGTAACTCCAGAGCACACTCAATATACTCTGTGTGAATGGACTGTGTGTAAACCACATGCAGAATAACTCTGAAGTTATTCAGCTGCATCTGTGTAATTGCACAACGCACAGTTGATCTGCCTGTGTATATTAAGTCTGCAGCATCCAGAACTACACTGGATTAGCTATGAACACACTGAGCCTCTGGGCAATACACATGCAATTGGTTCAGCATTTCCCTGATAGATGTGATCCACCATGCACCTTGAGTAGTTGTAGGTCTACACATACTTAGAGAATAACTCAAGCTGTCAAATACCCACAGGAGGTCAGGAGGTCCTTAGCATACATGTAGAATTACCATACAGCAAATACCTAAACTTTAGCAAGCTATTTTATTTATATTATCCATACGCTTAAATCTAAACCTGCAACATGCTTTGATGTTTGATCTTCTGTGACAACACGCATGAATTACAATTTGCCTTCTATTTGCCACAGAATATAATGAAGGTTGAGATGTTGAAGTTCCACTGGGTTCTACATGCTAGAAATTTGATCATAACAGACTAGTCCCAACAATGCTTCTCTGGTTCAGCTTTGTACTTTCACCTACATAAACACCTATAACAAAGCCTTCCATGATCACCTTTATATCCAAATGCTGACATCAAACCTGATCTCTAAAAAGAAAATTGCTTTCCTGCTTCTCCCTCCATCCTTAGGCGCCAAGATTCTCATCAACTTTCAATATTAGTCAGCATTTAATTTTACTCAATTAGCATAGCAATATGACTAACTTAAAAAAGCTACAGCTTCTCAGATTTGCCGTATAGCGATGTGCCATAGGCCATGTTTTCTAGAACATACTACACAGATGTTCAGTTTCTTCTATGGCTAACACTGCAGGTGCTGAGTACTGTGAATGTATTTCTAATATACAGACACAGTGAATAGACCAGAATGGTAGTTTTGCTCTTCTGTTGGACTAGCCATGTCATGCAGAGATAAACCTGTGACAGCTCTGAACTAGAGAATAATTCATATTCTTTACTTTTGAAGGTAAAACTTTGCATACATTGGAAGTAGTGGTGACTTAATAGTTATGGCCTCCCCTGCCTCACATTTTTTTTTTTTTTTATTCTCCAATTTCTCAATTTGGTGAAAGGCCATTGAGACTAGACTTATACACAGCTACATGATGCAATCTGAGATAGCATATCTCTGTTTTGCTGGATATGAATGTGTGTCCAAAATGAAGTAGAAAGATGATTGCAAAAGGGAATGCACATGAATCTTTCAACAAATACACTGGACATTCTTTTGCGCTGCTACTTGCAGAATTAATGACTCACAGGACCCTTGATTATATACATCACAAAATGCAATTTGTTACACTTAGTGCTATAAGACATAAATCATTTCTCACCGCTAATGTAAAATAAAAATGTCACTAAATCGAATCAAATATTAAGAAATTAGCAAATGAAACTGGACTGTTTTCAGTGCCCAGTTAATGTCCCTTTGAATTTCAGGAAGGCACCTTTCTGTACAGATTGCTGTTTCCTTGTACTTTCCAGCACTGTGGAAATGATTGCTAAGAGAAAACTCAGGCAAGAGAATTCTGCTAGAGTAAGCAGAATTTAATCTTTGCCCTTCATTTTGCCCTTGCCTTGTGACACACATTATGGTTTTGCTTTTGGCATAAACTAACAAGTCAGTTCTACTAAAAATGACTTATCTTACTATTTTGAAAAACCTTCAGAGTAGTAAACAGTAGCATTAATATTTTTAAGTGCTCTAGATGCAATGATGTAACATTGGTAACTTCAATTTTATAAAGAGACTAACTAGGTATTAGTGAGGATATCAGTGATATGCACAGGGAATGCCACCTGGCTGATTCAAGGCACAACTAATAGACCACACCTACATAAAATGAAAGATAAATCAGTGAATCTACATGTAAACTCAGAGAGCCAAAATCTCTTTATTATACTACTTCTCATTATTTATGGGCACAGTTTCTCCTTATTTTTGATTTATCAACTACTCACTATGATTCTTGTCTTCAAAATACAGAATAAATGTAAATTACATTCCTCAAAGTGTGGATGTGTGGGAGGAGCGGAAATATCTTATGGCCAACTACTGCAGTTTTGTATGTGAGGCTTTAGCTAAAAAGAAACTCCTGTTCCTTTCTTCATCGAACCAAGCCTGTATCTGGTTTGTTTCTTTCTATTTTAGGGCTACTACAGGTAGCAAATGTAGGCAGGATATCCAAAGCAACACACTGGGCAGAAGAACAGAAATCAGGTTAGAATAATGGGACTCTGCATCGTTTATGACTCCCTTGTCTAGCTCATATATCAAATTAAATTTAATTCTCATGGACAACTTTATAAGGGAAACATGCATATTACCAGATTGATAATAAGATTCTCCCATATCCTTTTCCGTCATCTACTTGATGTTCCCTCTTGGCATGGATAATGCAGATCTGGGCAAAAGGACTTGCTTACAATAGATTATGTGGACTTGGCTAACTATATTTATTTAATGCATATTAACTTTAAATAAAGGGTAGATACATTAATACTGCAGACATCAGAATAGGGTAGAGACATATGAACTAACCTATAAATGAAGTACCTGAAATATTGGAAGCAATCAAATAGTATATAGTAGCTCAACTGAAAGCCTATGCTTTGCTGCTAGATATTGGTATTAGCTAAGCTGATACACAAACAAGGTTATTGGCATAGGGAAAGAGTCACAGAAGGGGTGTGATGAGGGGAAAGGATGACTATTTGGTTTGCCATGGAGTCGCAAACAACCATGCATAGCTACGTGATTTAAGAAGGCAGTTTAGTGCCCCAGTCTAGGCTGCCCAACAGCCAGAAAACAGAACAGCCAGAGACAAGAAATATAGCTAATGTCTATGATATCCACACTGTTGTATAATTGCTTAGCTTACATCTCATTACATGAGTATCTATGCTAAACTCTCTCATCAGCTCCAGGGAATTCAAAGCCACATTTCCCATCAATCAGCAAAACTCTTACACTACCACAGGCAACAGACCATCTGATCTCTTTTTGCAGTGCTCTCCCATCACTACAGAGAAATGAAATCAAGATTAATAGGATAGAAGGAAAGCCCGTAAGAAAACAAGAACTTGGCATTCTAATGGTAAGCCTTCATTTGGGAAAGCTATCATGGCTTCTGATCCCTGGTCCTAGAGCTATTTCTCTATTATATCTAATAAATTCACTTGAGAAGAGTTAGTTGAAAACCGCTGGAAGTGTATTTATAGCTGAGAAGAAAAAAATTAGGAATACCTACAGGAAAAGAGGGATTAGTTCTAGTTTTCACTCCAGCTAATTTCTTCAATTCAGGCAGGAAATACAAGCCTCAGAAATAGAATGCTCCCTGTGAGTTCTCTGTACTAGGAACTGCTTGCTGCGGTCCAAGCAGACTTTTGGGTAGCAGCAGCCTTTTTCCCCTCTAATACCTAGATTTTTAGTTCTATCTCTGTTTCTTGGTCAGATTAAATCACAAGACCACATTATGTGGACACAGCATTTTATTCATCAGGATTAGTTGTATATATGTGTGCATTTTGAGGTTGCTATTCTCATTACATTTTTAAATTTAACTAATGTATCTCTAAACCAAAATACAGCTAATATGCTTTGCTTTAGATTAAAAATAAACAGCTTGCTTCTGCTTACTGCTTTTCTAGCTTAATTCCATTATCTGCAACCAAATCATTTCTATTTTAGAAAGCTGAAAAAACAAAATTAGTTATGCAGTTTCATAGAAAGGAAAAAACTATTTTAATGGGACAAGTCACAATGCATCTGCATTACTACTTCATCTAAGCAAATACATTTAATAGGTTAGAACTACTGGACTGCTACCAAGCTGAATGAATTCCATATTTACAGTGTTCCTGCAGCGTATCTTGTGCAGCAAATGACTGCAGTACAGAATAGCAATCTTTCTGCTTTCGTTCATTTGATCAAAGCAGGGATCCCTTCTATTGGCAATTTACATTACTAATTCAAGATTAATTTTCTCAAGCAATGTCTGAAACATCTGTTTCCATTTACCTCAGCAAACATAATAACACCTTCCTTCAGTTAAAAAAAAAACCAAAACGTCCCAAAGCAATGTAGGCTATGCAGTGTAAATTATATAATGCTACTGTTTCATTTTACATTAAAGTAAAATTGAATTTAAGACAAGATTTAAGTTCTGGTTTTGGCATATTACCACACTTGGGAAAAAAGAAATAAAAGAGGATGGAAAGCAGATTGCTCCATACACTAGAATGGTGTCAAATTTGCAGAGCCAGCAAACTGAAAGACATCTCCACACTCAAAAAAGTTACTAAATTATGACCTTTTTGGGTTGCTTAACTCCATTAGCAGGTTTCTAGTATTTGCTGTTTCATGTGGTCAATGCAAGGGCCAGTTTGACATCAAAAATAGAAGCTTTAAAGATGTAATAATGACAGTATTTACATTTTCAAAACTTTCTGACAGTTTTAGTTATGTGTGTATTTTTCTTGAAAACAGACAGAACAGCAAGCACTGATTTAACTCTTGAGGTTCACCTGAGTCAAGAAAGTGGATGTGGAGACAGCAGGAACACATTTAACACACAAGATAATGGGAAAAATTCAACTCTAATTAAGGAAACCAAAAGAATCGCTGGTTAGCAAGTAAAATGACTGGACTTTTGTGAAGTGATAAAGCCGCCAAAACTGTAGAAACTTGTAAATACTTTTTGTAATGCACTGAAAACCCAGATACCTTATGATGGGTAGAAGAGCTGAGTTTCAGCCTTCTCCAATTAAATATTATAAAGAAGTTTTCACACTTTATCCCCTTGCTCTCACTCTCTGTGCACTCAAGGCATGTTGTCTTTGAAAGGAGGGAGTGCTCAAGGAATGGGAGATACTCAAACCACAAACCAGTGCTGCAGCCTAGGAAGCGCTATTGCAACTGCATGACCTCTGAATAGCTCCTATGCCCATCATCCCCTTCTGCAGCTGTCAACCTACCTTAGGTTTTATGATACACAACAAATATTCTCTTTGGGCTACATGTTATCAAGTGTTTATCAAAATAATTTGTATGCTATATGCTAATATCATGTAAGATGTAACACATGTAACATAAAACATGCTTGTAAACACATGGCATTTTTATTGCTGTTTATGTGGGCAAGGCAATGTATACTTTTTACTGGTCACTTCCAATCCTGCTAAAGCCACACATCTACAGTTTTCCCGACACATCCCTCCGCAGTTTTGTGATTCTGAACTCATAAACAAGCAATCATTTTTACCAACAGTAGGAGGATTCTGCTTTTTCTTAGTAGGCTGCTTCTAACTTATTAAGAATTTGCTAATAATATGAGAAATGGCTTATTACTAGGAGATAAACAATTTCTCTTTACAGTAGCATAATTAGTATCTGTTTTGCAGATACAACTTTAACTTCAGAAACTATTTTACATATACAGATAGCTCTCAAAATTTATTATAATGAATAAAGAGTCACATCACTGCTGTGAAGAAACTCCTTCCAAAACCCAGACCTGGTCAAAAATAAACAAGTAAACAACTCTCAGCTATTACCTGGTTAGCTTTGAACTGATTTTCAACAAAATTTGAATCAACCATGTTAGTCCAATGTCACTTTACGCAAATTCTCATTAAGTGGACATCAATGAGGCCACCGTGTCTCAATCTTGTGTCCCGGCATGGCTATCCAAGACAGTAGTCTTGAGACCTGACAGTGCTCAAGCCCTGGCACCTTGTGTAGTAGTATAATTGCACAGTTACTGTAACTCTATCAAATATTAGATAAAGTAATTTGCACTAACATCCATGAATTATTGCTGCTGGTACTTCAAGTATGCAAGCATGTTACAGCTGGTTTCTGTATCTCTGCCTTTTGCGATTGAGATGATGTACTCCCCTTAGGTTACATGTTGCCTTGATAACTCTCTCTGACGCACCTCGTAGGCAAAGACTAACTTTCCTAAAAATGGCACCCACGGTTCAGCAGCCATCCTAAAATCCCAGCACCAGTGCATATTCCCACACTCATCATGTTTTAACAGATTCATCCCAAAGCTTCATACTTCTGGCAGTGGTGTGCAGCTCACCACTTAGAAAAGCTGCAGCTGAAGCATGTGATTGAGAAAAGCAGCATTTGAAGCAAGTGGCACAGAGACTTTGCAGAAATCCTTGATACATTTATACTTTACTCTGAAGAGAGTAAAAGAGATAAAACCAAAAATAGAAGTACTAAAACACTTCTCCATTACTACTTCTCTGAATTTCCTAGTAACTCTTAGCTTAATCTTTGAGGTTTGGTCTATCATTTAAGCTGTCTCACACACAAAGCTTTTCTCAAAACGGTCAAGGAGAACCTCTTGCTTTTACTACTCCTAACTCCTGCATCAGGAGACCTGGTCATCCCCATCCCCCTACTAAATTGCTGTTTAGTGGTCCTACTTACCAGAATGAGTTTTCTTGATTGGCTCCTACTCACAAACATGGCAACTGTAATCCTGTGACTACATCTCAATCATTTTACTGAAGCAATGCTAAGACCAAAGCTAAAGGCCAGATTTGCTTTCTGCTTGTACTGTTTCCCTGCGGAGAAACCTGGAAGGTGGTTGTGAAGCAACCCAGCTGGTAAGCTCACATACAATTGCTAAAAGTGAGTCAAATCTAGACGCAATTAAAAGGTGTGTTGACTTTCTGCGTGCGTGGGCTGCAGGCATATTTACCTTCCCCATCCATCCAACCATCCATCCATCCCTCCCTCCCTCCCATCCATAGTTGCCCTTGTGATAAATCCACACAGCTGATGCTGGGCAGAAGTAAGGTCGTACATGTACTGCAAAAAGATGTCTAGGGATTTGCTAGAAGCCTGAGTTCAGATCGATAGTCTTGGTGAACACCAGTGTCCACCTAGAGTTTCACACAGATACGTCATAAATTGTAAGAGCATTTTGTGTAGACATGGAACATCTTAGCCCAGAAAGCATGAATGAAAACATAATATTCGTAATTATAAAGATTTAGGCATAAAAAGAAGGAAAATATTTCAGAACAATAAACTGTAATGCATAATTCCAAATGATCATAGTTGGATTTAAGAGATCCACCTGAACTGGGCTTTGTGTATAAAAGATTCCACACCGATTTATTCCCTCCAGTGTTTAGCTTGTTTTGAGATCTAGAAAGGTCCTACATGATATTTTCAACTGCATAAAGGGGAAGAAAAAAATCTTTAAAATTCCTAGAAGCAATGAAATAGCTTTTGCTATTAAATGGTTAACTACAAGCAGCAGCAACAGCATCTGCCGCCTCTGCCACACCCTTTGAGCAATGCCTTATTGCAAAAAGCTTCAGATTTGCAAAGAAAGGCAGAGCCCGGGAATTAGTATTTCTGCAGAGGCAGTGGTTTGAAAGCCACTGAATGAAGACTGTTAGCCACTCCGACTTTTATTTAAAAGCAAAGATTTCAACTTTTTTTTCTTTTGAGGTGCTGGTGAGTTTCCAGTCATTTAATATTTTATATTCTAACCCTACAATATATGTTCAGGATGTAAATTTGACTTTTGAAAATATAGGAATATAAAGAGATAATAAATAATCCAGTCAAAAGCTAGAAGGTATAAAATTATAGACAATGAAATCTAGTGATATCAGGATTTGTGAGTTTTCTGAGGTTTTTAATCCTATGATTAGCCCAGAAGAAAAATAGAAAAATGTGCTTCTTTAAAATAAATAAGAATATATTATGTGCAGAGAATTTAAATGTTCAGCAGCCCAGAACATTTAAAAATTTATGAACTTAAAGCTAATTAAGTATTCTGAGAAAACAGCCAGAATGTATATTGCAGGTGACCACAAAGTTAAAAATTAGCAGAACTAAGGGAATACCACTGGATAACGTGATATTTAAAAGCAGAAAATGATTAATCCAAAATTTCTGAAATATAGATATATACTTAAAACTAGCAGCAACTCACACACTCAAATTCTGAGCCACTTCTGGTACTTTCCTGAAGACCAGATCATCTACTAAAAAGCAGACTACGTTTACTTTATCAAATAAAGTACTGTAGTTAAAAATATAATTGTAGTACACAGTGATTAATTTGCTAAGAAACCGTTCTCAAATATAGGGACAGAAATATAAAAATGAAAGAGTCTTGAGATCTGCAGTTCCTATAAATATCATTTAGTGCACATCAAACGTGCACTTAAACTATGCTAATGAAAATAATGAAGTAATAAAAAATAAAATAATTTTAATGGTTTCTATCTTGCATTCTTTCTTGATTTGAAATGAATAGATTACAAGGTCTGTATCATGTGAGTCAGTTCATGTGAATCCACCTATGGGATGAGAACTCAAATAGGAGCAGCAACATGGTATAGTGGAGAGTGCAGCAAATAATGGCAGATGTGACTAATGGCAAACCACATTTCTTTCAGCCTCTGCTTTTCTGATGGGGAAATGACAGTTTACCCATTTTAATGAATTTCTGATTAGTGATTAAAATACTTTCAGCTATTCTTCTCATTAAAAAAAAAAAAAAAGAATTGTCTTTTTAGTGACTTAAAGTACTCTTGCATTTGTGATTTGAACTGCTTCCTGCTGTCCTAAATTGTAATTTTTAAAGTTGTAACAGTTAAAGTGTTTTGGAAAGCTTTTTCTGAATACTAATTTTTAGTTTATATTAGTGAGTTAGAATGTCTTTTGTTATTTTGGCACTGGGTGGCCAGGACAGTATCTTAAACAGTTTGAAGATAAACTCTAAGATTACTCATTTTTGTCCTGTAAGTCTTTACTCTGCTAATAGCAGACCCAGTGTGAAAGCTAGTTCTAGCCCTACTAGATGAGAGAAAGCTTCAGCAACTCAAACTCCCAGGGTCAGGTGCCAATTTACAATACACCCAGCTGAGAAACAATGCAAAGAGGCATTCCTCAGCACATTACTCTTCTTGTCTGATCAATGCAGCTGAAGACAGGGCACCATTTCCTACCAGACTCTGAGACCTGAATAATGTTTCTGCAGGCGTCACATACACAACCTAGATGCATTTGTATAAACAAGCTTGCAGTGAGAAGCCAAAGTAGGGAACTTCACTTTTTAAAACCATTTTTCAATGCGCTTGAGAGAGGGCACAACAATGGAAATAAGTGCACTGCATAAAGACAAGAATATCCAGCTATAAAAAGCAAGTCTTCAGTATGTGAACAATGAACATTGTCAGAGAAGAGATCAGTGCAGCATGCAGGTCGTGGCTCTAAGGAATTGAGGAACATTTAAGTCTGAGGGAACATGCACAATTAAGAAGCTTAGAAATGATTGTGTTACATTGATTATGAGGCAAATTGGGGACTTACTATTCATAAGTGGAAATGACATCAAACAAATCTTAATTTGTTTTTGAGGAAAATGCCTATGACAAGTATAGATACAGAAGAATTTTCAGGACTTAGCAATTTTGAGAAGGAGGCTGGTTTGTTACGCCTGTTTATCCCGTTTTCCAAATTTATTACTCTTTAAATTCTTGATTTTTCTCTATGACTTAAAATTGCATCAGAGTGTATGTTTTTACTGTAACAGATAAAATCTTGATCCTATTGAAGCTGTTCTCAAAACATGCTATTGACTTCATTCACGCAGGTAAGTTCTATCACCTAATTGATATATTTCATTTATATCTTGAAGAAGAATTCTGATTTGTGCTAGGTAAAAATGTAATTTCAACTCAAACTCCTTTGTCTTACATTAAAGGAGAGGTGTATTAGCCTGGAGGAATATTTGCCTTTAGTTTTCCTTTACACACTGAGATTTTACCAGCTGAGTTTCATATGTGCTAAAAAGATGCAGTTTCTTTTGCTGAACATATTTTGATATTTCCATGCTGTAGGACTAATGCATAAAAAAGAAATATGAGTGAGAGATATTTGTATTAATAAATTACTAAAAGTACTATCGCAAATCATGTAAATTTACATATACCATCCATCATTTAATAATAACTTATTAAAATTTTTGTAGAGTGTTTATAAAATCATTATGATGGAGCTCCTCTTTTGTCACTTATACTTCAGATTATTTCTCATAATTTAAGTTATGGGATGGTAAAATGATTTTTACGTTCGGACATGTAATGTCACACAACATGTAACATCATTGGAAATAGTTGCTATAAAACAGCAATTCTCGAAGTGGGAAAAATTGAGACTGGCAGCAGGGATTTAGCCTGGGGAAAGTCATAAAAAAAGGCATGAAAACTTTATCAAAATTTTTGCTTTCCCGTCCCCTCTTCTTAATTTCCTTGCTCAAACTTTTTTTCCTCCATGAAATCTTTTCACCTGTCTGGCAAGCCCATGGGCTTGAACTTAACATTGCCCTTAAGTGAACGGGTCCTAGGGATTGAGATACAGGTCTGCTCCCTCCCTCCCTGTGTGCTCCAGCCTTCCCAGGCAGGCAGGCTTGCTGGAACCTGAGTGTTACCTGGGGAGCGTTTTGGGCTGGGCAGGATCAGGGCTGGGTTTTCAGGTATGTGGTTGTGAAGTCAGTTTTTCTGCTGGGCTAGGTGGTGAGGGAGTTCTTGGGTGAACTAAAGTTTGACTGCAGAAACTTGGAGCAAACCAGAAAGCAAGCCTCCAAAATATTCCAAAACCAAAAAAGATAAAGATCCAAACTGTTACCACTGTAAAAGACAGTTAAAGACAGCTGAGAGTGTAGAGCAAGAGGCATTTTTTCACTGAGAACACAATGATCTGATGCATAACAGATGGCCAAAGCATAGCACTACAAATAGGAACCTTACACAGCCCCTTAGTGACTATGTCCCTTAAGAAAGGACATCAGTGAAAATGTGTGATATATTACAGTACCAAATCTTAAGATTCCTGTTTCGAAATATAAGCACATAGATTTATCAGCAGCAATATGAAATTTTAAGATTCTGTTTAATTTTACTATCTATTTTTCTCAGGTTACATCGCTACTATTTTGACAGTATGCAGCCAAAGCTGCATTCTGTCACAAGCTGCTCCTGTATGAACCTGTCCATACTGCCTTTTTTAGGAATTCCTTCTGGATTTGGAGGCAGGTTGCTTGCAAATATCCAAGTTTGTAGCAGCAGATATCTGAGCTTCTCTATAAAGATGTTCTCGAATTACTTTTGCTCTTGTGTCCTGAACAACCAACAGTCAAGATGTGTTCACACTGCAAGTAAATGCTTTTACACACCTTTGAAGATTACCTTTTCAGAATAGCATCAGAGCTCTCCAAAACATATTGGCCCCGCTGAAAGCAGGCAGAATGGATGGTTATTTTGGGCTCCGAGCTCCTTTCAGAAACATCCTATTTATCCTATATGTGGTCCAACTGACTCAAGTTGCAATTATTTCAGACTTCCTTTCACTGCCATTGCTGGTCTAAGTGTTTTCAGTTTCTAGGTGGAGTGATTCATCCCAGCCTATGACTGCTTAACACAGCATATGAAAGGCTAACAACCAAGCCTAAGGGCTGCTAAGGGTAGTGGTGTCTGTGCTACCAGTAAGTCACATTAAATCTGATTCTCACCTGTCAAATGTCTTTGAGTTTTGGAGTTTATGTCTAAATCTTACTGTACTTTCCCCCCTCCCCATACATACCTCACATACAGTCTAAGCCATCCTATTATTGTCAAACAAGTCTCCGTTTTCCATCATGCTTACAAGAAAACAAGTTTCTTTGACCTTATCAAACAAAGCCTGCCCATATCCAGGGTCATTTTTAACTAGTTGCTTAGGCTATGTTATCCTGCTGTATAAATTCTCAGAAAATAGATGGCTGGTTTCCTCTCAGAGGATCTTTGCAGCCTTTCTTCATTATCTCAAGTGCCATTCTTTTAGATGTTAACTCCACTGTTCAAATTTTTAATTTACATCAATATTGTGCTTTCAAAGAAGACTCCCAGTCACATTTAGAAGACACAGACATCTGCAAAGCCCTTCCTTTCTTTTTCAAGATACCTTTCTCAGATGCCTTTCTCTCTGTGCCATTTGAGCATCTTTCTTTATACTTAGATTGTATGCTGGTTGGGGCAGTGATTCCCTTTCTCTCTGGTTTGGATGGCACAAGGATTGGGGTCCTAGATTCCTTGTAGGAACTCCTACTTGTTATAGGCATACAAAAATATCCATATGTACGCAAGGTAACAGGTAATGTTGGACACAAACTGAAATAGAACAATTTTGGGGTAAGAATCTAGAATTAATGAGGTGTTAAAGTTCAGGATTGTATACTTTAGGGAGTAATATGAAGGAATGCTTTCAGAACTAGAGCCTAACATAGCCAGGAAGAAAGAGGTTTTTAAGAACAAAGTTCCTGAAATTTCCAAAATTAAAAATGTGCTCTACAATATTGCAATACGGTATTTTAACTGAGATAACACATCACTATCTCAAAATATTATATTTCTTCTTTTAATCCCTGAAAACAGTTAACAATTACTGCAGCAGGGAAGCGCTTGAAGTAGAAGCATTACACAGAGAAAGACAGACCTGCAGACAGTGAAAGAGAAGGGAAAATTGCTTACTGCGTGGACTTCAGAATAATGCTAATCAGTTTCACTACCCACAGCCATTACTTAGCCATCTTCACAATCTTTTCTCACATAAAAGAGAGCAAATGGCTCATATTTCATATCTGTAATTTATCTGAACAGACAGGTAAAAGCATAAGCCATCCTCTTCCAAAGTGCTAAGCAATCAAGAATTCATACAAAAGTCAATATGAAATTCTTGTTCCTCTGTTTTGGAGCATTGCATTTTTTACCTAAGCACATAAATATAGAATTAAATACACAAGTTTAGACCTATTTTATGAAATTTCAGCCTTATATCACAGTCAATCTTACTTTAATCACAGAAGAGAAAAAAACTATTGCCAAAACCAAGACACTTCCTGCATTTCAGAATTCTAAAAAGCATATTACCCTGAGAAATGTATGTCACTGCTGAGACACCCATAGAAATATTGTGAGCAAGGAGGTCAAAGTAAAATGGAGAGAATTTTTTTAATAAAACACTGTTATTACTATTAGACAGTTAAACAGTACTTAATGTATTGAAAACAGATCTGTTTTGGAACAGAGAAGTAGCTTTCAAAAATAAAATTGAATGTTTACTATTCTGCTACATTTTTTAAAAAATTAATCGATTCATATTTCCCCAGCTTTTTTTTCCTCTTTTTTCATTTTTCCCCAAGAAACTTAATGCTAGCTATTGTCTAAGAATTACGCATGCAGGCATAAAAGATGGGATACTGTATCAGCTACTTTGCTTTCTCTTGTTAGCATGTCTCGTAATTTATCATTCTCTACTCTTGAGCAGTATGCATTTTTTTTTCTCCTGGCAGAGCCATTAAATATTATTTAGTGCTGGTTCAGGATCAGTCTGAACTTGGACTTCACAGATGTACAGAAACCAGAAACCTGTCTTGAGGGGAAAGCAGAGGGCAAGTCTGAGGTCAATGCCCACAAGTGACAGCCTCACAGCCAGCCTGTGCAGCAGCTAGGCAGCTTCTAATTTAGAGTCAAAACTACCAGACATACTTTCTAAAAGATATGAGAATTTCTTTTACCAGGCTGCAGCCCTAGAACTCCCATAAACTGTAAGAATCCTTGGGAATGGCATTACATATAACAATTATCAGTTAAAAAACCCCAAACCAACATAATACGGATGCCCTTCTAAGCTGTTGGTCATTTTCAACTTGTTGTAGTGATAACATAAGAAAATGTGGTTATTAGAAAACCAAAGGAGACAATGGTTCTAGAAAACCAAAGGAGACAATGTTTCTTTATAGTTTGGACTGAATTTTGTGTGCAAAACAAAATAGTAGTGCCACTGCTACTAGTGTTGCAAATAAAATTTTCAAAAAATAATTCCAAAATATGAACTTAAAAATATTATTTGAATAAAATTAATTTTCAATTTGAATTCTACTTAAAAAGTACTAAAAGTAATTTTTTTCCTAATCTCATTGCACATGTGTATCAATAAAGCTGTAAACTTCTGTCTGCTATATGTCCCATTCATGAAATATGACAACGTTTTCTCTTCAGAGCAGGTACAGTTTTCATAACTGGTGATGCAAGACTGTGCATACATTAGCATTTAAAATTTTCAGTTTACATTTCTATTAATAGAACTATTTTATATTTTTTTATAATTTATATTTCTATCTATATTCTCATTTTTTGTATTTTGGTGCATAGTTGCTCATTATTACAGATGAATAGGCTAGTGACATCCTCCACCATGCACTCCCAGGATGTGGTTTTGTAATACAGAATCACAGAGTGGCTGAGATGGAAAGGTACCTCTGCAGGGGGGCTTCTGTATTAGAATAAAGATATTTTGCAACATTTTCTCACACATTTCTAGGCCAGGGGTGTATAAATTCTACTTCTAGAAAAGGTTACAGGCAGTGTTATATTTGCCCACCAAAAAGCAGACAAAAAACCCCACACAGATACATCCAGATATAACATCAGGCAAGCCTTCCTCATTTTGCTGTGTCAGTAAATAGAATTTTGCAAAGCTCCCCAGTTGTAAATGGTGCTATGGAGTAAAGTATACTATTTTGAAGCAGATTTTAAGTATATTTGATATATTTTCCTTTTCTCAGACCCTATAGATGTCTCACCCATCATTTGTTAAACAAAATTGATTTAGTTTGCCATTAAATAGAAATGTATTTTTAATGATTTGTGATCACTGGTTTTCACGCAAGCATTCAAAATTATTAAAAAGAAATAAAACAAGTTTTGGGTTGAATTAAGTCCAGTTTGGCATCTGATTTAGAAAGATACTTTCTAAATTGTTCTTGCATTTCTTGTAAGCATTGGTTAACAATCTTCTACACTACAATTTCTTAATTAATATTGAAGTTAAACAATCCATCTGAAGATGTCTCTCTCCCTAACATTGACTTTCATGGAAGAAAAAGAAACTATACATTTCAAATTTATTTTTTTCCAACTATAAACTGTTCCTAATGGACACTCAATGAAATATTCTTCTGTTTCATTTTCAATTGTTATTTCGGAAGTTAAAATATTTTATACTTACTCGATTAACTTGTTATCCCAGTTTGTGCACTTATTTAGCTTATTCTAAAGCCATATTCGAAAAAAAATCTGCCTGACAAAATGCAATTATCTCTTCCCAAGTAAATATATACATATTTAGTTATACATATTTATACATACTTATTATATATAATATATATTTAATATATATTTATATGAACAATATTTATTTTGTTTGCTCTATAACTACGAAGTCAATGCATTAATAAACATTAAGAAATACGCCTGGATCTGGGGACACGAGATCTTGTTAAAAAGAGCTGATCCTGGTACAATTTTCATTTGTTTTAGTTAGAAGTTTCCCACGGAGTTTGGGGAAATGACTCAAGAGTCAGCTCACATTAGAAGGCATGCAGCCACCAGGATTTTAAGGACAAGACCCTTTGCAGACACAAGGTATCTCCATGTCAGGTACCCTTGGCTTAGGTGGAACTAAAATGACTAAAAAACCATAGCTAATCACATCGTTAATGTTTAAGACAAAAAGCAAAGAAAATTGATGGATAGCTTATTTTTCAATTAAGCGTTGTTAGTATAGCCAGTATGGAGCTCTGAAAAGTTGTCTGTCTCTATCTATCATTGCACATTTCAGGTGATATATTTGGCATTATTTAGGCTTTCATGTCAGAAAATAAATATACCGGATTGGGTTTCTCAGCTGTGAAAAATACTGAACATTAACATAAAACACAAACCATTGAAATGGCTCAGGTACAGTCACTCTATTTAGCTTTTGAAGTGTCCTAGTTCTCTCTGCTGAAGATAAACTACCAATTTAAAAAGTCTTCTTCATTAAATGTATAATATTTACCTAACAATAAGCAAAAATTGATCAGGTTTGCCAAATAACCTTTTCCTACTCCTTTTATTCACATATTTGCTATGGTTAACCAGTAAAGCCTACTTTATCTAAAAGAAATCCTAAGAAATTAATTGTTTTGAGAGGATGCTTATATACTTTACAAAAATCCTAATAAAGATAGCTCTTAGGAGGCTTATTTTGAACCCTATATAATTTATAATATACTTTTCTTTAAGTCTATTGTACCTCAGATATCTACTTCTTTTCATAGACTCAGAAAAATCAGGCTGGAAACAATGATCACAGGCCATCTAGTCCAACTCCATGCCCAAGTTAAGATAGCTATATCTACTTTCCAACAGACATTTCATCTAACCTCTTCCTACAGACCTTCATGGCAAATTTCACAGCTTCCCCTGACACTCTATTGCAGCTCTTCACTGTCCTCTCTACTAAAGTTTCTCCCCAGTATGTCATGATGAGCCCATTTCCTCAGTCTTCACTTCCTGTCCCACCTACTATGGATGTAAAGAACAGGATTCATCTTCAATATTCAGATTCTAATGATTCGCCAGTCTCTTACCTTCCTTTTTCATCTGCAGACCTACTCCAGGAATCCTGCAAAGCTACTGAAAGAGCTCTGCTGAGACATTCCTGGGAGGAGAATCTAGCTGCCTGAGAAATATCTCAGTCATGACTTCCTCTTGGCAAATAAATTCAACAATAATTTGAAACAAAACAGTTAGAGACTTTAAATCATTAAAGAAAATGAAAGATCTCACTCTGAAGGAAATACCATTACAGAGTAAGTAGAAAATGGAGTCCAGGGAGGGATGAGAGGATGGAAGCATTGCAGGCAAATACCACTGGAACACAGTCAAGTCATTGGCTTAAAATGCACTTAAATAACCAAGCATTTGAAAGCTTCCCTCAGATACATTACTTCAGTTTAAAAGTACAGTATCTGCTGCTTAGTTTCGTCATCTTTGACCAATAAGACTATTAAATAAAGCCCATTTGAGTCATACAAGCTTCTACATTTAATCCTATTAATCCTACAATATTATGTTCAGTCAGAAACATCAGTTTTATCTTGTGATGGTTAAAATTTACTCAAATGTCTATTTTTTCCCACTTTAGAATATTTCAGCTTTATGATTATTTTCTCTTTGAGCAATTTGATCTCTTAAGTGCTCTAAAACATTATGCTAAAAAAAACAACTAATGGTATTCCTTATCTAGTTTGTCTGACTGATGTAATGAATTTTTTTGCTCAGTTTACAAGTGTGAATATATATTGTTCAATTTTTAATTTAGTTTGTCTTCTGCTGTATTCTTTTTGGCATCAACACAAAGTCTACAGGTCAAATAAAGGTCTCTTACTCTTGTGGAATCCTACTGCCTCCTATATATATCAGCTGTCTTCAATGGAGAAAAGAAAGGTAGAATATGTTCCTGCTATTGGAAGAGAATCAACAGATCTCTTCGTGATGTTTAGTCCAAAAGACCCAACATGTTTTCCCACAGGTGAGTTGGTACTGGAGTTCAGAAAATTAATAACATGAAAGAAAAGACATCAGTGCAGAAGAGTGTCACAGCTCTGAAGACACACACACAAATTCGACCAAGCTTTCTGCCCCTTTTCAAAATAAATTTGCAAAGAAGTACCACTTCTCCTGATTACTGCCAGAGTATTTCTCACAACCAAGAGCTGGAAAACTTTCACAATTCTGTAATCTCAGTTCTTCAATTTAAGATAACCAAAAACTATAGAGAAGAATCAGTAAAATACCATTTAAGAAACAAAATACAATGTTAAGCTTTGTAGTTTGGTCCCCTAAATAAATCTGCTTCTGTCATTATTGTAGAAAACTCTCACAGTAGAATTTGCATGTTGGAAGGATGTGGTGTGATATGGATAGTAGCAGTGATTCCATCCTTAAAGTCAAAAATCTGTTGTCCTTCAAAGTGTCTGGCATTGGGACAGCACATTGAAGAGAAGAGTCATATTCATAGACATTCTAAATGTTTCCTATTTCAAGGCCACCTTCATTAAAAAAAGTGAAATAACCTATTATTTACTTTAGCTTCCCAATTATCTCAGTTGCTGACATTTGCAACTTCATGAAACTTCAGAGAAAGTTTAAGTTATAATATCACAATTTTAATGTAGATTTCAGTGATCAATAATAAAGCACCCTTGCCACCAATAGAAAGTTTTGTTTCAAACAGTTGATGGGATATAGGATTTCATGATATACATTCATTTATATGATTCTCCTGTAAGTCATTATAGTCAGAGTTTTAAAATAATTTCTTTCTGGTACAAGATACTATGCAAATTGCTGCTTTCTTCCTAGAATTCCCTAGAATTGTACTGATTATACTATGCCTTATGCAACAAAAACTTGACATCCCTTGAGGCAGGCTAAAGGTCTTACTTTCTCCCCCTCCCATCACTGATACTTTCTTTAAAACAATGAAAACTTTCTGTGACTACCTGGTAAACTGAGGACAATCACTTTAAGGCTGCCTGTCTCCAAGTTGCTTTCTTGTGTCTAAATACTTCAGCAAATATTCAAGATCACACAAACCAGGCTCAACAGAACAAACTAACAGGGTGTCAGTCTTGACAGCAATCATCCTGTTATTGTTTCACATGAGATTCTCAGAGTCATTTTTAGAACAGTCTTTTTTCCTTTGTACTTTATATTAACAGATCGGTCAAGCCTGAAAAACACAATAGAAAAGTAGGAGTACTTCAAGAATGCAATGCTAACATCAGCCAATATAGCTCAGGAGTCTGACACCATAACTACAAAATAAGCATTTCTGGAATAAGTACAATTGAACAGGTTTTCAAAAGGGACAGAAAACACCAATCCATTTTCAAATACTGCAGAAGGAGCAACAACTTTTTCAAAGCCGGAGGGGGGTTGTGGAGGGGGGTGGGTTGAAGAGACAGCCCAATCCCAGGTAAATTAGTTCAGTGGGAGTCTTTTAAGCACATACCTCAGACAAGCAGCAGAGAAGAAATCCATTTTAGAAAAGACGCTGAAAGAGCTGGATGTCCACCTGGGAAATTTCTTGTGCTGTTTGAAAAAGCAAGACGGTTCAGATTATGAACCGAGTTATATCTACAGCATCACAACCAGTCCTGATCAGTATGGAAACGACAGTAAGGGCTTCTAGCAGTGTACCTGATCAGAAAGACTAAGGGCAGGGGGAAATAGAGAGAAAGAAAAATGAGGGAGCCCTTTCTTCCTTTGGTAAATCTCATTTATGTGAGGCATTTAGTCTTAAAGCAGAGTTTCTCTATGGGAAGGAAAACTGCACACTCCTGCAGTGCTAGGATTTTGACATTGCTTGATTTAGCCCTTAATATGTTTTCAATGTGAAGGAATAACATGACCTCTGTTAACTTGTAAACAATTCAGAGGAAAAATCTTGAATAATAATTTAAACATCCCACTCCCCAACTGAAAAGCACCCAAAAATATAAAGCCAGTGAAATCCATCTTGAAATCCATCAGAAAATGCTGTGCTGTCAAAAAGACCTGACTGTAGCTTTTGAAACATTTTTAAAAACACTAAAATTGGATTTTCTCCTGAATTATGTGCTTAACAATAACTACAAAGCAAGCATTCAGAAATGATAATAAAAAAAAGCCAGGGGGGACAACACCCCATGCAGACAGCTAACATAAATGAACTAAGGTCTAGGATTTAGCATCTTGCTGGCTTACCTTATAAAACATGAATTTCAAATGTATTATTAGGGAAAAAACCCAAACCAACAAAACCCAAGAGATAGTGATGATGAAATCCTTGAAATGCTCTCTAATAAACTTGTTCCGATTCCCAGTTCCAAAAGATTACTGAGTATTTATAAATTGCTGCATTCTCATTGGGAAGGAAAAAAAAAAAAAAAAAAAAAAAGACCTCTGGAGTATCCTCTCTGCTTCATTCTCGGCTTCCTGTTCTGAGGCTTTCTCTATGGTACCTAATACAAATCAGCAAATAGCAGGTAAAAAAAAAAAAAAGAAAAGAAAAAAAAAAAAGAGGGGGGATGGAGGAGGATGATGAGAGATAGAGAGCAGGGTGAAAAAAGAAAAAAAGGGAAAATAAAAAGATACTGAGCTATCACCTTAAAGGACAGCCCCATCTACTGGCAAAAGAAATGAACCGGTTGTAAAAGATTGCTTTTTAAAAGATTTTCTGACTTAAACGAGTCTGAAAATTTACAGCTCCGGGTTCCTTCAGCAAGGAACAAATGGCAGGGGTTGTGCTGAGAAGTAGATTTCCTTATCCAGTGTTAAAGGACTCAAAGTTTTCTTTAATTTTCACTTCTTTTCTGTTAATTGGGAAAGGGTTGTCTGTTATAAAAGCACCAAAAACCTTTCCAGGTCAGCCCCTGGCATTCCAGAAATAAATGCTACCTGTCCTCTGCCTCGTTTTACACCTCCCCACTGAGCCGTGGTGGTAGATTCAACATATTCAGTCACGGTTCAATCAAAAAAAAAAAAAAAAAAAAAAAGTGTGCCAGAGTCATATGACGTGTCCATCTATTACAGACTCATTGCCAGCCTCACAGCCTGGTACACGACTGCCACGTCAGATCTATACATTCCCGTGTATTCAGATGACAGCTGCGCTGCCAAATCTGGATCCTAGACAATGAATTCTCCTTCTTAAAATTCAGACTGCTAAGTAACAGTAACTGGTAATACAACAAACTCCAGCTGCATTGGATCAGCCTCAGTTTGAGCTAAATCAGACAGCATTGTGGATTTCCAAGTTTGCTTTCTTGACAAAGAAAGGAAAAAAAAAAAAAGTGGAACTGGGATGGCCATCAGCAAACACTTTTGAAAACCCTGGTTTCAGCCGTGCTGGAGAGGGGTGGGTGCAGTATGGGAGGAAAGGAAGGGGGCAGTGACTAGGCAGGTAAGAGGTGCACAGAAAGAGGGCAAAAATAATAGATCATGTATTTCATTGTCCAATACAATTTTGGCATGTAAAGATGGAAGAAAATAAACCTAATTGATGCAATAAGCTGTCATCTATGATGTAACAGATACTTAACACATTAACCTGTGATTCAGTGACCCCAGGCAGCTATAATGAATTTGATCCACTAGAGTCAATTCCAGTATTGCTCTGATATGTTCTTTTTTAATATTTTTACATCATAAGGTTTTGACTGCTTAAATTTTGCTTGAATACAAGGTATGTGAAGCTGAATTTCTCCACCTCCAAGTGGCAGCCTGACATGCCTGGCCCTTCAAAAGCACATGGTAATACTTAAAAAAAGCACAGTGTAATACTTAATTTTCAAGCATTTATCAACACAGAATATTATGAACAATTGTTCTAACAATGAAATAAAATCTCATAATTTTTTAAATAGTCTCTCTGCACTACTACAGTGATTAAAATAACACAGCAAGCAACCTCGTGACACTAAATATTTAGTTAAAACACACTATAATATATCCAAATATTAACACTCAAGTGCTGACACACAAAGGGCAAGCCCAAGCCGGATACCTCTCTCCTTTGTATATGCCTGAGCACTAATTTGGGAAGACTTCACATGCTTTAATGTTTCACTGCTGCCACTGTCACCAGTTTTGAATTTAGCTTTTCTGCTAGCACTACTGGTAGGCTGTTAAATATCTCAGGCAGGTCCCCGCTACTCAAATGCAGTTCAATTCTCTGGCCTTGAGGTAGAGAGATCTACAAATGATTTTCTTATTATTATCATCTGGTAAAACGCTATTTGACTGTTTGGCTCCTATTTAGGTATAATTGTTAAAAGCCGAGTTATCTTTTTGTCATGCATTTGCAAAATTCTTTGAGGTCATGAAGAGCATCTGCAGGTGAAAAATTACTTTGTAATACTAACACCCCTGACTCAGAATTATCCTTAGAATTTTAAATACTAAACAAATGTTCATATACTATTGCTGATGTTAATTAATTATTCCCAGAAATATTTCTGTTCATTGAAGATGTTTCTGGAAATGATGAATTGCCTGGTGTTTATAAATACAAATTTATCACTAGGTTAAAAGGCAGAATACTTAGCTTGAATTTTTAATATTACTTCCTTCAGTCTTTGCTATAGTTTGGGTGTTTGACATTTTACAGGCATGACTTCTTTAAAATCTTGCATTTTGAAATGAAATTAACACCACCAAAAGAAACAATAAACCAGGAATCTGGATAGCTTAAAAAATAAACACCAGGTAGTAAAAATCCTAGAGATACCACAGGTACCTACAGTTTTAGTTCTGAACATAACACTGAACACACAAAATTTCCTCCCAGCTTAACGCATTATGAAAGCATGCAGTTTTGAATAGTCCTAAAATGTCCTTCTTTTAAGTATCAGTAGAAGTTCAGCATAGGATGCTTAATATGACCAGTGACTTTAAGAACTCTTCAAGTACCACTAACAGAATACTGAAAGCTTTTATTTGTAAGCAGCATTTCTCATGGCTCATATTTCACTGGTCACACTGGTATAACCAGGCCCTCAACTTCAGCTCCACCAAGTTTACAATATCAAGAAAACTGGTAGGGTTTGTAGTTATCCTAACAAGCTCCTTTAGTGGCTCCTTGAACCAGCCTGTCATCTGATCAGGGTTTGAGAGAGAAGACTTTATCAATACACTAGCAACTTCTTTCCAACTGCTAAAGAGCTAAAGGCCTTCAATTCTTATATTTGTAATGTTTTAAACTTGTACATCGCACCACAATTTCAGAAAACAAAAAAAAGGTACAGATTTCTCAACCACAGCTGCTCCAACTCTAAGATAAATTGAAAGCTAGTAAATAAAACACGGTCTCTCTTCCCTCTCCCCTCTGCAAAATCCAACGCCTTTTTTACTGTGTCTAAACAAATAGGACATTGCTAATAGCTAGAAAAGTAATATTCAAAACCAAGTTAGTCTAGGATACTCGTTGCATTTACTTTGGAAATTTTTGACCATTTCCCTGCAGGTATGGTGACAACTTCTCCCATCCAGAGTGCCTGAGGAGCAACCATCTTAATGGGCTAGGGCTGAAGCAACCATCCAATAGGCCCAAAGAAGAGCACCTTCGTACTGTGCACAGCAGGGACACAGTTGCCAGGCAAACTTCTGTTGCAGCCTTGAGCTTGCAAGCTTGCAGATTTCAGATTATGCAGACCTGATAACTTCGCACTAATGGAGATTTGTGGTTCACTTGCCCTCATACAAATTTTTACCAGTCCTACTCTTGGCTCTGCCTCAGGAATTATTCTGCAAATGTTTAAAAGCACTGGTGAAGAATAGCCCAGTAAGTTTTTGGCTCAAGTACCACAAACTTCCCACCCTTAGGGATCATCAGGCACTGGGAGATTCTGGTTTTCTTCATCACATGAAAGGATTTATCTGGAAGCCCTTCTCTGGTGATCCTCTGCAACACAGTACCCTTTTCGAAAAGGACCCATAATGAACTCCAACTGAAGAAAAAGAGAATGTAGTTCTTTTTGTCACTATCCTGTTTCAGTGTTTGTGCTGCAAACATTATAGTTCTGTACAACCTAGAAAAACCATTAAAATTAGCCTTAGAATCTTAGATGTTCAGTAACGGCAGTAAACCACATAAGTAACACTGCAGAAGAGCGTGTTCTATATACACAATGAATAAAGTGTTAACAGCAATATATATATTAATCTCAGTGTCTGAAGGTACATTTTATTTATCAAAACATTAAGAAATCTCCCTTAATTCTTTACAGTATCTCTTTCTAGTGTTCCAGGAATGAATTCTGTGAATTGCAGTGGGGATAGAAAACAGGTAATGGAGTAATTAATCTAATCTTTAAGGAGTGAGCCACCCAAGATCCTCCATGGACAAGCAGATGAACACGATAATCCAGGGGGCTTTTTCTCTTTCTATACTTGTGAATCTATTGTATTGCAATCACAGAAGAGCCATACAAGCAGTTAAGGATGGAAAAACATCACTGTTGAGAACCAGGACCTGGAAAAATTACTACAGTAGCAACACAGAACAGATGATTGCATTCAACCAGTTTCAATGAAAAGTGAGGAAAACCTCTGAATAAAAAGAGTGATAATTTTTTGCACAAGGAACAGAACACTTCTACCAAGTTCTAAACAGGTATCTTCAGAACAGATACAGACCATTTGGAATGGTTTTGTGTACTAGATGCAAATAAAAGTTGGCAGCTCTAGACAGTGAAAGATCTGCATTTGTGAGTCCAGACTTACCTGGAAAGCTTGTGAATTATACTATTACAGTCTTATATTTAGATGTTACATGAGATAAAATAAACCACAAATGTTTGTGGTCTTTCTTTTTCAACTTAGCACTAACTTAGCATATGACTGTCACCACAATATATATCTCAGCTACGCAATTAAAATGGTAAGATAAAATCTGAGATATAAAGATCTTTATAGAAACTAATAGTCTAATGCATGCCCCTATACTTTGCTTACATTATAGATTACAAAATCTGGTCTCACTACCGTTTATGCTAAAAATATTATTCTAAAATAATTTAATTCACACACTTCCATATTGTTTCCATGCTCCTCTGTTTTAGAGACATTTCCACGGCTATGAAGACAGCACAGATACTCCCTTGCAGGACAGAAAACTCTAGTACTGCGAGGAAAAGTGAAGACAAAAGTTTATCAGAAACTGAAGCTGCATATTGTGATGTGAGGGAATATGCAGAATATTGAAAGCAAGCTACTGATGTAGCCATGGACTGGACAACTCCAGTAAACCACAGGAAAATACCAGGAGGAGGCACTGACCGCTAATGGTCCATCTCTTGCATTGAAGTGGGTTCAAGACATACCTTGCACCTTGAATTCAACTTCTCAGCCCCAAAGTGATATACCAGAATATAGGATATATAAATACACATAGGAAACACCATTTTCTAACACTTGGTATTCTACTGAAGCATCTGCAGCTTGCTATGCTGAGAAGTATGGTGCATGCCCTACTATGAACCATGATGCAAAAAATAAAAATAACGCTTCCAGAAACCCACCATACATTTAAAGACAGTAAGTATTCTTTTTCTCTTCTAATTGAATAGATAGGTTATTAATACTCCTTAAGTCTGTAAGAAAATACTTCAAGCACCCACACTTGAAATGGGACGGAACGCAGTGTACTCATATATAATAGCATAACTATTTTAGAACACTTCAGGCAGCAAGAAACAAAGAATCTGAAGTACATCATTACAATAATGCGTGGTACCTAGCAGCTTTGTTCTAAGTTCCTATACTATACTATTATTTTAAGAGTTTGTTTGCAAGATGTAGTTCTGTATTTTGAAGTATAAAATGGTCTCTGTAAAATATTATAAAAGGTAATATACTGCATTGCAACAGAGGTGTCTTCAAGACACCAAAAATGAGTTAAATTTTCTTGAGCTTAACTTCTTTCACATTGTGATAAATGAAGGCACCAGCCTGGTATTTCTACTAAATCACAGCATAGATTTACATGACTGTCATTAAAAAAAATAAAAAACAAAAGAACAAAACCAAAACCCCCAACTAATTTAGTAACTGGTAAGGTAAGACCATGATGAAGAGACAACTGACTGCTTGGCAGGTCTTTTCCAGAGAAAGAGAGCCTTTAAAAATTATAAGAAAATGATAAAACAATTCACCTCACAAACAAGTGCTGAAAATAAATTCTACCAGTTATTTCTAGAACAGTGTGGAGAACCACTAGTTTCTAGTGGGAGAAAAAAAAAATGTTTAAAGGAATTTCACTCTTCCCATCACAATTAGTTTTAATCTAATATTAATACATAATCTTATACCAATATCAATCTTATTTTGATTTAAGAAAGGGACGTTCATACTTATTCTTAGAGCGAGCAGTTACCTATTAGACATGAAAATTCTGTAAATGCCATGTTGTCAATTAAAAATAATTTTGCATTTTTAATTTTCTGTTTTGACACTCATTAACAGAATTCAATACATACATCACCATTTTTAAGTTAATATATTAAATGAAATCTTGGAAGTAAGGTGTTAAATATAAGTAATTTGATATAATGCTGACCAAAGATTCTCTCAGGTGTTTTTACTATAAATTCCCCTATATTTTGGAATTCATTAAAGTATCTTAAATTTGTATTCTTCAATGTTTACAAATTGCTAACTCCCATGAAGTACATTACAGAACCACAAAATAAAAAGTTGCTGTCCAAGGTACTGTACATGAACACTCATGTTGTAATTAATCTCTCAAATGCATTAAAAATAGTTTCAAATTTATTATATAGCTATTGTCCCTAGCAAGCAAGCTAGCATTGCTGAAATCCCTACATGATACTGCAGTATCAGTGGTATGCTGTTACTTTACGGGGCCTCTTCTGCTGCATTCCAGTATAATCAGACATTCCAGCACCTGCCAATACTCACTATGCATAATTCATTTAAGGACAAACCTGTTCTATGTTTTGTTACAGACTGATTTTCAGCAGGGTGTAGATACAAAAAAAATACTTTGAATTCTACACAGTGCATGAAAAAAGCTACCCTCTAATATAAATCTAGCTAACATCTACTGTTCAGGCATTCTGCAGAGCAATCACTAAATGTACTTTTATCTGCAGTATTCATCTTACATATTTCAGAAGCACATAGATTCACGCATTCATGCAGTAAATAGCAAATAGCATCCTGGATTCAATTGCTACATCAAAAAATAACCAGAGATTATGAAATACAATTAAATAAATTTTTTTCATTTTGCTTTGTTTAATGAAAGAAGCATATTTGTAATTTGCAGGTCTAAAACAATGCAACAGCCAGGAACTGCAGTAAACCTCTCAGAGCTAATAGCTCTATCCAATAATGCTTTTCCACACCACCTTCAAGCAAATGGATTTCATTCACTGCTTAATCAGTCAAATTAACAATAATCCCCAAATGGTTAGAAAAGATGTTTGTTAAACAAACCCAATTTATGATTTATTTATTTGTGAAGTGTCTTAAAGCTGAGATGCCTAGAAGAACTACTACTCTGTTAATTCAATCATGCTGACAGAGCTGGTTTCACCTAGCAAATTCCCTCTGCAATTCACAGCATGGCTGACAGCTATCTGCATAGAAAAATAGCACAGTAACCACTTAGATCATGCAAAAACATTTACCTGAGAAGATGTAGCAAAGATCAGGATCCAGCTTCCAGACCCCATGAAGCATGAAGCTGAGGGAGCAATCCACTAGCTTGCTCAGGCCAGCAGTGTCTCTCCTACACTTGACCTAGACTGCCTTACATAATGAGGAATCAGTGCTGTATCCTGTGTGGAGGAGCAAGCTGAATGTCATCACTGGCAGAAGTAGGAAGAACTGGCAGCAGGCAGGCTGGTAGTTAGCATGGAGATCACGAAGTCTGCTTTCCCTGAGTGTTCTGGGAGAAAACACAAGAACAGCTCAGAAATGCTGGTGTCATTCCTCCCCTGGAACGAATGACCGGAAGGAGCCAGGGTGTTACTAACCTGAGGCAGACAGCAAGTGCTAAAGCTGCATCTGCACCTGCTATCAAGGTAACAGAGTTCCTGTCACACTCTGTCGAGAGGACTGCAGAGCTACAGCTAATAGGAGAGCAACAACAAGGCAGAGTAAGGAGGGAGACACTCAGACTGCTGCTGCATGCGTTTCTCTATATACTACGCATTGTGGTGAGTAGAAGAAAAGCAATGGTATAAGATAAAATACTGGGATTAATTTCCAAAGGGAAGGGATATTCCCTTACATAAATCTTACTGCATGCAAGTTAGTTTCTGGAAAAAACCTGGTGTAACAGAGGCTAAAGTGCTTGTATTACAGAGATTTTGGTATCTTCAGGAAAATGATGGGTAAATTACATTCCTGGTTGTGAAGATGTTTACAGTGATTTCTGGTGTTCCTTTGCTATTTTCTGGAGAGAAGCTTGGGAATATTTTCTAGTTTATTATTGTTTGGGTCACATCAGTACTTCCTCTGTGGGGGTACAAGAAGAGAAACAAGTATCCAGGCTTAGCCAGCAGTTAGAAACCTATATAACCTTGTTGTTTACAAAAAACAGCTTTGTATTAATTAAAATCACTGCATATAACTTGTATTCCACATTGTATTTCACTTGCATGTTTGAATAGTAACTAAAGAGCTTTAAATACTGATAATGTATATACAAATTATTCTTGAATTAATATTTTGAGTGACATTGTTTGTCCTTACAAAAGAAGGCAAAGGTTTCACTAAGATGAGGCATCTTAATTTTTCTAGTTATATTTGAGACAGCGTAATGCAACTGGACACAAATTTCTAATGTCACAGATCAGTATCTCTTGATCATGAATATACTTACTGAGAGATAATGAAAGTATCGTTTAATAATAATTAATGCTTCATTTTATGAAAGTACTGCTATATTTGATGGTCCCTCTTGTTTAAATTAAATGGGTTTGTGTGAGTGAAATAATGGACATATTATTCAATACAGCTCTGAAATTTGCCAAGTGGAAATCCTGGACTGCATTAAATACAAGAGTAAATTGGAACTCAGCAACAATATTGCAGCAACATCAAAAGACAGGTCACTAAACTCACAGAAAGTTTTAGTATCAATGTGGAACATTGGCCGGGTTTTACAGAAGTCAGTTTAGGTACAGGGACTATTACCCTTAGTTCTGCCCTTAGCAGAGTAAACATGATCTGAGACCTAATTTCAAATGGGAAAATCAAGGTGAAGGCGAAAGGGATAAAAATTATCCAATTTTTGTTTACAAAAGCTATTTAAATAATTATTTCTCTTTTATAACTAGGCATAAATATAAATAAGCATATATATTTATATATAAATATATAATAATGTCTTTCCTAACAAATTTGATTAGGTTAAAGAAAAATATGCTTGAGCATCACTGCTTTTTAAATATGTTTTCCTAGTCTCTTGTTGAATGATTTTTTTTTGCTTTCTTGAGAACAGAAAAAAAAAAAAAGAAAAAAGAAAAACGAAAAGATCAGAAGCATTTGGTAGAAAAGGTAGATCAGTAATAACTTAGGATATACTAGCTATAGGTCTAAAGTATAATGTGGAAACCAAAAAAAAAAAAAAAAGCAAAGGAAATATCATTTGAGAATGACTTTTTTTAACAATTATTGCTGTATTTGAAATCAGTAACTTTTTATCTAATGAGCACAATTTATTTATTCCACACAAGCAAATAATATCAAAACTGTCTCACTGCATTTACTCTCTCACATATTGGTATTGACTGTTAACGAGGAGTCCCTATTAAAACTTTATGTATGTACCAGCTTCTGGTATTTCAAGTGTTAAATAAGAGTACTTGCTTACAAGAAAACTATTCACATACCGGACCCTGGTTAATCAAGAGATGAAAATATCATGACTTGTATTAGGCTATGACAGCATATGAAAATAGTTTAATTAAAGTGCAAAGGGTTGGTGATTCTGTTGATCATGGCACAAAAAACACCAAAGCAGCCAAACTACTCACCTAAAGCCAGCTCAGAAGCCTTCACAGCCATGACACAGTTAATACAGCACCAGAATAATCTGCCTACAGATTACCAAAAGTTGACTGCATCGGGTAGAAAAATAAGTAAAGTTTATAGGTAAACTATAGGCAAACCAACCCACTACACAAAAACTGAGTAGCAAGTGCTACCTAAATGAACAGAATAGCAAACCTGACTGTCAGCATTGCAAAGGCAATATGCAGTTTGCTTGATGTTCGGGCAAAGTTAGACAAGTTTGATACAGCTAATTCCATCTTTGGGCAAAACGGTAAACTAGATATTCCTTCAAAGCTTTTCCAATCTTCTTTTCTATGACATTGCCTATAAACTGGGTGTCCAATTGCAGAACAATGACTGTCTTGTTACACTCTTTTGTCATGGTGATACATAAATACAAAGTAATGATTTGTAAACATTGAATTATTGTCATTGAGAATACACCTGCAAGCCATAGTTTTTGTCCAGAGATAAATAGCTGCTTACTTCTCTCACAAATTCATCCCCTTGTTCTTCCATTGAGCCAAAAAAATTTGGTTTACAATAGTTCTTACAAATATTTTTGCTCTAGATGAACTTGGTCTGATCTGCTGGCAAGTCAAGACTATCTTAACAAAAATTGATACAGAAACTGCTGACATATAGGACTCAGTGAAAGACTGTTTCTGAGCCAGCTGCACTGATAATGTGTGTAGTAGAGTCTAATGCTTGATAGTGGTAAGAAAGTAAGTCAAGTTTATATCACTCTCAACTACCAAATTAATTATTCTGATGCCACAGCAGTTAGAAAGATTTCTGTCACAGCATATAAAGAAAATGCTGGTTTTTTAAAAAAAAATTTTTTAAAATTGTATTCTTTTGCAAATGACTGTAGAACAAAGCTGCTGATTGGAAAAGAAGAATGGGCTAGACTAGCCCTCACATCAAGAAGGAGATGAACATATGAAATTTTGAGAGTCTAATGTGAGGAGTAGAAAACAACCTAGACTCTTTTGCTTTTCCTGTCTTATCAAGATAATGCTAGTGATGTTTTACAGAAGACTGTAGCCTATGAAACAAGTTCTGAAATTTTTCTTTTACAGAAAATTTGGCAATAGAAGTTAACAATGCTTATCACTGAATTATCCTTACTGAGTTTATGTCCACAAGGTTCTTTCTATTCCATGCTGAAATGAAGGAAGGAGTATCTCATAGACATTATTCCTGCCAACAACCCTGAGTAAACAGGACGATTTTTTTTTAGACACCTTGCTCTTAAGATGCCTTGCACATAAATAAATCATTACTTGAGGTTTGCTCCTACTAAGATAGATTCCATTTGGGATTTGATGAAACATTAAAATGCTCCAGTATCACTGACTGGAGAGATGTCTACAATATCTTGAGGTGCAGGTTTTTGCAGGGTTGGTTGTTTTTTTTTATGACCTTGCTTTCTTTTCTCAAAATAATTTCTCCCTTGGATTCCTGAACAATTTTCGCAAATGATTCATGCTGAAATGTGTAAACAGTGGCTCAAAGTCTTCAAAAAATAAAATGCAGTACCGAATAGAACCCTGTATTTTTACCTGATATCACATACTCATAAAAGGTGGCGGTATATGTCCACATACAAGTCCTCTACCCAAATCTCTCTGAAGACTTTGGCCATTTCTATGTATGTCCTACTTCTGTTAGCAAAAGCAATAAAGGCATACCTCATATCTCATTTTTGAGATAGGTAGCAAAAGCTTTTGATTTGTTTCTTTGAGTATCATCTAACAGCTCAAGACCCAAATTTCCTCTACATGTATTTTTTATTATATGACCAAATCATATCACAATGAGGACCACTGGAGGGCTAGTCAAAAAGGAAGATTCTTCTCCTCTAGTTGACTAGACTTCCTGGAGTGTCTGACTGATGCCAATATTTAAATAGGCAGAAGAACAACTCTAAATATTCTTTTATTCTTAGATTATATCTTACCAATTTTGCAACTGAATGAAAGAGCATTTTAAAAAGTAGTAATATTTCCAAATATAGTAAATCGTATGTTTTAGATGTAAGATGTGTCAGTGTTTTTAAATCTCCTTTCATTAGTACTCTACAACATTTACTATTCTACATGTTTAAAAGAAGGTCCCAGATTTTACTCCAAATGACCAAGTATTACAGCAATGATAGATGAACACTGAAATCTCACATTCAATGCAAACTCCTCAGACAGGTATCACTAATTTTGTACACACATGCATTTTCTGATACTTCACATCATATATGATCCTAAAAAATAACTGAAAAAACTATAACCCAAATAAGCGTAAAAACTTTCTACAATTAAACTATGAACATTGAGTAGGTCAAGGTTAGAGTAATCTTAATATTAATTTAACTTCCCTTTGACATCTTTTCCTCTGCAATGAATCTAGCTATGTTAGCCTTTTTAATTCCTTTCCCAGATTTTTTGGTAAGATTTATAGGGCTGCCTATTATACCTCTGAGAATGGCCATAAACTGATTTCCCAAGACACTATTTTTGTACTTATCTCACAAAAAGCCCCATCTGCTGTTTTGCATATTAATGCTAAAAGAAAATGGCAAAAATAGGAAAAAAGAAAGAAGTTAAAATTAAAAAGCAGTTAATTAAGCACTCGATAAATATGCCTATTTATTTTGAGTAAATGAATGATCTTTATCAACTGAAAATAATCAGCACTGGTAGGCTTTTTTGTTGAATTTTCTTCTGTCAGTTATTGCCAGATGTTGAATTTAGATTTTAAGGGGTTTTTTCAGTATCTCCCTGAGACAGTTCTTATAAGCTGAAGAGCAAGAAACAATGCACACTTACTTTTGGAGACTAAGTTGTTTAAGTTGTAAGTCACCCACGAAAACTTTTTCTAGAAATTGTAGTGTAGTACCTTGAACTCCAAGGCATGAGCTATTGATGCCTAAGAACAATGTCAGGGAAAACAGATCTATGGTTCAGCGTAATAAATGTACCATTAGCACTAGAAACAATAAGGCACCATTTTTTTTTCTTTTTTCCCCCAAACTCTACAAAATAACCCACAACATGCATAATTTGTGATATTGAGTCAACTGCCTATTGAGAACTGCCTAACACAAAATCCTGACAGACCTACTGCGATGGACAAGTTCACAAGACTGGTAATCCCCTCTAGCAACACATGAAGATACAATCATATTGACTGCATAAATTCATTACTTCAATTTCATTCTGAAACCAAGTTGCTTATTTTTGTCCTTCTTCAGTTGCATGGGACCCAGATCTGTCAAACAAACTATATTTAGCCTTCATTAGGTTTTAATCTCTTCTCAATTCTTTGAAGTATCTATAGTTCCAGAAAAAAAAAAAAAAAAAAAAAAAAGGAATTCAGATTTGCTTCTTGATAGCAAAGTGATAGTACTTGTCTTTTTTTTTTGTTTTTGCCAGAAATTTTAGAAATATGATTAATAACGGCAGGGTACCAAGAGTGTGGGTGACCTGTTAAAAGCTTTCAAAATATCTCTTTGGTTCCCACCAAAGAAAATGTTCCGCCTTCTGGATTCTGTTTCTCTTACTTTCATGATTGCGATGTTTCCAGGAAGTAACAGATTCTCTTTGGTCTCTTGCTTTTCTCCCCAAGGGGTTCTTAGTCTCTTGGGCATAGCTTACAATTTAAGAGCTCACAATTGCCTAAAAAAGAAGCCTGTGTCTCTGGCAACTTTTCAGGTCTCTAGTATCTGTAGCTGTCTTCCATATAGGACTTACTGAGCAGTAATCAAAGCTTTTCAGGCTATATATGCCACATCCAAACTTTGGACTTGCACACTACAACCACTCAAAGGCAAAAGACTACAGCCTTCAAACTATCTGCAGAGTTAAATGTGGATGATGCAGAAGTGTCTAGGTAAGAGCATACTTCTGTCCTTGTATCTCCTCTACCGACATAAAGATGAAGACTAGTAAGAATGAGACAAGTCTTGCAGGTCAATACCTTTGATCTAAATATGGAACCTGCAATCAGTGCTGAGAGAGACAGTGGTCCAATGTGGTCAGTCTCCCAAATCTTCTTTGTAAATTGACTGTAGTCCCTTACAGAGGAGGAAGATTCAGGGCACTGTCAGCTGTCAGTCACATTCTGCAGCTTCCAGGTTCTGAGGTTCTCCAGTTCAGCGCTTGGCTGACTGGCTGACTGGCTTGCCCAGGGAAGTTGTGGATGCACCATCCCTGGAAGTGTTCAAGGCCAGGCTGGATGGGGCTTTGAGCAACCTGTTCTAGTGGGAGTTGCCCCTGCCCATCGCAGAGGGGTGGGAACTCAATGATACTTTAAGGTCTCTTCCAACTCTAACCATTCTATGATCATATGATATGCAGTGTACTATTTATCAATACAGGAAAATGTATCGTTGCCAATGCTCTTCATATACTTAGGCTTGCATATACATTACACTTACAGTTCAAATGCTACCATGTCTAATGTTGAGCTTAGAAGCACTAAAGATAAGCCTCAAAAAAGATCTGAACACTATCTCATCTAAAGAAAACTCAGTAGCTCCTAAATGCATTCTTTATTAAACATTTGTTTTACCTGTCAGAGTAACCTTTTATTCCGTCACTTAATTTATTTTTCATTTAACTAAACTCTCCACTAAAAATAATGAACGCAAGAATTGTGTAATGAGAAATAGTATTTTGAAGCTTAGAGGACAAAGACACAAAAAAACTCTGTTATTTTTTAAAAAGACAGATCTTTTTGCTTATCTTGCTCATCTTTTTGACACAGCTATATCTTTTTCATTCCCTTATGTGAGTAAACTGAATGTCCTTGTAAGCCACTGTGGCTTGCTGCCAGGCACAGTGAAAAAAAAATTAACCATAAACTGACCAAAGCAGTGTATAAAAATCCTTGTCTTTTATAGATAATGGCTCTTTATCTCCTTTGGACTAATTCCACAGTGTAAAACAATGAAATCTCACAAAAATCTATTGCAAAAGTTCCCTTTTCTTCAACTACTCCTAGTGAGTCATTCTTCAACATTCAGCTATAGCTATACTCAAATCACTATGTTTTCAGATGTCAATGAAATGAGGGAAAATACTTTTCTCATTCTTTTTTTCCATGTCATGTCAGATTAATTCAGCAAATTCTAGTCTTTACAGCACTTTAAAGAAGCAAAATTCTTTACTTCAGCATATTTACTTCTTCAACAGTTATTCATTTTTATTGGAAGCTGTGGCAATGTGACCTTGAGAAAGACATACCTCTACTCTTCGTTCTTCAGTCACTTACATTGCAGTACTGGGATGCCTACCACAGTCCTGTCAGAGACCATGTTCCTCCCAGATACTGGATATCTCAATCTATGTCAACTTTGAATCATTGCCTTGCAAAATGCCGGTTTTGGTCTCCTTATGTCTAAAGGTGAACTTGCAAAGGAAACCAAGCAATGCAAATCTATCTGTTCTCTCGCCTAAGAACAACTGGCTGGAGCCACCTGAAAGCTCCAGGTCTAAATACAGTCATTGGTGAAAGAGGTTGAGCTCTCTCTCACAGATGTGAGGACTCCTGTGGTACTCAAATAGAAATATTAATAGGAGTTTCTGCCTATAACCACAGCTCTGCAGTCTTGAACCTTCCTCCAGTATTTCTATTTTGATTCACCAGCTTCCTGGAAACAATGGGTTTCCCACTGGACTTTCCATACCCTCTCCTTCAGGACTGTGAGAACAGGATCAAGTAATTTTTTACTTTCCCTTTTTAACATAGGACTTCTCTGAGGATACTAATTATATAATTGCTGCTCCCCTAACCTTAAGCCTAAGCGGGGTTACTCTGGTATTGGTTGTAGGGCTGTATTGATATTTTCCTTCTACATCCTCTGCCCTCCTTTTGTCACTCTGAGTTGGCTACAGCAGTAATGTCATCCTAGAATTGGTACAGTATGTTACAAATTGCCTTTGCTGAGAGCTAATCTTAAGCATTTTCAATGGCAACATAGAAATGAATGCTAATCCCTAATGACTTTACTCAGTTGCAGCCACTTTCAGATAGTAAATTGACTTTAAGCAATAAAAGTTAGAAAATATAAGCAGCATTGTTTCACAGAACTTAGGGCTTCACAGGCTAGAATGCTTAGTCTGAGCTTCTCTCCCCTAGATATGGTTCAGTTACTCCTCTAATGAAAGCAAAATTTATTTATTTTGACTGAAATCAGGAGGAGATTAAATAATAGGGTGACAAAGGGCACAGAATGAAGAGCAAGAAATACTGCAAATGCCTCTGCGGGCAAGTGATTGCTAGGTGAAATGTATCAAGATGCCCTGCACTGCGGAAGAGAGGAAGGGAAAAGCCCTTGAAAGTCTTTTTTTTTTTTTTTTTTTTTCCACTCATCCTCTCAACCAGAACTGGAGATCTATGAAAATTCTACCAAGCTAAGTTCATCTTTTAGGTAATACTTTTAATCAAGATTTTCTCCAGGTCTTTTTTTTTTTTTTTTTTTTTTTCTGATCTGAACTGTAGCCCCAAGCCTGACGACCACTTTAAAGCTCAGTTCATGAGATAAACACAGTTGGCTCATTCCCACTAGTTCTTCAGACTACAGGTATATTCCAAAAACTACCTAATCCCCAGTGGCTAATTTATACTGCCTGAAAGCAATTCAGAGAAAAAAGAATAAACAGAATACAGCTGACTAATTTATGCATCAGGGAGAAATTCTTTCATGACCTCTAAAGGACATAATTTTACTATAATAATCTTGAAGCAGAACTGTTCTTATTAGTCACAGGAAAATACTCTTTTAAGATGAAGGGAAAAGGAATTGCTAAATTAACAAATTCCAAGACGGAAGTGAACAGCTTAAATTTGATTTTCTCTGAATCTGAATTAAAGGCCCAGGCTGTTTGTATGTCCATTGCCTTTTGTATTAGCTGTTCCAACACTTATTTACAAGGAACTGCATTTTACAAGGTGAACTTATCAACTATCAACAGCTGGATGTTGGGTAACATTATTCCATTGTTGGACATGCTGGGAAGTCTCAGTGTAATACATTCTCCAGCAGTTGTGTGCTTCTTAAGTTTCAGCAAGTTCACAAGCTGAGTTCTTTGAGCCCTGTTTAGATCTCATTGCTAATCCCTCAAAACATAGAATCATAGAATTCATAGAATCATAGAATTTCCCAGGCCGGAAGGGACCTCCAAGGGTCATCTAGTCCGACCTCCCCGCAGTCAGCAGGGACACCCCCAACTAGACCAGGTTGCCCAGGGCCTCGTCGAGCCTCTCCTTGAATATCTCCAGGGATGGGGCCTCAACCACCTCCCTGGGCAACCTGTTCCAGTGCTCCACTACCCTCACAGTAAAGAACCCCCTTCTAATCTCCAATCTAAATCTGTTCCCCTCCAGCTTGAAGCCATTTCCCCTCGTCCTGTCACTACAGGCCTTTCTAAACAGGTTCTCCCCAGCCTTCCTGTAGGCTCCCTTCAGGTACTGGAAGGCTGCTATTAGGTCACCCCGGAGCCTCCTCTTCTCCAGGCTGAACAACCCCAGTTCCTTCAGCCTGTCCTTGTAGCAGAGGTGCTCCATCCCCTTGATCATCCTTGTGGCCCTCCTCTGGACCCTCTCCATCAGGTCCATGTCCTTCTTGTATTGAGGGCTCCAGACCTGCACACAATACTCCAGGTGAGGTCTCACCAGAGCAGAGTAAAGTGGCAGAATCACCTCTCTGGACCTGCTGGCAACGCTTCTTTTGATGCAGCCCAGGATGCGATTGGCCTTCTGGGCTGCAGCTGCACACTGCCTGCTCATGTCCAGCTTCTCGTCCACCAGAACCCCCAAGTCCCTTTCCTCAGGGCTGCTTTCCAACACCTCACCCCCTAGTTTGTATTGGTGGCGAGGATTGTTCCGGCCCAGGATCTTTCGTGGGTCTCCAACAATCTGTTAATAGAACTTCAAGAACTTTCCTGAACAAAAAGGCAGAATATCCTGAAGAAATCTCATCGGGGCAACACGTCCCACCTCACACCATCCTCATGTCCCTGCTTCTACTCATGGCTCCCCATTCTAGTCACCACAGGACCACATCGGCCTTCTTTCCCAGACCACTCCCTTTGAGGCAGTTTGGGCTTTTAAATCTTCCACGGTTGGACTCAATGCTCTTAAAGGTCCCTTCCAACCTAGATGATTCTATGATTCTGTGATTCTTGTTTCTTTTGAAAATGAACTTTCTTATCCTGTATTCTGAAGTCCCAATTGTTGTACCTTGCATTTCACTGTATTAAAATACAGCGTTTTCAACTCAAATATTTAAACAGAATACCCAGCTTGCCCTTAAATAGCAACCTTATTAACCTTGTTCTTTTTTCATGTCATCTACAAACTCTACTACCAAAAACCTTACAGTATGGTTTGTGTAACTGACAAAAATACTAATTACACCAAACAAAGAACTTATTCATAGAAAGTTCTTCCTAGAAATAACACCACACAGTTACACGTCCCCATTAGTAATATTTTAAAATCTACATGTCCTCATTAGGAATATTTTAAAATCTATCAGGCCAGGTTGTAGCCCACCTAATATATTGTCTATAACTTCCAAATAAAGTAAGTGTTTAATGAATGCATGGTATTTAGTGCCTTAAAAAAACCCCACAACTATGCTTCTACATATGCCTTTTAAAATAGGTCTATGATACTGTCAAGAAAAGGAATAATTTAACAAGAGTTATCTTTGTGCTGATTACCATAATTACCACTTTAGTCTCTAATTTCCTGTTCAAGTCCAAAAACCTTCAGTATTTTACTTGGAATTGACATCCATGTAACTAATCAATAGTTCTTCAAAATGTCATTTCTAGTGTTTATAAATTTGGAGTCCGATTGGCAGTCCTCCAGTGTTCTGAATGTCACATTTTCTGAGGCTTGCTGCTAGTTGTGCTAACAATAATTAATATTACTATTGTTCATCAAGCCTTCGCTGATTAATCTCATTTATTTCAACTTTTGATACACAGTAATAAAATTGAGTCCATGCCTGATATATCAAGAGACAGCATTCAGAATACCAAAGATAAAATTACATATTGTTTCTCTCCTTTTCTTCTTATTCAAGCAAACAATATGTTGCTTATCTTTCTTCAGCTATTCCATTAAAATGCATTCTACCCTCAACAGTCACAAAGACTACTGTTAGTGCTGTGAATACTGAGTGAGTATTCACATGTCTACCTTTGGACCACATTGAAAATTCTCACAAAATACTTTGAGGTTCTCAAAGCTTTTGCTTAATATACTTAGAGCACATATCTTTATAGGGACAAACTTTTTGGGGTCAAATCACTGCCTGTGCTCACTACGTGCCACCTCATTAGGAACTGTATAAATGCCTTCAGTGAAATGATGGCAGTTTCTTAAGATGATAATTGTAGGTAAGTATTTTCTGTACTTCTAGCACTCTTTTAACTGAGATTTGAAATGGGAAACAAGGAGCAGCAGCAGGCCTGTGCAAGTCAACATGGCTAAAACATGACACTTCATAATTTGGAGTTCAATTATTCTCCACTTTCCCAGTTGTAATTGTGTTTCAAATTTAAAATTTTTATTACAAATAATTTTTCAAACAAAAGAGTTATTTTCTGATTTGTCTAACTTGGGTAAAAAATATCCAAATGTATTGTTCCGAACCTATTACCATCACTTGAAAACTCAATGTTGTGGACACTGATGCCACAAGCAGTTGATGGTGAAGTTTTTCGAGGCAATTGAGTTATAATTGAGGCAATTGAGTACCCCAGGAGTTGCAGAAGAGCAGCAAGTTGGTTTTTTTAGCTTCCTCAAGTCCATCACACAACCAAAAAAGGGGGTGCCAAAAAATGCTCAAAATGATGTTGTAAAACTATTCAGAGTAGGACAAAAGGTGGTCTTCTTTCCTAGATGGCATCACACTACAGAGCACAGTTCCTCCAAGAATTTAGGATGCACCAGTAATGTTTACATTGATTCAAATGCCTACCTGCCTTGCTTTGCATACTTTACATTCAACAGGAGCCTGAAGTCTTAGAATCACCATTTTCTCTGGCTAGGAATAGCCACTAGAATACATTAAGTTTATGGAACATTTATTTCTTCAGCATGCTCCTGGGAATAGCTTGCCCCTATTCCCAAATATCTTTCTGATCTATCTGCTACAAATATGTAACTATTAGAGAAAGAGGATTCACACAACCTCTGAATGAATGGTAACAAATTAATGCAGGTTTTTGTAGCGCTGAGAATTCATCGTTCATATATGTTGGGATTTCTTGCCTGCAGAGACAAGGAGTTCTGCATAGCTATTGTGTGCCAGGAGCTATTGATCTTAATTTTTTTATTGAACAGAAACAGGGTGGAGTTGAAATAATTATAGAAATATAATGTGACAACCTCCCAAAGGATCTTAAGCTTGTAAGAATAACAAGGAAAATAGTTAACCAAAGATAGTTTAGATAATTTTCAAACAAAATCTTGTAAGCAAAGTGCGTAACAAATGATTAAATTTGTGAAAGAAAACAACATACTGATGTTTAAAAAGATAATAAAACCTTTAGTCTAAAACATTATCTGGCCTATCAAAACACTTACCAGTGGGAAAAGATTATATTCCCCAAAGAAATATTTTTTTTGAAAAACAGATTAAATAGCTAAATTAAAGGGAATATATAATGTAGTAGAAAATTTTAACACTTAAACCTTAGAGTTGTATTGGTTTTAGCAAATTAAAATTCCTGAGTTTATAATAGAAATATACCTTTACATAAAACCATGTATGATTTTTTCTGATGGGTGTGGCTCAGTTTCCATCTGTGTTTTGAAGGTTTTCTATTGAAGTGTTAACTGCTTCTTGAGGTATTCCTAGTGTGCACCTGTGTGAAGCTGCCTACTGTTACTGCTGCATTTAGCTTTCTGGATTGCATTTGCAGGCTGACATCTGAACCATTACAAGTAGATTTTTATACTATTATTTTTTCCACAATTTGGCAGAAAAGAGCACAATGATTTTCAGTAATAGAAGTGAATGAAATATGCTTGCTTGCTTACATTAACAATTCTTTTAAACAGCACAGCTGGGCACCTACTGTTTGGGAGCAGACATTCCAAATTGAGCAAAATACTCTTTTGTAAAGGCATTATCAAATAATCAGTTTTTGCAAAAACTTTTTTTTTTTTCCCCATGTGACAGGTACTCATATCTAAACAGGTATTTCTCTGTTGCTCTATGTACACATGTTGCAGTTCAGGACTACACAGCTTGATTTCCCTGCAGATGCTGTAGTTAAGAAACCCAGGAACTGAGGAAGCATTTCTATGACCTTACCTCTTGGTGTTGCCTTGACTGTACCAAAATGATTTGGAGATTAAACCTGTCTAAGTTATATCCAGACAACAAAGCATAGGAGATACTCTGGGAATGGGAATTCTTTTAGTTGTGAGAAATAATAACTGCTCAGAAACAGAAATTTTGTGCAGCTACAATAAAGTTATATGAGTGGGGTTCTGCGTAGGGAAGTCTCTAAAGGAAAGCACATACACATGTTGTTTTATTTACCAGAAAAACCTCTTCATCTTTCAAATGTGCTTGGCATCTATATTTCTATTTTCAAGAAGACTGAAGCATTACATATTCCAGCAATTTGAAAATCAAAGAAAAGGAAAATTCAGAAGATCTTAGCCCATTGTTATTCTAAATCTCTAACTATAAAGTAATTGGCTTGATGGACCATCATGCCCTAAGTTTTTTTCCCTAACCATTCTGATGTATAAATATTAGTGGAATTTAAAAAACATTTTTGTGTGTTGGAACGAAGCCTAGGCCTAATTTTACAAATTGCCACCTTTTAAAGGATTCAAACCCTTTTTTTTCCAGCACTCTGTAGATGTTGATTGCCTTTCAGTGCTCTGTCTAAATGGTTACAGCTAAAGTAAGATTCATTCTCCTCACTTTCCATTTATGGTGCTCAGATGGTATCCAGAATGCTTAATTTTAAAATTGACTACACAGTCAAGAGCTTCAAACGTGGAGAATATTTTCAATTATCTATGTTTCTGTCATTACATTGAAGTTGTCTTTAGTATTCAGTATCTAGGCTAGTTTTGCTTAAATTTGCTGATAAGTGTCTGAAATATCGATCCTAGATCTCTTATTTGCTTCTGTGGCCTATTCTAATGCACTTCAGAGTTCAATTGTTTCTTTTTTTCAGCAGTTGATCACCTCCCATTAGCCACACTTTGAAAGAAGCTATACTTGGATCAGCTTAGTATTCCTGGCCTGTTCCTTAAAACAAATATGAATTTGTGAAGACCTCTTCGGACCATGCTTATTACACAGTATATGCTCACATTTGTGATGCTTTTAGATTATTCAGAATAGATTACTGATACGTGGACTTGAATATCTCTCTGTAAAAGAGAGGGTTGTAATGTTAGTGAGGAGTATCTGTTACCCCGAACTGAAAAGTGAAATCATAGTGAGCTGAGTGGCTGTGTCTTAATTTTTCTGAATTGTGCTTACCCAGTTCCAGCTGAGACTGGCATCTGCAAGTCTTCCATTTGGGAATCTGATGATTTGGTGACTAGGCAGCTCTGATTTAACAGGAGGGATAAAGTACCAACAGGGAAAAGATTTAGGACAGTATACACGAAGTATCTGTTTATCTAAAACTTATTATCTCAAGATGCCCTAAGTTCCTCTATACTGAATAGGATGAAGTTGAACAACTCCAAAACACCCACCACCCCTCTTAGAAGACCATTCCCCTGTTTTGCAGCCAGTGCTCCCATAGTCCTGACAAGATCCAGGCACTGGCTCACCGGGTTATCTTCAGTGAGACCTGTAGCCAGCCAAGCCAGGAGTCTTCCAACTCATTTGTTCAGACCTGGTACCTCAACCACCCTCCAGTTAGGAGCTCTCAAACTGACCACTTTCAACTCCCCTGTCTTAAAACAGCTGCTCTCAAATTAAGTTTCTCCCTTTGGTTGGGCTGCCTAATGTTTCAGATCTGTGCTCTGCAGGGCAAGACTGATAACACACAGCTGCTGAAGGAGCCTGATTGATTTTCAGCATTGGGTACTTGCACGGCAGCTTTCTCAGTGACCTGAAATGCACTCAGTGCCCTCCAAATTGGCAAATGGGTTATCCATTGCACTTTCTGTCTTCTTTCTTTCCCCCCCCCCCCTTTTTTTTTTTTCCCCTCACTATAATCTGCTGTCCAATTAAAATGAATGACTCATTTATAGACGAGCCTACTACAAGTAAAACATACAGTTTTCAGAAACCATTGCAGAAATGCTTTGTGTTTATCATGATTGTATCATTTTTTTTCTTCTATCTCTACTTTTTCCAGAATATTTTTATTTCTCTCTTTCTCTGCATGCTTTAGGTCACTCACTTCCTCTCACTTGTTTTTTCCTTACATTTTCTCCTTTCCTTTTACTTAAAAAAATTCTCCCTTGTCCACCCACATCTTAATATTTAGCACTTTATTTCTAGTTATGAAGCTTTCCAAAAATTGGTGACTATGCTTGGGATTCTGGAATGAATGGAATGGAGCAAATACAACGATGGACATAAAAAACCCAAATATCTTATGTACTAATTCTTACCTGAGAGGAAAACACATACAAGTAAAATCACATGCATTCTATTTATAATATGCAGGGTAGTGTCTGCATTTGCTTTCATCAAGAGAATGCCACCTTTGCTTAACCTATTAATTCCCTTTTTTCCCCACCCCCCAGCAGTCATAAAACTTTCTGCCTTGTTGAGAAGCGAACACAGACTAGTCAGACGCCTGTCCAAGTATTATGCCTCTCCTGCTATGCATCAACTCTGGCTTGTCTTTCCATCCAGATATTTGTTCTTTCTACTCCGGAGGAGATTAACATGAAATTTGATAGCTTTCAAAAACGGTTTGAAACCTCAAATAAGAGCAGTTTGGACCAATTGTTCAGAACAGTGAAATGTGTCACACTGCATATAGCCAAGCATACTCTGACAGTTCTTTCACTCTGAACTGGGTAATGTGAAAGTCAGTAAAGAAATGTTACGTAACCTGCCTTGAAGCCCATATTATCTGAGTTTTAGAGAATTCAAACAAAACACAAAGAAAACTGTATTTGTTGTACAGGAAAAGAACGAGTTGGTTCTGCTTATCTTCTAAAGTAAGCTCCTCCAGGCAGGGACTGTAACTTTGTACTTTTTACAATATCAAGTGTGCTGCAAGCACTTAACAATTAATAATGAATAGTAAGTAAATGCAAAGCTTGTGAGAGGTGCCAGACTGGCATCTCTGGAGAGTTCTCCTGTCTATTTATATAGAGAACAGGCAGAGCAGCAATGCAGGCTTGTTTACACTGCCCCGCAAATCACTAATGCATTTCACATAGGCTTCTCAATGACCATCAAACAGTAACTGCTCACAATCACCAAAATCCTAGAGAGATTTAGACTGCTTGCTTCATATTCTAAAGCTAGAAATGGTGGTTGTATCATTATTATCAATCACCAGAACAAAGTAGCGTCCTTTATTTTTAATTGGAATAACACTACTCCAGTAAATGAAATTTTTGTTTGGTGCACTAAAAAGTATTGCCAGTAGGATTAGAGGAACTGCTATGCACCAGATGTATGATTATGTGCCATAATAAGTTAGTTAAAAGTAGGTTTTTTGCATTTTAGCCCTATAATTTTTATTTCTGTTAGAATGTCTTCTCATTTTCTGTAATGCTGAGGAACGTAGGCATAGTATAACTCCCAGTAGGTAAAATCTAATAATCCTCTTTGAATTTCCTTTTAAAAACACAGGTATGAAAAGCTTTTTAAAGAAAACCTGAACAAAGTAGAATATTTCATTCAGTGTTGTACTTACCAGTAATTCTTTGGGTAGTAGAGTCAGGAGACAGGAGGAACTTCTTCATGCTGTGCAGAATTAAAAAAAGAAGGTTCACCTTTGTATCAGTTAGATCGTAATAAGTAAAGCAGCAGCAGATCAGTCTTATCTCTATTACAGCCACCAAAATCAAAACATCGTCTTTCTCATTAAGCAAATAATGGAAAAAATGGGAGTAGTAGGGTAGCATTCTGTAAAGGTAGGTACCCATCTGCTTTTGCATTAAGTCCAGGGCTGGTGTTAAGGCAGGACAAACAACAACAATCTCACTGAAATGAACTCTTGCAGACCTACTCCCACGTCTGCGTACTCTGAGTGTAACTGGTTCAGGCACAAAATGGCACAAATGCATTTAGGGCTAAATATGTCACCAAATGTTGAAAGCACTTGGCTGGTCTAGACACTCTGGCTTTTAGGAAAAGATGTTGCACTGCTTGCTAGTCCCTTACCCCACAGCTGTCACTTCTAGAGAACAAGCCCTTTATAACACAGGAGTCTTTGCGTTTAAGGCTCTCTGAATGCTCCATACCTTCCTCCCCACATGGCAGGGAGAAATCACAGAATCACCTAGGTTGGAAGGGACTTTTAAGATCATCTAGTCCAACCATAAAAAAACAAAACAAAACCCACAAACAACCAAAAAATACCACCACAAAACAACACACACCAACACTAAACCATACTCCCAAGCACCATGTCAATTCGTCTTTTGAATATCTCCAGGGATGGTGCCTGAACCACTTCCCTGGGCAGCCCATTCCAATGCCTGATAGCCCTTTCAGTGGAAAATTTTTTTCTAACATCCAACCCGAACCTCCTCTGGCGCAACTTGAGGCCATTTCCTCTTGTTCTATGGCCTGTGACTTGGGAGAAGAGACCTACCCCCGCCTCTCTACACCCTCCTTTCAGGTAGTTGTAGAGAGCAATAAGGTCTCCCCTCAGCCTCCTCTTCTCTAGACTGAACGACCACAGCTCCCTCAGCTGCTCCTCATAAGACTTATTCTCCAGACCCCTCACCAGCTCTGTTGCCCTTCTCTGGGCCTGCTCCGGCACCTCAATGTCTTTTTTGTGGTAAAGGGCCCAAAACTGGACACAGTACTCGAGGTGAGGCCTCACCAATGCCGAGTACAGGGGGATGATCACCTCTTGGGTCCTACTCACCACATTGTTCCTGATACGGGCCAGGATGCTGTTGGCCTTCTTGGCCACCTGGGCACACTGCTGGCTCATGTTCAGCCGACAGTCAACCAACACCCACAGGTCGTTTTCTGCCAGGCAGCTCTCCAGCCACTCTGCCCCCAGCCTGTAGCACTGCATGAGGTTGCTGTGACCCAAGTGCAGGACCCGGCACTTGGCCTTGTTGAAACTCATCCTGTTGGTCTCAGCCCATCAATTCAGCCTGTCCAGATCCCTCCACAAGGCCTCTCTACGCTCCAGCAGGTCGACACTGCCACCCAGCTTGGTGCCGTCTGCAAACTTACTGAGGGTGCACTCGATCCCCTCGTCCAGATCACTGATAAAGATGTTAAAGAGAACTGGTCCCAGTACTGAGCCCTGTGGGACACCACTCGTGACTGGCCGCCAACTGGATTTGACTCCATTCACCACCACTCTCTGGGCCCGGCCTCCAGCCAGTTTTTAACCCAGTGCAGAGTATACCCATCTAAGCCATGGGCAGCCAGTTTCTCCAGGAGGATACTGTGGGAGACTGTATCAAAGGCCTTGCTAAAGTCCAGGTAAACAACATCCACAGCCTTTCCTTCATCCACCAAGCGGGTCACTTTATGACAGAAGGAGATCAGGTTTGTCAAGCAGGACCTGCCCCTCATGAATCTGTGCTGGCTGGGCCTGATCACCTGAACATTCTTCATGCGCTGCATAATGGCACTCAGGATGATCTGTTCCATGGCCTTCCCAGGCACCGAGGTCAGACTGACAGGCCTGGAGTTCCGTGGATCATCCTTCTGACCCTTCTTGTGGATGGGCGTCACATTTGCTAGACGCCAGTCGGCTGGGGCCTCCTCAGTTTGCTAGGACTGCTGGTAAACGAGGGAGAGTGGCTCCACAAGCACTTCCACCAGCTGCCTCAGTGCCCTCAGGTGGATCTCATCTGGGCCCATAGACTTGTTTGTGTTTAGGTTTTGGAGCAAGTCCCTCACCACCTCCCTTTGGATTACGGGGGCTGCATTCTGCTCCCCACCCCTATCTGCTGGTTCAGGGGTCTGGGTACTCAGGGGACACCCTACTCCACTACTAAAGACTGAGGCAAAGGCATTCAGCACCTCAGCCTTCTCATCCTTTGTCACTACGTTACCTCCCATAATGAACCCCCCTACAGTTGATTTGCTATATTGGTTTTAAACTATCAATAAAATAAGGCTAGAAGTAATGTCTGTCTGCTTTGTTTACATGCTGATAAGTTCACGTTTGGCTCCATGATAATGTAGCAACCACAGCAGTGAATGACTTCACCCACTATACCAGCCACCACCCTGCAGGTTTTTTGCCACCGTTCTTGGCTATTCCTCAAGTTACCATGCACTAGCATTTCATTTGATGGTACATGTAGTATTGCCCTGAAAAAAAAATCAAAACACAACAAATAGGCACATGTCTAATGTTCACCTAGAAATAATAAATTCACAGGCATGTTCTAGTTTTGTTGTGCTCCCCTTTATGCCCAAAAATATTGGCACAGTGTCACTGTCACTACAGTGAATATTAGCTTATTTTTTTCTAATACTGAAGTTCATTATTCAATCAGTTTACATTCTGCACTTGGAGCAAAACCCACAAAAGCTAAAGAGTCACTACGAATCTCTGTTTCTACAAACGCAGTCAATAGCACTAGCAGGTTTTTCATTATTTGTCACAATAACATTGTCACCTTCCTGAATTTGTATACTGAAGAAGACATCGTTTCAGCCCATTCACGCCTTTGTAGTGTTCCTTTATGCTCATAAGCCTCCAAGGAACCAGGAGTTTATGGATTTTCTCAATATTCTTTTAAAAAGCATCAGCAAAATCACTGGATTTCTGAGAGCATAAACTGCAAAAGGCCGCTGTCCTAACAACACCTGCAAACTGCTGCAGAGCACACTGGCTGCCTGCTTCAGCAATTTAACGCCCTGGCTCAGCAAGTGTGCTACAGAATTAATCTAGTCTCATGCCACTCTAGCCCCCAAAATCTTGGCATACTGACTGGGCCTGGCATGCCAGTGAATTATTTTTTCCATTTTATTAGCATTTGCGGAGACACAGGTAAGATCTAATTTTAAAGCCTTCAGTCTAATTTTTCTGCCATACTCAGGAATCTTGGCAGAGCGCTCAAAGACGAGGGAGGATGATTCTATTCATTCATGGGGGAGTACTGGTTTGATTAAATCCTTTAGAACTAAGAAAATATATTTTCACCCTCTTATTTGTTTAAGAGGCATATGTAATTACTAGCTAAATGTATGAATTAGGTTAATCAATTATTTTCAGATGCATGGCTTAGATCTGCATATTGGAAAAAATGCTTATTCAAATAAGCCAATTTATGCATGTTTTTTATCAACAGGTTTATTGCTGCTAAAAGCTGAATTTCTTAAATTTAATGATTGATAGGGATTTTGAAAGAGGGAGAATTTCTCACAGTTACTAACAAATGTGCAATAACTCTATTAAGTTAACCTAAAAAAATCACCGTCTGGGAACATTCAGCTTAGGTACAATCTGCTTCCTGATGGCATGACTCAGGTTGAAGTGGCCAAAAGTGATAAAAAGCCAGAGCTGGGGTGGCAAGATGCTAAAAAGAAAAACAGCTGATGGGGCATTATATCTTAATATTATTATTATCTGTCCTGTCAGACATTAAAAAGTGATTAAAAAAATACAAATCCCTACTTTTGATTCCAAATACCTTAAGAACAATTCTAGAAAATAAATAAATAAAAGAAATCAACTGCATGACAATAAACATATGCCCATCAATTTTATAAAAAAAGTCATAGAGATATTTTGCTTCATAAAAAAAAAATATCTAGAATTCAGACTTGTCTTTAATTGAATAAAAACTTCTTAAAAGAAAAATCTCTTCTGATCCTTGGAAAACATGGTTACGGAAAAGATAGTTATGCAAATCCTAAAAAGAAAATCATATTAATCTCCAGAGTCTATGCATTCTTCACTAATCGTTTCTTATGCATGTTCAAAATCCAGAATCCAACCTAACATTTTTTTTCACAAGGCTAAACATTCAGATCTTAATGGAATAAATAACACAGGGAGATGCAACCAAAAGATGAAGGTCAACTTGAAAGTGAAAGTAAATTCATTGAATGGATGACATCTCATCCCTGACCTGATTTTATACAACTACCACACACCAAAGTTGTCACAACAGTTGTCTGTGGCAGTTGCTCCCAGACATTTTGTAGCTGACCTGCAGCATGGGTTCTCCTCCTACCTCACTAGTTCACTGCTTCTGCCTTAACACACCCACCCTGCTGCCACTTCACTGTTCCCCTGCCAACACACCTTTTCATGTCAGACAAAAATAAAGTTGTATATACTACAACTGAAATTGCTCAGCTTGGAGCTGGAGCAAAGTCCTCTTCTAAAATGGAAGTAGCCTGTGTTGACTTTCTCTACCTCTACGCCCCTCTAAATGTTAATTGTCAAAAACCAGTGCTTTGGAAACTGGAATAACCAGAATGAGCACATCCTAAGAGGAAGCATTGTATATTATTTATGGAGTGCATTGTAGTCATACTTTTGTCTAATTATTTGTGGCAAGATTAGTTAAGGAGAGGTAACTCCCAAGAAGGGCTATAAAGGATCCAGGTTTAAAAATCATTACTCGGAAGTAAGTGAGCAGCTACACATCTTTTACTTCTCTTAGGGGTAGACAAAACGACTGGCTGATAAATCAGTTGCTACACGTGCAGTAGTCTAATATGGAGATAAGAAATACAGTGATTACTGTGACTAAGATGCTGAAAGAACAAGAACGTAGTTTTCTGGCTAGAAAAACTTTGAAGAAAATAAATCCTGTAATGAAAGTAAAATGATGGAAAGACCTAATTAAGAGATTTTTCATCACACATTTGAGGCTATAAAGCTATCTACAGCAGAAGGCATGGAAAATAAAGCCATGGCTATTCCTGAGTAAAGCTAAAGGCTACTCCTATTTTAATTATTGTGATTAAACTTAGAGAAGAACATAAGAGTTACCATGAGGGGATATATCTATATTGCTGACATAGCTTCTAGGAGTAGAGTACCAGATAGTGGTGTTTTTTAAATAATCTTCCTATCAGGAACAGAAAGTTAAATGAGACTTGAAATATAATTTTTCATTAGTCTCCACCATTAGTCAGAAATTAAGGTTGAGATAAATAATTCAGAAAAATATAATAGCATGCCATATTAGTTGATGTTTAATTACATCAGCAAGCATTTGCATAGAGGCAAAGATAGCATGGGGCTGGATTTTGAGCAGTATGCAGCAGTCATGCTCCTGGGAATCACAGGATCACCAGAGGATGGTGAGGCAGGTTAACTAACAATACCTAATTCTAGCCTCTGCTGAGCTGTGGACTCAGTGGAAGCTGCTGCTTCGCATCTTGGCAAAATCCTACTGCTGAACAGCCCCTCACTGCTTCAAGACCCAGCACCCTCTGGACCCCATTGAGCTTTTACTACGGGATTTAACTGGCAACTAGGTACCACTCTAAACAAAAGAGCTCAAAACAGATTAATCATATGCCAATTTCAAACAAAATAGCATTTTTAGAATTTTGATTAATATTAGTTTTGTTGATTTGAAAAGAATTCTATTTTGGCGAAATGAATTTAATACACAAAATGAAGGTCAATGGAGATGAAAATGAAAATTTCATCTATATTACAAAAGTGAAAAGCAACCAATTTTAGTTAACAAATTCCTTGTTTTTATGAACAGACTATGTCAAGGGTGTAGAGTACTGTAAATTGAACGTACACAGGTTTGGGGTTGACCAACATTGCCATTTTAGCATAGGCTATCATGGGGTCTGAATCCTGATTTTTAATTCTCATAATGTAATGCTTTCTTTTTTACTTTATAATTTTATTTCTCTTCTAGGAGGGAAGGAAAACATCAAGGCTTTAGCTTGAGGGACCACCAAGAGATGTCCAAAGCCATAGTTTCACAAAGACCAAATTAGTACAGAAGGGCATCGCTTGCAGCTGTCCATCGCCCTTCTGTCTAGCACAAGCATTTGTATGGTCGTATAGTGAATTGAATGGGAAAATTATCGAGGTCAAAGATAAACTTTTTTTTGTTCTCACTGAGTTTTCAGTTCTCCAATCTAGCCTGTTGTAGGGCAACACAAATGGTTGTGCTAACCTAGGGGAAAGGAAAGGGCAGGGCTGCTTCTTTCACTTACATTGCCAGCTTATGGCAGTTAAATATGTTTGTGAAACCATGGCCTAATTTAGACTTTCCACTTGACAATTAGTAAGGATGAGACAGAAATGTCAGCTGTCAGAAGTGCTACTGAGACAACAATCACAGTGAGTCATCAGCAGCAGATCTTACTTACCAAAGGGTTCTCAAGAATTTTAAGGAAGGAAAGAGAAAGCCACAGATATATAAAATATATTCACTTAAATGAAATTATGATTATATGATAACCAGTTTTCTAAAATTCATGGCTGTCAGTATTACTTATACCGTATTCACACTGAATCAGGAGATTCAAGATTAATGCATTACCTTTCAAGGAAGGAAATTGGAATACTGGAAGATAATTTGATGTAAATCTGTAAAATCAGAGAATAATTTTGCATTGATAACATGCAGGGAATGACATCTTCTTCCTAAATCACTCAATTTCAGGAAAATTCACTTATTTGTTAAGATTTGACCTTAACTTCTCTGTTCCATTCACTGTCTAGCAGCTGTGTTAATAAGTCTCTTATATCAATCCTGAACATTAAAACTACCTAACAGCACTATAACTAGTTCTTTTCAAAAACAATTTGACAAGGCTTTCCCAGAATACCTTCCACAACTGTGTGGTGAAAGAACTCCTAAATTGAGAGTGTATCTCAGCAGATTTCTCAAGCCACTTATTCTTCAGTTATATTGGAATATAAACGTCCCCATGTTTTTAATCTGCTTTGGAGGGCCAGAACAGTTCTGGAGTTTCTAAAAGTATTAGGGGACAGCACTGATAACACCAATGAGGTGACCCAACTCCTCTCCTAGCTAAGAACAACTAGGATTGGAGATTCTGGATATGGAATTCTAACTGAAAGACACTGCACTGTGATAGTAATAACTAATCATGATATGTCAGTGTAATTGACAGTAATGGATGTAGATTATTTTAGACAAATTTCAGTAATCCCTTAAACTGATCAGATGCAGCCAGAAACTTTTGAGCATGCTTGTTTCATAAATACAAAGAAAGCTGTGCAATTGCTCAATATCTGTTATCCTAAAGAATCCCCTCACTGAAATCAAGTTGAAAAATGTTCATATTTTCAGTAGACTCATGATTTTTTTTCGTCATTTTTCTTAATGCTAAATGAAACAGTGGATTGCCTATAATACTAGTCATAAACCAGTTCAGCTAATTCAGTCTGACAGTTTGGAACAGAAGTTACTGCCCAGGTTCATTTTGTTCCTTTCCTTTGTGTTTATCCCTACTCTGACCACATCCTTGGGAGCTTTCTGAACTGAGTTCCTTCTCCTCTTCCTTTCCATCTTTTCCCTTATTTCCCTCAGCTCAAACTGATGGAAAAACCCCGCCTCATCCACAACAGAGTTTACCAGTTCTGTACTCAAGGCTTTCACCACAGTGTGCAGGGTGGAGGAATGACTTTTTAACTGTTGTGCTTTCACAAACAGATGTATTGAAGGATTAATACACTGTGCTTTTGATTGTGATCTGCTGAAAGACAGAACTTTCTACCTGCTCAGTAACTACCATGACTTATCCAGTGCATAAGCAGGCTGGGAAGAATCAGAAAGCAATAGACTGGTCAGTCTCTCATCCAGGGAATCAGCTAAGCCTTAGATTACCTCGGTAATGCATTTGGTAGCTTTTCGGCATTAAGGTTTTTGCCTCAAGGTTCCAGCAACAGCACACAGTGGATACCACAAAAGAAATGAGTGCTTGTAGTGGGTGACTCTTTGTTTAAGGGGCACTGAGGCACCTATCTGCAGGGGTGACAGGGAGCCCTCTGGGAGCTCAGGTCCGAGATATTGCCGAGAGGGTGCCACTTGTCAAAAGCACAGACCACTACCCACTGCTACTCTTTCATGTGGTCATGAATAACACCACAAGCTGGAACCTGAGCAGAACCAAGGAAGACTACAAGGTCCTGGGGGTGCAAGCAAAAAGTATTGGTGCCCAAGTTATCTTTTCTTCCATTTTACCAGTTGGAGGAAACAGTAGAGCCAGAAATAGAAGCATAATGCAAATCAGCTGGCTTCATGGCTGGAGTCATCACGAGGGTTTTGTCTTGTATGACAATGGGACATTCTTCAATGATTACAGGAGAGATGAGATCTACCTGTCTAGAAGAGGTAAAGAAATCTTTGGCAGCAGGCCGGCCAACATGGTGAGGTGGGCTTTAAACTGAAGGACTTGGGAGGTGGGATACAAAGTAGAAACTCTCATGTCATTGCAACCAACTGAGGAATAAGCCAGGAATAAGATCAGTGAAAAATGTTCCTTAGCTGTCTCTCAAGATGAGAAACAGAAAACCATCCACCTCAAGCATAGGCATACCAATGCACACAGCCTGGGGAACACACAGGAGGAACCGGAGCTCTGCGCCCAGTCAGAAAGTTATGATACCACAGGAATAACTGAAACGTGATGGGACAACTCACATAACTGGAGGATCGTGATGGATAGGTGCAAATTGTTTTGTAAAGACAGGCAGGGAGGAAGAGGAGGAGGAGTTGTGCTCTATGTTAAGGAGAGCATAGAATGCATAGAAGTCAACTATGGCGATTTTGGAAGCCCTATCAAATGCCTCTGGATCAAGAAGGGTCGTCTCCAAGGGGGAATCTTAAAATAGGCATCTGCTAATGACCTCCAAACCAAGACAAAATGGCCAATGAAGCAATATTTGGGTCACTTCAGCAAGCTTCAGGCCAACAGAACCTGGTTCTTAGGGGTGACTTCAACTGCCCAGACGTTTGTTGGAAGAACAATACAGCAGCTCAAATGTCATCTATCAAGCTCCTGGAATGCATAGAGGACTGTTTCCTCGCACAAACGTTAGATGTGCCAACCAGGAAGGAGGCACTGCTGGACTTGCTACTCATAAATCAAGAAAACCTGCTTTGTAATATCTTGGTTAGTGACAGCCTTGGCTGCAGTGATCACAATACTGTGGAGTTTGAGATCCTGTTGAGCATGATGAAGGTTAGTGCAAAGACAAAGGTTTTAGATTTTAGAAGAGCAAACTTTGGCTCGCACAGAGCCCAGCTGGGAGGGATTCCATGGGAAGCTTCCATGAAGGATAAAGGAACTATCAAGTGCTGGGAGTTTTTCAAGAATGCTCTCCTGAAGCGCAAAAACAGTTCATCCCTGTTAAAGGTAAGGGAAGCAGGTCAGGCAAGATACCCCCTTGTCTTAACTGCAAGCTTCCGAGTCTGCTCAAAACCAAAAGAGAAGCGTACCAAAGATGGAAAAGCAGACAAACACCCATTGACAACTACAAGGGCATTCCTAGGGCATGCAGAGATGCAGTTAGAAAAGCAAAAGCTCAGCTTGAATTGAAATTGGCCAGAGATATCAAAAACTACAAGAAAGCATTCTTCAGGTATGTAAACAACAAGCATAAACAGAAGGAAAATAGGGGCCCACTGTTAAACAGGAGAGGTGAACTAGTCACTGACACTGCTGAAAAGGCAGAGGTTCTCATCACTTCCTTCACCTCTGTCTTTACCAGCGCTGTTGGGCCCCAGACCTTTGAAACAACAATCCAAATTGATGCAAACACAGACCCACTGTCAGTGAAGGAAGAGTTGGTATGTGAACAGGTTCTTGACCCCTACAAATTGATGGGCCCTGAGAATATCCACCCAAAAGTGTTAGAGAGCCGGCTGATGCCATTGTGAAACCACTCACCATTATCTTAGAGAAATTGTGGAGACTGGGTGACATCCCAGAAGACTGGAAGAAGACTAATGTCACCTCCATCTACAAGAAGGGCTTAAGGGAAGATCCAGGAAATTATAGGCCCATCAGTCTTAGAATATCCACCCAAAAGTGTTAGAGAGCCGGCTGATGCCATTGTGAAACCACTCACCATTATCTTAGAGAAATTGTGGAGACTGGGTGACATCCCAGAAGACTGGAAGAAGACTAATGTCACCTCCATCTACAAGAAGGGCTTAAGGGAAGATCCAGGAAATTATAGGCCCATCAGTCTTACTTCAGTCCCTGGGAAAGATATAGAATGAATCCTCCTGGGGGCTATCACAAGTCAAACGAAGCACGTTATTGGAAAAAGCCACCACGGGTTCACCTAGGGTAAATTGTGGTTGACAACCTTGATCACCTACTACAACAAAGTAATCTGCACAGTTGATGAGGGGTGAGTGGTGGACATTGTCTACGTGGATTTCTCCAAGGCTTTTGACATGGTTTCCCACAGCCTCTTCCTAGAGAAACTGATGTGTTTCAGACCACAGTCTAGACATGTGGTCTGTGCAGTGAATGGGGAACTGGCTGACAGACCGCACCCAGAGGGTGGTGGTATATAGCTCCTTCTCAAACTGGCAACCTGTCACAAGTGGGGTCCCCCAGGGATTGATAGCAGGCTCAATGCTGTTTAGTATCTTCATAAGTGATCTAGATGATGTGATCAAGTGCACCCTGATGAATTTTTCCAATGACGCCAAACTGAGTGGGGAAGTGGACATTTCAGAAGGGAGAGCCACCCTGCAGGTCTTCCTTTGGTCCTGGATAGGCTGGAAGACTGGGCTAACAAGAACCTTATGAAGTTCAGCAAGGACAAGGTAAGGTCTTGCACTTGGGAAAACATAATCTAGGAATGTAGCACAGACTGAGATCTACCTAGCTGGGGAGCAGCTCTGTGGAAAAGGACCTGGAGGTCCTGGTATAGAACAACTCAGTATGAGTGAACAGTGTGCTGCAGTGGCCAAGAAAGCCAACAGGGTGCTGGTTGCATCAACAAGGGCATCACCAGCAGAGACAAAGAAGTAGTTATCTACTCAGCACTTGTCAGGAACACTGTGTTCAGTTTTGGTCCCTGCTATACAAAAAAAGAGGGTCAAGAGAAATGCCATCCAGATGATAAAAGAACTGGGAAGCCTGCCATATTGGGGAAGGCTGAGAGAATTGGGTTTTCTCAGCTTTGAGAAAAGAAGGCTTAGGGAAGACCTTATCACCATGTTCCAGTATTTAAAGGGTGGCTACAAACAAGATGGAGGCTCCCTTTTTACAAGGAGTCACATGAAAAACACAAGCGGTAATCGGTACAAGTTACTCCTGGGGAGATTCCGATTGGATGCAAGAGGAACAGGATGTCTAGAGGAGCAGGTGTAGGCTCTTCAATGTGGCATTAAAGGTAAATGTATTGACCTCTTCATATCAAATGAGGGCTACATGAATTTTTACACTGTTAAAACTTTTTCCAACTGTTAGACATACATCTCAAACATTCAGTAATTTTTTACCTGCGGAGAGGAGTAGTATCAGAATTAAGGAAGATAGAGAATTAAATTGCATTAAATAATTTAATCCATTGTTTGATTCAATTACAGTTCTCCTTCTAATATATCTTTTCACTGGACTTGATATCCTAAAATCAAAACTTGACAAATAAGACTCATTTAGGCATCTGAAACAGGATTTGAGATGCAGCATGCTATGGTATACCAACTCCCACTTTCTCCAAAAACAAGCTACTTATTGAGCATTTGAACAAAAAGTGCTATACCTTGTTTGAACTCTGTGTTCAACTAAAGGGACGCACATTTCAAAAGCATCTCAGCTACACAAGTAGAAATTTAGAGCAGAAGTCTATAAGAAAAATTATACTGAGAATGACACGCTTCCAATAAAATTCTTAACAGGACCCTGATGACTGCTTTTGGTTTTTTTGGTTTTGGGTGTTAAAATATTTTAAAATATTTCCTTTACTAGTTTTTTGAACCTCACACCACCTATGCACATCTGCTGCCCTTGCCTTTGTAGATAAAGCACTTCTATAAAACTGAGCGGGATTTTCTGAATTCTCAACTTTTAAGCCTTCTTATATAAGTAGGCCTGAGCCTCATGAGAAGTTTTAATATTCACTTGTGTTCAAGCATCTCCATTTCTCTTGGGCTTTAATCAGTCCTCTAAAAAATTCTACTACTGAGATAAGGGAGAGAAATAAGTCAGCAGATCGTATCTTAACATTTTTCCAGTTTTTACGTTTTAGCAAAAAGGTAGATTTTACATATACTTTCTCCAGATTTTTTATGAATACACAGACATCAGGTCCTCAAAAATATCTCAATATAATTTGAGCTCCCTAACTAATCAAATCTTAGACCTGGTTTCCCAAGCTTCAGGGGAATAATTTTAAACATTCAGACATTTCCAGTACATTGGAGATCCCTACCAATGATAAAAGGTAAAAGTCAGGAAACTAGGCAAGAGAGTAGAACAGGCTGTATATATAATCCAGTATCTAATTAATGTGATGGCAACACATAAATTGTCCTAGTCTTGACCATCACAGAGAGCACAGTGTCAAAATCAACTGTTAATGAAAGCTGACATACTTTTATAAAGAAACATTATCAAAATTAGGATAATAGGATTTTCTAGAAGAGCAAATTTAGAAATATTTCTCCTTTAGGAAATCCGTAACTGGAAAACACTTAAATCAGTTTGGGTTTGATTTAAATGCTATGGAACACTGTTGCACAAGACCTATTGTTTTCTCTAGTTTTCAATCAAGACTTCAACATCTGAAGTGGACATACTGAGAAATTAGTTTTCTTTTTTAGGTATAATCAAAAACATATGGCCACTGCTGCGGACATAGTACAGTATGGACACTACTCACCTGCTCTTCCTTCAGATTTCCACAAAGATACTTCCACAGGAATAATGGTGAAAATGGAGTCAGAATCTGTAGACTAAATGCAGCTCTGAAGAACAGTTTGGTGGTTGGTTTTGTTTTATTTTTTTTAACACTGTTGATGAGGGAACACTGAGGAAAACTTTCAGATTCAGTTCCTTTGACTCAACAGCCCTTAAGTTTTTACAAGCTAAGAAATTGCCCAAGAGAGTCTTTTTTGGACAGCATCTTATTGAAAAAGCTAGGAAGGCCTGCAAACTTAACCTTTCCCTGCCCTTCAGAGGGGAAATTTTTTTTAATTTACTTTATCATGAACTTTTAAAAGGACTTCATTCACACCACTTCAGTCTGAATTGTCATGTGAAATCTTCACATGGCATAAAGGAACTGATAGTGGAACAGGGAAAGAGAAGCTGGAGTGCGAGTGGGTGCCAAGAAATACAGAAAAGTTGAGCTTGCATGCCCTCCTATTATGCCTTTTCCTAAGAAAATTGAGGAGATTTTTACACTTCAAAATTATTAAAGAAGTTTATGTAACAAAAGACATGAATAAATAGGGTATGTACATGTAGATACGTTTTGGATATTAACAGACGTATAAATTATTTTTTGATCCCAGGATTTAGTATGAAGTTTTCTCTCTGATCACAGAAGCAAAACAGATTAACTTCTGCTAAGATAGCTATTTCTAATTGTCCTCTGCTACAGACTTTTCTCACTGCCATGTTCTTTGGTACAATCTTTTAGTTTTAGATTGCATCAACTTCCAATTAACTTCTGCAAAAGATTTCACATTAATAACCTTTCAGTAATATCTGCACTGTAATCTCCTTTCCTGTCACCACTTCCTCTATGTACCTTTTGAAATTTCCTGTGTTTGAAGCTCTCCTTGTATGGGGTAGAATTAAATTGTGAAATAAAGCTTTTAATCCTAAAATACAAGCAGAAAGATCGTGTTAACATCTTATTATGTTTTCTCCACATCTACTATTGGTTACTATCCTCTCAACACAAACATTCTCACTTCCTTGTTCTTTTAATTTTCATATAAAAGGAACAAAATTCTAAAAGATAACTGCAATATGGTAGATAAATGAAATTTCAAGTAAATCCTTTCCAAATAAAAGAAAAAGCAAAGGTTGTAGAGCTTCTGAGTTCACAGTGCTCTTGAGCATCACTCCAAATATAGTTACATTTCTTGGATGTACATTCAGCTCCAGATAGAGGCTATCAGCACTTATCTGCCCACCTATTCATCACCACATAAATCACATCCAATTTCCAAGCTTTAGAGTCTGCATGAGCAGCTGCTTTCCATCTGTATAAATAAATACACTTGTATTTGCAGCAATGCTGCATGAACCTTTATACATCACATTTGACATCCACCAAGAAGTTAAGACAAGAGAAAGGTTACAGGGATTCACAATGCCTATTACTGAAGAGAGTATTTTAAATTTTTGCCTGCCTGAGACCATGAACATGGTCATCACTGGCATCGTCTAGTTTGCCTTATGTGGTGGACACAGATGCAGTATTTAATAAACATTAAATAGAGATATTAATGCAAGTATTGCTGCAGGATATGAGCATAAAGCTACTGTATATTTTGGCAATTAAAAAGTAGCACATGATGGGGTTGCTATGGTATTTGCAAGCATGACAGTTTTATAAAGCAATACTGCAAATAGCAATAGAGCGTGTTATTCTCTGACCGTTTTTAAATGCTACAGATACTTACTACTTTGAAAACGGAAACAGCTTACTACATTCTGTTTCAGATATACATTTTCTGAAAAACCTATTGTGGGTTTTTTAAATCAGCTATCAGATTCTAAAAGATTATCATTAAGACTGCTGTTAAAGAGAAAGTAGCATGTTTTTAAGACAATAGAAAATGCAAGTGCAGAGCTTGCCTGGCACTGCTGGTTTTGATTGTTATAAATTGTTTATGCAGTGTCATTCCTTATTTTCATCAAACGCTTTTCTTGCAGTAGAGATCATGTGTGCATCAGCATGCAATTCTCCCTCTCTGGAGGGATGAGAATGTGCCGCAGTTTACTTTGCTCGGGTTACACTGCAGTATCTTTTTTATTTTTTTTTTTCAAGGCAAGCACTAGGATACGTCTGTTTCACTGTGCAACAGCTCCCACTGATCAGGAAGGAAAAATAAAATATGCTAAGTAACAGAGACTGCATGCTGTATCACACAGACAAAACCTAGCTCTGCTCAGAGAATGCAAGAGATCAGTACCATCCCCCACTGAAAACGATGTAGCTAATGCAGAGGTTTGTGAGCCATAAATATTCCTGCACTGCAGATATTTCAGATTGTTCTCCTAATGCATTATAGAGCTAGATAAGACTTTCTGAATATTTACTATAGAGTGAGTATCGTAAGAATTTTCTACGTCCAAAAAACCATTGCATTTTTAATAATACTTCATATTATTTATGACTATTTATGAAAATGAGAGAGATACTTTCATACGTGATTCTTTGAGAAGGCTGGGGCTGATTCATGGGTGCACCGAGAATTAAATGAATAATGTCTATTAACAAAAGTAAAGCTAAAACTATCTGTGGGATCAGTGCATCAGCACCCTTCAGCTATATTTTGGTAAGCTCAGATAAGTGTGGCAGTTCTTAACCAATGTGGTGCCAGCTCTGTATACAGGGCCACATGCCCTACAGCGTACAGAACCTAGACCCAAAAACTCTTAGTTCAGTCACAAAACTATTACCAGCAAAGGTATCCTTACACAAAAAGTTGAATTATGATGTTGTAGCTTCATTAGTTCACTAGAACAGAACAAGTACAAAATCTATAAATTCTCTGGAAAGCTATAAGCTATCCCCTGTGCCTGTAAACTGTGGATTTCTCGATTCTTTCTGTGGCTGAAGACACCAGACACAGCACCGTGATCATCTGGCAGGTGTTTGTGCCCTCTACTGGATGCAGTCAGGCTTAACTATTTATTAGAAATCCTATGCTGTTAACAGCCAGAGAAGAGATGCTCTTCTACCGAATCTGAGGTATTTATGGTATTCAGCAACATACATTTCTGCTTAAGAATAATACAAACAACCTCCAGAATGTGCTTCTGGCCTCTTCCCCTTGACATCCTTCCCCTTTGTATTTTCACATTTTTGTTATAGAGTCGAGTAAGACCAAGATTTAAAAAAATTCAGAACTTTCCCCATCTATTTCCTAATATAGTTTTTGGGGATTTGGTTTTCATTTGTTTTGTGTTTTTTCTTGGGGGGGGGAGGGTTGGTGGCATATTTATTCTATTGCTAGATTAAATACAATAAAATATACTTACATTCCTGGGTAGGTAAGAGAGAATAAAGAAAGGTCTTTTTCTGAGAAAATTTTAAGGGAGCCTTTCTTATTAATTTTTCATTCTCTGTGAACTAGGACAGTAACAGAGTGCAGTGTCCTCCTGTTCTAGGAATTTTGCTTAATAGTTTGCATACTGATATATATGACTGACTCATTACACTGAAACATCTGTCTTATATCAACATTAAAACCTGAATATATTTTATACCTGCAAGTTAAGGAGGAATACTGAAGGTTAACTGTGTCTTCCATAAAGGTAAATAACTTCCACATATATCAGAACATATAAAAGCATACATGTCTATTCAAATATATACACTTGAAATCTGCAAATATATTACTCTTGGTGCAAAGGACCAAAAGGTTTAGAATCAGAGTCAACAACAAAAAAAAAATGTATAGAGTGACTTAAGTTTGATTATGGTTTCAATAAACATAACAATGCTAGAAATTTTATAGGGTAAAATTATTTTATAAATGACCTCATATACTTCTGCACACTACCAAATTTGTAGAAAAATTCTTACATATTTCATGCTTAGTCCACATGGAATTTTTAACTATGTACCTATCCAGCACCGACTTGAAACAATTTTGTTTTCTAAACAGGAATTCAATACTTACCAAGATTTTATTAAGCATTTGCATCATTGCTTTGTGCAATTATTGTTAGCAACTAAGACATTAAAACAATAACTATTCTGGATTTAAAACAAAAAGTTTTAATTCAAATTAGATATAGTTACTAAAAACACATTATCCTTCAAAGCACAGTGTAATACTTGAGGTTTGAATAATACTTGAAGCTACCCTTCTCAAGAGAAATGAGAATGGAAAAAAGGGCATTACTCCATGCACTGGTCCACCTGCCCACACCCTGTCCCATATCCTGCTACCTGCATGGAGTCATGTCTTGCCAGGGACCATGCTTGATAGACTCAATAAAGGCATTGGTTCCTGAAGCGAGCTGTGGGGTAGCCATAACACCTCTAACAGGTCTTTTTCCTTTCTCTTGGCAAGAATGGGTTTCCAGAGGAGGAATGAGACTAAAGTGACACTGTTATCCCCCTGTGGAGCCTTTTCAGTGACAGATCCCAGACCACCCACCCCAGGGCGAGTAGTGTCTGCTGTATCCGCTGCTCAGCAAGATGGCAGAGGCATCCTCCATTGGACTTGGCCACCAGAGGACACCACTGGAGCTCTTCCTGGACAACTCGTAAAAAAAGTGACAAAACCCCACACAGTTGGAATGGGATTCTTTTCTGAATTCTAGAAAAACTTCGCTGGCCAGAAGAACTTAAGCATTTCATTTCAACTAGATGGTGACAAGTTAATATTGATCAAAGTCATAAAGCAACATGTGATCTAAATGTCTAAAAAACATTGCCTCATTGCAAGAGTGGTTCCCCCTTAATTTTACCAATAATTACTTGTTCATCTGTATAAACTTCATACAATAAAACCACAAAGACTAAACAAGTACGTAAAAAGGTTATCTTTATTCTTTCGGGTTGTTAGCAATGTAGTTATTTTTGGTAAAACAACTTCCTGCATGCAGTTCATCAGTACACTATGAGTCAATAGTTTCTATAAAAGCGGGAGCCCATCTATATTTTAGTTCTTTTGTAAGAAATGCAAGGTATTCTATTGTCCATTGCACAAGCTCACTATTCATTCTCATGAAGAAAGACTATGAATAACAAATGATATGTAAAGCGCTTCTGCTGCAGTATGAATCAACAAGAAAAGCAGACAGTGTGAGACTAACACCAGCGAAAAGCAATGTTTCTATGAGTAAGATTAAGCTGAAAATTGACAGACAGGACTATAATTTCAAAAGAAACCCTTCCATCTTGTTTCACATACAAGGACCTACCTACTGATCAGAAAAAGAACTGTACTGCCCATTTCTTTTAAAATTATTCCTTATTAAAATATGTTCAATATAATTAGCAGAAACTCATGATTACCAATTCACATTGTATCTTAGATTTTCCAACAGTAAAGTGTCAGAGAGATAGTCATAAGAATTACTAACAACATGAAGATATGTGTAGTTTCTTATAATAAGTATAAAATATTATAAAATAAAATTATTTTCCAAATAACAGGAATAGATTAATAGATATTATAAAATTTTTTTTTCTAGCCCCACATATTAAGCAAATATATTATCCTGTGTGTTCTGGTTATTTACTGCATATTTGCTGTTTACAAAACTCAAACAAAATAAAATCTGTAATAGCAGCAAACTATTGCTTACTGGTATGAGGAATGATGGTCTCGTCGAACAGTTTTTTTCTTTTTACCACTCACATGTCTTCCCATCTTAGACTTTAATAGCTGTAGAATAATAGCAGCAAGCATGCATTAGTTAAAGCTTCCCAATTATTTGGAGCATTACAGAATATATCATATCATCTATTGAAATGTTATAAGCTACACTTACTAGGGTACATATTTGATGCAATAAATACACTACTTAGGTCATTCTCAGTTTGTTCAACCAGGTATCACTGTGTAAAACAATTAATTAAATAGCACAGGATATTTAACTTACAGTCAGTCTTGATGATAAAAATAAGTCATCCGAACCACAATGCAGGACACAGCTGATTTAAGTACGTCTTTTTGGTCGTCTCAGCTTTCTATGGAAGATTGCATTTCATACAGTGGAAACCTGACTAAAGTGCCATGGGGGGGTCAAAACCATCTCTGATGTACATATTTGTGTCTCTGGCATGACCCATCCTTCCAAAGTATGGAAATTTAAGCCTGAGGTACACATTAAGGTAGGATTTGTCCCAAAAGGTACTCTGCTATCAATTTATACACATAGCTTTGATTATTGTCTTAAGTGGGCTACATTCATATGAAATAAGAAGTGTGGAAACAAATTTTGGAATGAAATATGGAAGGTCCTCATGAAATTACAGGGTCTACATTTAAAAAAAAGAAAAAAGACTGCCACTTCTTTTTATTTCAGTAATTCCTTGTAGGCACGATTCAGCGTTCACAGCTTTTCCATAAAAACGGTTTAAATCTCTCAGGAATTACAAGATATTTTGGATCATGAAATTAGTAGGGTTTTTTTCATAGTTTCATCATTTGTTTAAAACACTGTACCTGAAATGAACTGCATAATAAATTTAGAATTACTAAAAGGTATTAAACGTAAGTATATTAAAACCAAGAGACTAAACTACCAACCTCTTTTCTGCAAAAATGATTCCCTTGTTTTTGTTTTCTGATAAATTCTCTATCTACACTCTGATCTTTTTTATCACTTCCTCTTGATTTAATCTAGATCCTGAGGTTCAATAATCTGGAATCTTGTTTTTCTGCTTTTAGAAATGGCTTGAAGAGAACTGTGTTCACGTTATGATGCCGTAATGATGTATTCCTGACATTTGTGTTCCTCTGAAGAGTATGCAGTTATTTCCTCAGCACAGCAGAATTACAAATAGCAGTATGTGAATTAAAGCAAATGAGATCATGAAAGAAATTGACACACATTGAACATACATAGGAGATGAAATGTACAGTGGATACACTTATTCCACAGAAATACAGACTTATTAGGACTGGTAATTTTGCACTCCATTAAGGGTTCCTTCAGTCCAAGTAGAAATTCTGTGTCTCCTCTGCATTAGTGCCAGTTGATAATAAAAACTATTCTTCTGGCAAGGGTGTTTACCTGTTACACACTGAGAGCTTGCTAGTGAAGGGTCATTGTCTTGGTATAGGCACTGACTGTAGCAGTGTGTAAATATGTAAAAACTTGTAATTTTGGCATAATCCTCCAATAAGACTGCTATTGATAAAAACGTCATCGTCTCAGGCTTGTGAACATTCATCATAGAAAGCTTCTTTATGTCTTTTTATTTCCTTTGCTGTCTTTCCCTTTGTCTTCTTTTTCTGCTTTGTCATCTTTATATTTTTCTTTATCTGGGTTTGTTACACTGTCATAAGAAGGTGGAGATGCAGCGGATGCAGACATATCCATTTTCTCAGGAGATGAGTTTTCACTTAGCTTACCAATAGTAATATCTTTTTCAATAAGTAGATCAACCCCATCTTTGCGATACATAAATGAAAGTTTCTTTACTGACTGTCTTAAAAGATAACGTCTGTAAGCACGCTGAATTATAGTAGCTGACACTTCCTCCTGTTTCCTTTTTAATGTGGTTGTAATTGGTTCATAGGAGACTTTAGAAGGATTGGCTGCCATAAACCGATCTTCCATCTGTATTCTGAGGGCATCCATCTCATCGCTTTCCCCCAAAACACGCTTTGTGAAAGCAAACAAGATGTCAAGGCAGTGAATTCTGTCGCCGCTTACCATGGGCAGATCCATTGCAATAAGCTGAATTGTGTTTGGTTTTGGTATATTAAGAGGAGGATCCAGAGAAGCTGCAAAATCAGACAATTTGCTGTATTCTATGAATTGTGTTGCATCAGGGTCATATTTTTCCCAAACTTCATAGAACATCTCAAAGTCATCCTCGCTCAAGGGTTCAGCACTTTCTTCAGTAGCAACACTGAAGTTCTCCAAAATCACAGCAATGTACATGTTCACCACTACCAGAAATGATATGATAATGTAGCTGACAAAGAAGAAAATCCCAACAGAAGGGTTGCCACAGTCGCCTTTCACAGAGCTCCCCGGATGATCTTTATGGGGGTCGCAGTCTGGCTCCCCACTGTTAAGAATTGGGGCCAGCAAACCATCCCAGCCAGCAGATGTGGTGATTTGAAAGAGGCAGATCATGCTGTTGCCAAACGTTTCAAAGTTGAACATGTCATCAATCCCAGCTTCCCTCTTAACGTAGGCAAAGTTGGACATGCCAAAGATGGCATAGATAAACATGACCAGGAAGAGCAGCAGACCAATGTTGAACAAAGCAGGAAGAGACATCATCAAAGCAAAAAGCAGAGTGCGGATTCCCTTGGCGCCTTTAATGAGACGCAGGATTCGACCGATTCTGGCGAGTCGTACAACTCTGAACAAAGTAGGGGACACAAAGTACTTTTCAATCACCTTAGCTAGAAACATACCTGTGAAGGATAAAAATAAAATGGTAACGTTTTATCATAGATTACATTTTCCACAACAAAATATGTATAAAGAACAACTCTACCTGTGGACTTAGTGGAAATTATAATTGGAGTTAAATTTTATCTGTTATACATAATTTTAGTTTTTTTTTTTCCTAAGAATGTTGGGAAAAGGTCTATTAAAATTGACACAGCATTATTAAAAGTATGGTTTCCATTTCCTATATAATCAGAAGAAATTAAAATTAAGTATTTCCTCTAATCTGCAAAACCTGTCAGAGATAAGGCATTTTATACATCTTACTATATTTCATTTGGAATATAAGAATTTCTTACCTACTATTGAAAGAATAACAACCACAAAATCAAAAATATTCCAGCCAATGGTGAAGTAATAATAGCGGAGTGAGAACATTTTTAAGACACATTCTCCAGTGAAAAGGACAACAAAGACCAAGTTAATCCAGTATAAAATGTTTTGCATCAGTTCACTCTGGTCATCTGTTTCTATCATCATGGTGACCATGTTAAGGCAGATGAGAACCATAATGGTGATGTCAAAGGCTTGCTTTGTTACAATATCAAACACCAGACCTTGCAATTTGTTCTGAGGAGAGAAAAAAGAAAAGGTAATAGTATCTTTTATGTAATGAACATCCCCTTTTCCTCCCTCCTATTTCCTTCTTCCTCCCCAAAAATATACAACCAAGCAAAAGGCTAAAAAATGTAAGGAAAGCATTGCCGAGTAACTTCTTTATTTGCCAGCTGTAAATTTTCCCCTCAGAACCCAACAGACTTCTATTTCTTCAGATTCTTGGATTCTCTACTTCCTCAGGCATAACAAATATGAAAGACTTTTCCTGCAGAACAGAAATATGTACGTTTCAATTGAGAATGAAGGGCTAACTTGAAATAGGCCTCAACTATTTTAGGGTTAAGGGAGAAATTTTTTGATAGTTAATATACTGCTGCTATTTCTTCCCAAATGCAGATGATAAAAGAATAGCACATATTCTTACCGCTGGTCTAGGTATAGGTTTTTGTGGTTTCTTGGATCCCAGCTTCTTCATTGCATTATAGTATTTCTTTTGTTCTTCTGTCATGAAAATGTCTTGACCTCCAAGGTAAAATAATAAAAACAGAACTAATTACAGCCAAGCTTTTAAATCCATTAATTCACAGTATTGCAGAACACGTTTTTTTTATGAACTATGTATTCATTCTTACACATTGTTACCAAAACCAAAATATAGTAATTATATGAACAATTGTTAAAATATCTGACAAGTCTCAATGGAAAAATAAAACAAATGTAAAAATGGAGAAAAGCCCCATAACTTCTATCTGTTATTAAAAAAAAAACAAACAACATACCTGATTAATTCAATTAAATACATAAAAACCCTTCTAAAGTATACGTTCCATACATACTTATAAATCTAATATCATAAACTCCACACTCCAAATCAATCAACCAGAAATAAAAAAAGCTTCAAGGGTAGAAAGATTCACTGAGAGCTGATATGCCTACAGGGAAACCATATGAAGAAAAAGAAATTACTGATATTACTTTTCAGGATGCACGTTTTATCATATAAGTACAGGTATCTCAGTTCAGACGGTTTTTTACTCCAGTAGTACTTCCACAGTTTCATGTGGCTTGATCATCCCCTTACACTGTTCAGAGACTATCAGAAGCTTGGCCTTACCCTGGGGTTTCTTGCCTGAATAAAAGGACAGTTCAATGACTTGGATGAGGGAAGGAGTGTACCCTCAGCAAATTTGCTGATGATACAAAACTGGGAGGGGTGGCTGACACACCAGAAGGCTGTGCCGCCATACAGCGAGACCTGGACATTCATATCACAACAACATTGCCCAAAATGGAGAGATCTCAATAACATGAATGCAGAACAAAGACAAGAAAAATACTTCTGGGTAGTTATGCACTGTGTGATCTGTACATTTCTATGAGCATGGGTCCATCTATAATTTCAAAAGACAGGTGGCTAATGCTTGCTTATCGACTATATGAAACTGAAAATATCAACAGGTTCAGAATCACAAATTCATCCTTTCTTCTATGTGGGTCTGCAGACAAGAGACTCAAAGGATCTGAAAAAGCATCATATAAAACTGCATATTCCAATCTCAAGTGGAAAGATTTAGTAAAAGTTTCCACTGCAGTAAGTTTAGCATTATCTTTTTCAGTGCAATGAATCAAACTTGACAAACCATCTAGAAACAAAAATGAAAAAATTATGTACTGCCTTACTATTATTTAGCTCACATTAAAAAAAAATAAAATATCAATATTCCAGTATGATTCTTCTCCAAGTGTGTATAGAAAAATAAAACTACTGCAGACTTTAGACAGCATTTATAGCTTAAATAGCAAGTAGAATCTAATTTGCTAACATAATTTGCCATTCTTGACATAATCCTGTGTTCACCTGAATCACAGAAACAATTTCAGTTGAAACACATTTTCAAACATCAACAATTTTCTTTTCCTTGCAAATTCTCAACTCGTGAGACAGTTTCTCAGTCCTCTCTAATCTTACAATACAGAGCAGTAGTTCCAGTATTCAACTTGTCTGTATTAGTCTCTTTGTAATTGAGAGACCTTCATAATATTGCTATACATTATCTGTTTATCAATTTTGATATTTGTAATTTTGCATATTGTCTTCTTCCCTCTCATCTGTTCGCTTGAATTAAGTCATCTGCATTTTCACATAGCTTTGTCAAAGCACTGTAAGGGTAAGAAAAAAACAATACATAACTTTCTGCTGTACAACATATCATTGGGCTGTACAGGCATGTGGAGAACACTCAGATACTCAGTGTAAGCTTAAATTACTTCAAATGGCTTAAAAAAGCAAAGATTATTATTTCATTATTTTGAATAAAAGGAAATCTTAATAGCTGTTTTCTTTCTATTACTATGAGAAATTTCAGACATTCATATTTACCCTTTCAGACATTTGCTGAATGCTTAGTAAAAATGAAGTGTTGGGAAAATGAAACATGATACTTATCTTCTTTTTTTGTTGGTTGAAGTTATCTATGATGACACCAATGAACAAATTTAAGGTGAAAAACGATCCAAAGATGATAAAGGCAACAAAGTAAATATACATGTACAGGTTGTCCTCATACTTGGGCTGTTGCCCTGTCTATGCAACATAGAAAAACAGCAATACATTAAAAATAACAGTTAAGATAAGTTATAGAATACTGAGCACAAACAGAAGTTGCATCCAGCTGGACAGCAACTCCTTGACAAGCAGGGAAAACCAGCCATTTTGGAGCATACCCTCGACTTGCCTTATCTTTGAATTTGAAAATCTACTTAATAGAGGTGTCTATAATTGCACACACAGACCTATCATTCCTCCCCCTTCTGTCTGACAGTTCCTCTCTAATGACATTTGATATTTCATGTAATTCCTACGAAATATGACCGAAGTAGGCCACTCAAAAGCAATTCAACTCCTATGGAATTTATGCAATTCAGGAGCTGGATAGAAGAGATGCAAACAAATACTGTCATTAACAGAAGAACAGGCAAAATTCAGCCATTTTATTTTTTGAGACTGCCAGAGTCTGCATCTCTGGATTAACTATTGCAGGGGTTGGTTATTAGGATTATTTTTGGAGAAACAGGAAAAGCTTCTTTCCTAATCTGCATGACTTCCATAACATAAACCAACAGGAATCAAGATTTCATTAGTTTTTCATTTGCAGATGACTTATTAAACTAGTAATACCTTATGTAGATCTATTACTATAATTTTTTTACCTATTAAAAGTATATGTACTTCCTTATAATACATAGATCTGTATAGAAAATTTATCAAGGTTTTACATTTTTATTATTTCCATTTCACTATTTCAACTGCCATTCAAGAATCATTACATCAATCATATTGTTTCAGTCAGTAAATTTTATATTGCACTCACTTCTCTAGAATCAACTGCAGCGTACATGATATCCGTCCATCCTTTAAATGTTGCCTAAAAACAAAGTTAGTTAATATTTTCTATCAAAGCTCCATAAACATTCTAAATAAAACACTGTCTTCTGCAATATATTTGCATCCACAAAAATAAAGAGGAATAGTAAGTCTGGTAAGACACATGTGAAGTGTTCACAGGAAGTAATTTACAGTGGAATACTCCTCCCTAATACTTAAGCAATGCATAAATTCTAATCTTCATGCAAATTCATATAATTCTATGTGAGATGAGCTGCAATCAATATCTGAGCATAACAGAAAGACTGCAATTTATAACAAGGCTCTCAGTTCTAACTTTCTTACTACCAAAAAACTGGAGGATGACTCCAAAATTAACCATCATGGGTTGGCATTTTTCTGACAGAATATGCAAGCAGTTCTAATAGAAACTCTAGAAGGTAAGTAGTCCCAAGAAATCTTAAGAAAATAATAGAATCATAGAATGATTTGGCTTGGAAGGGACCTTTAGAGATTATCTAGTCTAATCCCTCTGCCGTGGACAGGGACATCTTTCACTACATCACATGCTTCCAATGATGGGGCATCCACTTCTCTGGGCAACCTCTTCCAGTGTCTCACCACCTTACCATTAAAAAAAAATAATTTTTCTTTATATTCAATCAAAATCTACCCTCTTTCAGTTTAAAACTGTTGCCCTTTGTCCTGTCACATCAGGCTTTGGTAAACATTTTTTCTCCATCTTTCTTATAAGACCCCGTTATATATTGAAAGGCCACAATAAGGTCCCCAGAGCTTTCTCTTCTCCAGCCTGAACAACCCCAACTCACTCAGCCTTTCTTTGTAATTTCTTTTGACTGGTCCTCTGAGTAGGACTTATAAGAATAACAAAAATGGAAAGAAAAAGTGAATTGAAAAACATTTTCAAAATCCACAGTTGGCATTGCTTTTGTTGGCAGATCAGATGAACCCTGGAATGTATTTATTTGACTACCATAGAAAAAAAAAAATCTAAGTCAACCTGCCTTAACAGATCAAGCAAATAAAAGAAATTTAATCCTAACTGCATTTTTTTTGTTTACTAGATACTGTATTTCTGTAGAACTTGAAAAGGTACTAGCAGTTGGGTGCGAAGGAACTTTTTGTCCAACTGGTAGATACCAAGTATTCCTCCTCTTCCAAAATGGCTATAGAATATATCCGATTTTTACCATACGCCAAAAAAAAAAAAAAAAATCAGAGAAAACAATTATAAAATCAAATCTCATATCCATTTATATATTGTAAAATAACACTGAAAATTACAGAATTAAGTATTACTGCTACAAAAGTTAATAGTGGAAAATTAATTTATCAAAATTGATACACTTACTACTTGAAGCAGAGAAAGATAACCAGCTCCAACATTATCAAAGTTTACTTTCACATTTTTCCACTGAGCATCCCCAGAAGTGATCGTAAGGTTTTTACACACAGTTACATTAGTGACTTCCTCTGGTGGGAATTGCTCACCAGTTGTGGTGTTAACACAGCGATAGAACTTGCCAGCAAACAAATTTACTCCCATAATGCTGAAAACTAGCCAGAATGTAAGACAAACCAGAAGTACATTCATAATGGATGGGATTGCTCCAGTAAGAGCATTCACAACCACCTAGTAAATAAACACAGAAAAAAACCTTTTTAAAAACAACATGTAGAACAGCAAAAAGATTACCTTTTTTTTTTTTTCCAAATATAGCAAAAGATTTAATGTAAAATAGTAAAATACACTGAATTAAAGCCAACAGAAAAGGAGTAACACATGCAATACAATCAAACATGTTACTGTTGGCCTTGAAAACAGTCATGCAGTTCAGGGTTCCTCTGTGACTTTATAATTAGGTGCATTTTTATGGATTTGTTTTATATTTCTTTTTTTCTTACCCTCATGCCTTCAAAGCGTGACAAAGCTCTTAGAGGTCTCAAAGCTCTTAATGTTCGGAGGGATTTAATTGCACTGAGTTCTGACAAACCAAGCGCATGAGCTACTAAGCTAACCAAGGAGACCTAGAAGAAACAAAACACAACAAAACAAAATAACTTTTTTTTTAATAGCCTAAAAATAGAAACGTAATTCCTAGAGGAATAAAACTTTTATCTGGATATCAGGAAAAAAGTTCATAAGGACTTTAAGTTTCTAGCAAGAACAAATAAAAAAGAATGAAAAAAAAAAATCAATAGAACATTGCATGTAGATTTCAGAACAGTTTAAACAACAAGAGACCTTAATCTCTGCAATTTTCATCAAAGAGAGAGTACTACTTAGGAGAATCCACATCATACCTGTGCAAAATTAAGGGCAATTTAAATAAAAAGAATTTGAATAGAAGCTCACGTTCTCAATAAACTCAGCCAAAGCCTGAAATGTACTGAAAACCTAAACCCATTCTATATGACACATTACAATACTGAAGTGTTCTACTACAGATTTGCTATTATAGTCACGATAAAAAGTGAGCAGGCAGGACTTATTTCTGCTATTTTGCACATATTAGCAGATGTATGAATAACTAGTAATTCGTATTGCCTGAGCATGACGACAGACTTGAAAGTGGCATATACTCAGTCAGACAGGACTCTGACGTGTGACTCCTAACTATGTGACAGACAGAAAGAAATACCAATGTCAATATAATTACCTAAAATCAATGCACTCAAATGCATGGAACAGTAGACAGCACTTTCCTGGGAAGTGAAGTTATAACGGAGTTAATAATTTAATTGTTAGCTATGACTTCTTGTCTTTTCAGAATACTTCAATCTGGATATTTAAAAATCATAATATCAAGTACCAGAAGAAAATCTATGTTTAACCCCTATTTGGCAAAGAGCCCTGCTTCTGGTGTTTGAAGTTCAAAACCGAAGTTAAGAATTCTAAGTCCAAGAATGAACAAGAAGCTGGCAGATGTGTTTCAGAGTTATCTGCTTTAGAGTATCAAAATGGGTTAAACAATGGCATATCATAAAATAGATAGACAATGAGGAGAAAATGGCTAACTTTTTGTGTCATTAAACGTAGCATGCAAATTTTTAATAAAATCAGGGGTGATTTTAAAAAATCAAGACACTTTTTTTTTTTTTTTTAAATCACATGAACTAGATAAAACCAAATTAACTCAGGGAACCCAATATCTGTGCAATATATGAAATATGAGTCAGGGATCACCACAGTGCCTTATCATGAATAACTATATACTTGTATTTATGAAATAAAGCATCTAAAACTTTACATAATTCAGCTGCTGAGGTAACTACAATTAGACCACATAGTTCAAGAGAAGAAAGTTTCATTAAAAAAAGGGGAAAAGAAAACAAGAAGATCCAGAAAAAGAACACATTCATTGAGTGGAATGACCTTTGTTTATGCCACTTGTCTCATTTCCTACACAAATTCAACTGTCATACTTAAGTGTCAAAAAGACTGTTCCTTCTTTAAATTCAAATACTAGACAAACACTTATCACAGAAAGCATTAATCCATATGAATCCATCAAGATCTTAAGATCATTATGTGCTATTTTTATAATTCTAGAGAAGATATAGAGAAAATCTGTTTCAAGTATTCCTGTCAGATAACAACAGTATTTTCTTAAAAAGTGCAGTTATGATATCTGCATGTTTGCATTGCAAGAAATCCTCTTCCTGCAAGATTACCACATCTCTATTTAATGATGTAATAGTTTTATCTTTCTTTGGAAACTAAAGTACAATTTAGTACATTGCCTTTTTCTGCTTTCTTTTTTGGAGGGGAGAAAGGAAAGTTCAATCTTACCACATGTTGCTGATGGCAATTACATCTTAAAATTTTTGTTACAATTTGTGGATGTGTGTGCGTGTGCATACTTTTTTCTTTCTTGTTTTTCTTTTTTTTTTTTCCAAATAAATTATTTCCCTTCTTCCTTATGTATGATCATGGTTTAAACAATTCCTGATACTCTGAACTTTCTTCCACATACAAAAGTGCTAACTGTAACATTTCTGTGATGTAATATTAATTATATACTTTCACCAACACAGTAAATTCAAAAGGTGTGTTGCAACAAAAAAGGGGAAAATGTAAAACCAGACTGTAATGATACACATGAGACAGAATCCATTCTCAACTTAATTTCAACTTTCTGTTCCATAACTACCAAATAGAATATTTGTAGAAAAAACACACTGTTAATGTAAACCCGAAACATCCTACTTTGGATTTGTTAAACTGCTTGTGTTTTGGACAATTAATGTGCCTTGAGATTTATTTCCACTTTTAACATAATTACTCTTGTGGAAGAAGAATTTTTGAAACTTTCAGTACAGCTGTATTAACAGCTCAAAACCTGATTGTCCTGCTGTTTCTGGTGAGAGTCAGTGACTGAATCTTGTCCTTTCTCCTGTTGCATTTACACGAGGAAGCCTTATGCAGATTTCTTTCCTCTAAGGGTACTTCAAGCAAGCTGTTGAACACTACATGAGTGTTTGTTCTTTTCTGTGTATAACAGAACTTGCACGTGGAGGGCTGTACTTGTTTTGGGGCTAATTATCCTTTTCAGGAAACACTGTGAACGCCACAGTTAGTAAGAATTTTTGTTTGTATGCTCTAAGTTCTCAGCCAGAGTTAGATCAATGGATATAGAACAGTTTACCTAAAAAGATCCTGTTAAGTGTTGCCTCACTGTGTAACACTTAGACTGGTATTGGTATGGCAAATTTGTTCTATGTTTAGCTGGATAAGGCATAGGACAGGAAGCTAAAGCAGAAATAGGAAAATGGGTAAAACGCCAGCAGGAGAAGAAAGAGTTAAAGTTGCTTGCTATTAGGTGAAAATAGTAACAAGTAATTCCAGCAGTAAACTGAGAAAACGCTAAGCAGAGCATGATTGACTTTTTCAAGGAATGGGCAGGGGTGGGGCAGAGCAGTAGGTTTCCAATACAGATGGTCAAACACTGGAAACAGATTGCCAAGTAAAGCAGCAGAATCTCCATTCAAAACTGGGTATCACCCTGAGCAATCTAATCAAAGGTTAGAGCTAATTTCTAAACTGCTCTGGCTTTCAGCAAGGTGCTAGACCAGAAAAACTCCAAAGGTGCCTTCCAACCTAAATTATTGTATGATCTGCTGCTATAGGGTCATAAGCTATAGGCATTCCAACCAAGAGAAGATGGTGGCTACATGAGAGCACAGAAATCACTGTTAAAAGGAATAGCTCATACCTATCCATATGGAGATACGGCACAATTTACTAAGAATTTATCTTAAACATAATTCAAGATCAACCTTTCACAATACAAGTTTGTACAGAGATACTAATTCTGAATGCTTCTTAAATGGTAACACATCTATTTATTTATTTATTTATTTTCATTCATTTCCACAAATGACAACTCTAATGGACACATAGAAATGCAAATGTAAGTATCACAAGAGGCTGGAAATAAACTGTCTTGGAATCCTAACAGGAAATGAGACTAAAGCATGGCATCAAAAATTCTATGCAAAGATGACAAAGTTAATCTGGATGATTGCTGCTGATTTCCCATTAAAAAATTTTCACACTTTTTTAACTAAAATTTGAGTACCAATGAAAAAAAAAAATCCAACCAGAAGTCTATAGCACCCATAAAGAAAGCAAATATTAAAAAAATATATTTTTTTTCAGGCTCACTGAATTCAGCTTCCAAAAATGAATCGCTATAAAGTCATGTATCAATGAAAAGTGGAAAAGTTGCACAGAAGTTAGCCTTGCAGCCTAGTACACAGCGAGTGCCATTACAATCAAAATGAGGATTGCAAATAAGTGATGCCACCTTTTTATACTGATCCACAGGCCATCACTTTTCATTTTCCTCAGTCCTTCCCTTTACTGCAATTGCTACTTCTTTGCCCCAATTTCTCTTCTTTTACTGTAGCCTTGATTTCCTGATACTATGCTCCCCTGCATTTTGCCAGTGATTCATTAAGCCCAGGATCAACTGTCCTACCTCAAACCCATGTGCTCACTTAAATTTCCCTTTCCTTTCTGCTTTTTCCTTATTCTCTGTCACCAAATCCAGAAGACTGAAATTCAATCAGCTGGTTGAATCACACTGGCTGGGACCCAGCACAGTAAGACACTGACAGAACACACGGAATCAATCATAGCATAAACATAAAGGCATATTTAGTTACTCACTGAATAACTACAATGGAATCATGTTCACTGGTATGTCATTCCCTGTTCTTTTAAATGCAACTTATATTCTTCACTGTATATATATATATATGTATCAGATTGGAGTTACATAAAAGGACCTGCCTCAACAACAGAAACAGGCTACTTAGAAAGTATGGTACCTACATCAACAATCAGGAAGTCCAGCCAGCACCAAGCATTAGTGAAATAAGTTTGAAAACCATAGGCCACCCATTTTAGCACCATTTCCAGAATAAAGATGTAAGTGAAGATTTTATCAGCATATTCCAGTATGGTTTTTATAGTCTTGCGTTGTTCAATGTATATATCTTCAAAAGCCTGTGAAAAATGAGTTGCATATAAGTTAGTTATTCATAGGTCTTTGCAAACTACAAATTAAGCCAAAAGAACTGAATTAAAAAGGCAAAGTGAAATAATTCTCAACTGAGCCCATTGGTGAAGCTGGTGGTGGCTCTGGGAAAACATACTTACGAAAGGGCAAAACACTGCATAGCAGTATGAGGACTGAAAAAAAAAGTGAGAGAAACTACCCTGCAAATATCAAGGTCAGAGAAAAAGGAAAGAACATGGTCCTTCAGGTGCTGGAGCAGAGATAATGACAGTATATACTAAATCCTATGTCAATCAACAACCAAAAAGAACCCAAAACTTATTAGCTGTGCGAAGGACTATATGTCACTGAGAATAGTATAAAGGAATTAAAGGATTTCTATGTGACAGTGTAGAAATACTGCAACTAAAACTAAAGCAAAAAATTAAGAGAACATGATGAATTCACCATCTGTACTGCTTTTGAGGACAATTTTAATTTGAAGTAAAATAACTGTTTCAGTTATTGCATACAACTATTTTGTATGATTTAAAAAATTTCTTCAACAAGATTTTTAGTGTAATTCTTCTGATAAACACATTCATACACACATATCACCTTTTATTCATCAAAAATTCATCTGCAGAATGTTATTTGACAGCAGAATTTTAATTATTTATTTTATAGGCGCTCCCCAAAATATTCTAGGAATTTAGTTCCAAACTCTCTTTCAAGTTAACCTTGTACTTTTTTCTTAATGAGCACAGATGTGTTATAATACTATATTTGATAAAATATTTTTATAGCTACTGTTTCTATAGGTGTATGCTCTACTTACCAGAGCACCACTACTGAGAAGAATCATAAAGACAATGAATGTCTCAAACCAGTTGTGTTCTACTATCTTGTAGCAGGTTTTTCGAAGATTCCACCAGATTCTTCCTTTTGTGCTTTCCATACTGCCTTTACAGCATTTAAACTTCCGTATACAGCCTAATAATACAAACAATGAAAAATTGTTATGCAGTAGATTTTTCATTATCATGAAAAAGCAAAATCACTTTTAACTAGCTCCTGCTTCATGAGGTAGTCTGAGCTTCAAGTATGCTACTTAAAGCATCTTTACCTTCTCTATTTGATACTTCAGATATAGGAAAACTTGCATGTACACAATTTTTCTATTACCTTCAAGCTACATCAAGGTTAGAATCAAAAGGAGTTATCTGAGATAATTTTAATTTATAAAAAAACTTTTAAAAATTATTTTTCACTGATCTATAGATCATCAGAGAACATACGAGAATTGTCAGGGAGCAGAAACAAAGAGCATAAACACAAAGCAACTTTCACAGGAACTGGTTCAAGAGTACAGCAGCTTCTTGTACTTTTGTCTCTCAGCTAAAGTTCAAATAAATCGCACAGATGTAAACACCCTTTATTTTATTATACTGAGGAATAACCTCTGCTTTAAGGGCTGACTAAGGATAGCTCTTTCATGACATGAACAACTAATTTAACTGGAGATTGTGACAGGTTCCCTGTGTGGTAGAGGTTTATGGCAACCATTCCCAGGATTCTTCCTCACCTTGGAGAGCTGCCTGCCTCATCCTGGGGCCTCAAGGCACAGTTCTACAGTTCTCAACGAACCTCAGTATCTGCCTGGCTAATAGTTATCACATGATTCTGGTTTAAATTTCTCAGTGGAGTGAACCTGGTGTAGGGTTTGGTCTTGCAGATTTCACTACTGAGGTCACTTTAACCAACAGGATTACCGATTGCTGAGAATCAGTTTATAGAATTGTCCATAGTGTTTATTTTAAAATACAATAAATGATCACATACACACATATTTAACTTTTTGTCACAAAAATGGCTCCATAGACTTCAGTACAACTATCTACAACAGACAAAATTAATCATATCACAAGACTTGACAAACTAGGATCTGGGACTGCACTGACAGATAGCTTCCTTGAACTACGAACGTTTGTTGCAAACAACCAAAAAGTAATTGCTAATCCCGAATTTTATTTCCATACCTTCTGTAAAGCATGCCTGTACCTCTGATGCTTTTTCTGGTTCAGTTTCAGCTTTTTCTTCTCCAAAGAGAGCCAAATTAACTGTACTTCCTTCAGATGAGCTGGAAAAGTTTAGCTTCTGAAAATAAAATTCGGTACCAGTTATACTTCACTAATATTTACATTTTTAGAACTGTAATTAAATTTAAGCATGCAACACTGTGTGCAAATAATAATAAGAACAACATTTGTCACCAGAAATACACACAAACATTCACACATAGCAGTCAATGCTGTTGAAATGTGCATAAATCATCCACTTTCTACCTAGAGATTGCAAGGCGTATCATGTGTCTTTCAGGGAATTTCAGAATTTCTGATCTAAATATAGTACAGTGTTATAATTCATCCAAGTTTACTACTACCGAGTAGATCTTCTGATACATATTCTATTTATTTTTCTTTCTACTATTATTTTCTTACTATAATTTCTCTTCCTACATTTTAAACCAATACCAGTTATACTATATGCTTTAAGATCGTGTATGTTGGTAGCCCACGGGCAGGGACACCTTTCACTAGACTAGGACAATTTAGTAATTTTTCATTTTAAGATAATTCTTACGATCTAGATTGGAAAATGCTAAAGTAAAATCAGAATTAATAAGAAACATTGTTTCAGATATGAATTTGAACATTACTCTCAACACATACATAAAACAAATTAAGCCTGTTCTATCTTAACCCATAATTATCAGTACCATATGAACACTTTTTATGCTTTTTCATATATACTGATAAGTTTCAAAAAGGAAAAAGTATGATAAATACATTTCAACTGGCATTAATTTGCATTCTTTTTTGCCAATGCACATGTGTATTACATTGTGCATTCTGAAACTACCCATTACTCTGGTACACATACCTGTACAGTGAACACCCAGAAAGAAAGAATCTTTTTTGTTTTGTTTTAATAATTAAAATTACATAGCTCACATTAATATGAAAAAAATACTACTAAAATGATAACCCTTAATTTATTTTTGATTTTTTAATCTGCATGTATATTGCAAATATCCACAGCCTGAAGATTTTAAAGGAAGATACGGTGTCCTGTACGCTTAATCTGAGTATGAGTACCAAACTAAGTCAAAGCAGTTTTGGTCACAGCATTCTCTGACATTTTACAATGTTATTATCAAGAAGTAAATAACATCAGTAATGAATTCACACAACTAAATGCCTGTAGGGAATGATGTAAGCATACTTTGTAAAAAAGCCTCAGTTTTCATTAATTTAGCTAGACTGGCACACTAAAAAGACATTTAAGATATAAAAGCAGGGAAGTTACAGGCACTAGCCAATCAAGCCATATTTACACCTCAATTGCAAAATGTGAAAATACAATTTTTTTTTAATTATTAAACGATTTTTGGGCTATGTTTGTGAAAGAAGACAGAGACAGTTTAATAAGAAAAAGTAACCCAGTGTTCTGCGTTAACTTTCATTAAAAATGGTTCAATGATATTGCCTACTTTGGTGCTACCTTAGAAACCAATTATCTGAAACAGAACCCCCAAATTACTCATACTTAATGTAAACACCTCTTTTCATTTTTAGTAGCATTAATTTTAAAATATCACTATTCACAGCATTTTTTCCTATCACTAATTCTACTGAACCTAAGGATAGCACAATAGACATCCATCATTTTATTAACATGCTGCTTTCATCATTCCATGACATAGCACACATATTGCAAAATGTTGCAGCAGTGGTGGGTAAACTGAAATAATGAATTATGAATCAAATTACTAATTTTAAAAATGTGGGTTTTTTAAGAGTAAGGAAGTGTTATGTCATATTGCTAATTAAAATGAAAACCAACATGAAGTACCCTTGGTCATTTGAACTATAAGCTACTTAGTACACTGCTTGAGCAGATGACAAAATCAAGTGAAAGAATACAGGTTTTTATGAATTAACAACATTAAAAGATGAACAACCATAAATGGAAAAGAAACTGAAAAGAATCAGTTTGTTTTAAACATGAAGTTATATATCTCACTTAATATACGGTAGAAGTATCAGAGATTAAAGGGTTTTTTTTATTGTTAGTTAAGCAAGTTAATTTCCATGACTCTAAGAAATAAAATTAGAGGCTCAGTGACATGTTTCGATATAAAGGACAGGTAGCGTGGTTCTCTCTTTCTTCTAACTACAGTGTAGGACATAATTCTGTGCTTGAAGAGTTACAGATTTAATTAAACTTTGGTTCTCTTTTTCATGTGGGGTGCTCATATTATTCACCAAGATGAAGGTACCAAGCAATAGGATGGCATGGTAACATGACAGTACAAAGTAATATGCATAGAAGAGTCTCCTGTTCTAATTAAAAATTCAGTCAGTTTCTTTGCTATGTACAAAATTCACAGAGATAGAACCGATTTTGTGAATCCCTCCAGGAACAGGACTTTTTGGAAAGACAGAAATGTTCATCCTTTACCTTCCAGGGCACTTAGCTGCTGTTCAGAGTTTACCAAACTAAGGTAAGAAGGCCTCAATGTATTGAATAGGTCAACTCAGGTACTCAAAAGTTGATTAGCTGCCCTGACATTTGCAAATCAGCAGCTAAAATGTTTTCATTAGAGGAAACTTGCTCAATATAATACCTTTTTTTTTTTCCATTGTTGGCAGTGAAATACTATTCAGATTGTGAATACTTTAATTTTTTTCAATACAAATACCTATTGTACTGTTATAAGGTCAAATTTGGAGCTCATGATATTACTATTTTCCTGAAGGAGTCAAAGTATGATGGCACAAATACTTGCAAGAATAATGTTACTACTGTAATTGTTCCACTTAGGATTGCTTGAGGTAATTAGTAAAAAGAGTCAATCTTTAGCATGCATCATCTTAAAAATATTAAATGAAAGTGTACACAAAATTGCAGATGATGATTTTAAAGAAAACTCTGTAAAAGTGATAATAATAAGTAGGCCACTGATTATTCATATGGTGCAACCTACTATGCATTCAACTTTTAAGTCACGCACATTTTGATATTCAAACAGTAAAGGAAAATCTGATATGTTTCCCAACCTCCAAAACAAAGAACAAATGTACCAGCAATACAGCTGTTGGTACAAAGAATAAAAAGGAAACATTGTCTTGTGTAATTTAAAAAAACAAACAAACAAAACAACCCCACAGGAAGACTGTGCTGCATATTTTTATCATCTTGTTTACTAAGGATCTCTCTCTCTTTTTTCTTTTTAATTTCAGTTGACTGAGTCTCTTTTTGCTGGAGAAGGATGTAAAAAACTGCAGAAAAACATGAAAGACAGCGCTTTGGAGAGTACATTCAGGAACTTCTTAGAGAAAGAGGATCCAAAAATATTACTACATAGGAAGGAAACAGAAAACCTTAGCACACCTGCGTTATGCTGCTTATATTCCAGCAATTGAATATTTTCCTCCTTACTCAAATCTATTTTCAGCAGGAAAAACTTCTTCAATTAAAAAAAAAAATCTTTTACATTTAGTCTTAACCATTAATTAAACAACAAAAAGGACACAAAGCGAATTTTTTGTAATCATCATCTCTACTACACCAATTTGACTTATCACTGAATATGGTACTCTTCAGTGTAGGCACAGCTGGTAAAGTCATTTTTATTGGGATCTCTATATTTATCTTTATTTATCTTTTCTATTTATCTTTCTGAAAGAATAAAAGCAAGTAAGTCTATAAATAAGCCTTGCAAATTATTTACCTTTTAAAGAAACCAAAAGCATTATCCATAGAAAATATTTTTTTTCAACAAACTAAAACCTACCTTTCCTACTCTATGCAGCTTAAAAAAAAAAAAAAAAGGCATGCATATCTATTAAAAAAAAGCATATCTATTAAAAAAAAGCATCACCTTATTATGCAAGGAATGTTACAGTAAGACAATGTGACATCCAAATGAAAAATATTCAAGTATTTTTCAGTCAAATGATTACAAGCCCCTGGTTTACTATTTTGCGTTCCGCTCTACACCTGGTCCAGATTCATGACAGCAGAAGTTTGAAGCAGGAGCAGCGTACATAAAACATCCACCAACTCAGAATCATACCCCCTTACCAGTAGGACAGGATACTACCACATTCTACTCTCCCCTACTTAAGTTTCTTTTCTAAAATGCTTTTGAAAGGTATTTTTCCATTTTACATTTCTGAATAGCTTACAGGCCCCCAGGGTGCAAAAGTGAAACCTGAAATATTTCCAATATATAATACAATGCAAAAGAACACATGTAAAATAACTTAGGAGTCCACTATAAACCACATTAACAAAATTTGCATTTGAGAAAGGAATATCTCAATGACACTTAAATGGCAAGGAGCAGAACTGCCCAGCTATTCAGAAGAGATCGTCAGGAATAAAAAACACATGGATTGGTACGATTAAGGTATATTTTACAGTTTTTGAGTTCCTGAGTTTAGAGATTTGGGAAGGTACTAGTTCCTTTTGTCTCTTTAACAATTGCCTTAATTTTAGCCTTATCCTGGATTTTTCCAGTTTTTATATTTCTTTCTTGCTTGAACTTCCTTATTTACAGCGTTTTCAAACGCCTAGATTTAGAAACCTACATAGAGTCTACAAAGAATTTTAGCCTGAAATTATGTTTTATCTCTGTTTCTAAAAAATAAAGCAAATGGATTGAGTTCACAAAGAAATAATTATTTATGATGAAGAGCAAAACTGATAGAAATGATCCTCTACCTTCCAATCTTACAGACATACACAAACTTCATGAGTAGTGTATAACTACATTATTGCATCTATATTCAAAGAGACTATGCATATTTATAAAAAAATATATGTTTCTTTCCAGGAATGTATCTTTCATCCTATATTATAGTTTCTCTTATATAAGAAAACTGGAACGTAAATTACATAAACATTGTAAACAAACACAAGACAATTTATATCAAAAAATATAAATATTTTAGCATACAAGTAATCGCATATATGTAATATTACAAAGGTATTGGTCGAATGAACATGATCAGAAAAATGTCCACAATTACATGACAGCTAAAAGCATGGTTCAACAGATGAACAGAAAAAAAAAAAAAATCAAGTGAATATTATCTTTTCATTTTCATAAAATCACAGGCTGTTAAGCTCTTTTAAACTTGAACAGTCTTGATGCTTAATAACTCGGTTAACAACAATAAAAACCTACAAAGCATGCAGGTTATGCCACAGAAGTAGTACAGAAAATACCAAAGACTAACACGGAGAGGGTAACATGTTGGGGTTGCCCTCAACCATGCTGTGACATTAGTCATGAGACTCAGGTTACAGAGTGCCTGTGCATGTTTCCACTACATTGCAATGGATGGGGGAAATATATTGTAGCTGAGTAGCATGCAGGCCAATCAATCTCAAAAGTGATCAGATATGTATGATTTATTGAGGTAACCTGTGTAAACATGCTGACACGTTGCTCTGCCTGGTTAAAAAGCACCAGATCTGCATTCTTGACTGATCCAGCTTGATTTTACCCCTGTGAGAAGTAAGAATGGTACGCAACGAAGTTAAAACATGGTACCCTTTAGGTTGTTTGAGTTCTGGAAACAGCAGAAGTATGGATTCCTACTTAATTAAAAATGTGTTTTCTAAGCATGTCACACATTTGCAAAACGTAACATTTATAGCTGTCAGTTTGTTGATTAGAGTTTTAAGCACATCCAAAGACATACTGGAAGAGGTAAAATTAGCAGAACGTCTGGAGCTCATAGACGTTATGTTGGACTTGGGCCTCAACCTGAAAAAGAAACACCACAAACAACCCTCCCCCAAATGCCTCCAGCCCCCCCAAAAATAACCCCAAACCAAAAAGACAGACAGATGCACTCACACTATGTGTATTACAGCTTTAAGCAGCCTCTAAATGGTAGTAATTAGACCTTTAAAGTAACAGAAATATATTTTTCCTTTCATTTCGTTTTCAAGGTTATTCCTGGTCTTCACTAGATTTTAAATATGTATCTAGGATACACCTTCAGAAAGCAGCTGCAGGCAAAACAAACCAAAAATAAAATAAAATCTATTATACCAGGTCAAACAAAAACTTCTGGGTAAGCAATTTTTTTCCCAGCCTCATTAGCTTTTTTGAGTGCTTAACTTAAAAAATAAAGTTTCAAATACTTTAAGGTTCTTATGGATTTTAGCAGACATATAGCAATTTAAAAGCAAAAACCTCTGTCTAGCAATAAACCTGTAATTTTCTCAAGTCCCTCACAACTTTTACAAATCTTCTGGAATAAACCTAATCCTATGTCTCACCAATGACTTCTCAAAGGTTTATCAAATAATGCAGCTATCTAAAAACTCCAATATAAACTGCTCCCATTTAAAGGGAAAGTCTGAAAGAAAGAGCTGAAATAATCTACAAAATGAAAGACAATTTCCATATTGACTATGAACTGGTATGCATGATTTTTTTTTGGTTGTTAATTTACTTATCTCCTATGGTTTTCTTTCAGCTATACCAATCCATACCACTTTTCCAAATCTGAGTGGGTTAAAATTCATACTAGATAATAGTATCTTATACAGTTAAAGCTGATGTTTAATCATGAATATCAGAGGTGAAGAGGCAGGGAATTTGTTACCCAGTTCTTAAATACAAAATAGTGAAGAACCAGGTGTCATCAATTGCTGGATAATTTCTAGGTAAGGGTTAGATTTAACACAGTTATCAGAGCAAGAGTAAATTACCGGGATTCATCAGATATTCCTTCCAAAAAAACAAGTTTTAATAAAACACATTAAGAAAGCCACTATCTTTTTTACTCAGATTAATAATATGCAAAAGATGTAACAGCTGTTCAGCAGACATTATAGCTTCCTTACAAAGTGCAGTTAATACTTTAAAACAAGTTATAAATATTGTTTGCTTTGCTTTTAAGAGGCTTCTGAGTAATCAGGCCAATGTAATATATGGGGTAACAGAATCTCCAAAAAGTACATGGAACAAATCAAGTGTCAGGAAATGACCTGCTGAAATAACAAATGAGTGTAATACTACTGAACACTGCACTTTACAATAAAAGAAGCACCTAAAGAGTCACCTCATTACGTCTTTCAAATTTAAGTTTAATTTAACTACACTTTGCTAGAACAAACTTATTTTCTCAAATTTGGAAAGAGCATAGGCAAATTCATTGTCAGTTCAAAATAAAGCAATCAAAACCTAACAAGTCCACAACCAATTAAATAAAAAAAACTCCTCCAAGCTCCAAAAGAAAACAATCCAGACCAAGCAAACGAGGCTGAAGTACGGCTGTCTGCACAAGCCGTGCAGTGACACTCCATTAATGCCCTTGTGTCTCCAGATGCCCGCGGGGTTGATACCAGACACAGTCTCCACTTGGAGCCGCAGCAATCTGAATTTTCAATCTGTCTCTCAGGATCCTGCTGAAATCCATGATTTTGGTTCCCCCTCAGACTGCAGCTGCTAACAAATGACTACTTTCCTAAAGCTGACCCAGTTCAAGGTCAGGCAGTTGTCATTGAAGTGACTGGCTCAAAACACTCACAAACAAGCAAGAAATTAATATTTTTTCATTCAGTAATTCTGTTTTTTTCTCATTATTTTTACTTGACATATTGACTTAAAATACTGACATTGTTCCCTTGGCTTTCCCCCACCATTTTAACTTCAGAACTCAAGAACTGCTGTTATTGTTCTCATTAGCCCAAGTTAGCACCTCTGTTAGATTATTCAGGACAAATAATGTTCATTTATGTAGAATTCAGTGAGCTTTAAAAATCACATGCAACTGGTATTAATATTCCTTATTAATATCTCCTCTAATATTTCTAAATACAAATTCACTTTTATCCTTACTTTATGAAAATAGTATGATTATATACAAAAACCCATGTCTTTTATCTGTTAATTATGCACATAAATATTAGGTTTTCTATCTAAACAAAAATTTGGAAAAGCTTGTTTTTCAAAACCCTTTTATAAATGGGTTCGTATATGTTTATATAGTTCTGCCTAGATTTCCTACTCTTTTTAGTTCCACTTTCCCACTTTAGTTTATTCACTCTCAGTACAGTCCAATTATCTCAAATCACAATCCCTTCTTATTTCTAAGCAGGAAGAGACATACTATGAAAATAAAATTGGTATAATTCATCCATACAAAATATAAAATATTTAAATCTTACCTCCTTGCTTTCCTCCAAATCTGAGTCACTGCTAAACTCTTCTGTATTTAGATGTTCAAAATCGGATTCTCCAACAGCTATTGGTACTGTAACAGTAAGGCTTGGGTTGTTTATGAATGATGTATAATCACTCCCACCTATAACAGCAGCCATTCCATTCTCATTTTTGTGGTATTTTGCATCTATCCTTATCTCAGCAATGGTACAGTTGGAAATGCAATGGTCTCTCTCATCGTTCAACTGATTTGTTGCTGGTTTTTGATTTACAACAGCTTGTTTCCCCCAACAAGTCTTATGGACACATTCACTTGCTTTTTTCTTCACATAATCTATTCCTTTCTGGATTCTTCCAACAGCAATCTGTAAGTTGTTCATTTCATTATCATCCTCTGTAGGAGAAAGGCTGTCTGAACTAAATGAACTCAGCAGCAAGGCCAGAAAAAGGTTCAATACCTAAAAAAAATTTAAACAAGACAGACATTACAGCTGGATTTTCTCAATTTTTCATGCACATGCTTCTCTTCTATCACCCATTATGAACTTAGACTTCATGTTCTCCTTTGCTGCATACGATTCCAGATTCTTTGCTGCATACGATTCTGGAAATTACACTGTAAATAAAATGCAAATGCGGTTTAAGCAGTACACTGGTCCTATAGCCCAATGTAGGTTTTTTTGTGGTTTTGCATTGCTGTATGACTACAAAGACTCTTGTAAATTCTTTTTCTGCTTGAGGTTAGAAATTAATGATTCATTGGTACTGACTGGACAGATCCAAAATGTTTATTTCTCTGGCACAGGGAAGCACTCTGCAACAGAAGATCATAGCTGATCTGTGCAGAAAACAGCTTTCTTAACCACTGGCCCAAACTCACAAATATTTTGCTGCATGTGACTTAAAAAATGCAAAGCACCTAACCTTCTCCTATCCCCCAACTCATCCTCTTTCCATGGCAAGACAAAACATAGAAGAGATCAGTTATAGAAGCCCAGAGTTAACTGAGGGGGCCCATCCTCCATGCTGAGGATTCTATATAGGATCAGAAATCTAAAAAACAAAACTCTATTTCGGAACACACTTGTAACAAATTCAAAATCATAAAATACATATTTACATAACACATTTAATAATACTTAAAAACTTAAAATTACTGGTTCTATTACTGTTCTATCTCTAAATGGATTCTCATATTATTTTGGCTACATACCACTAGGTTTCCAATCACCATGACCATCATGAAGACCGTAAGGCACATGGGTTGGCCTGCAACCTCCATGCAGTCCCACATCGTTTCTATCCATTCTCCACACAGCACTCGAAATACAATCAGGAAGGAGTGGAAAAAATCATGCATGTGCCAGCGTGGTAGTTCACATTTCTTAGAGATCTTGCAGACACATTCCTTGTAGCTTTTCCCAAACAGCTGCATCCCAACGACAGCAAAAATGAAGACAATGATGGCCAACACCAGGGTCAGGTTTCCTAGAGCCCCCACTGAATTGCCAATAATCTTAATTAGCATATTTAGCGTTGGCCAAGATTTTGCCAGTTTGAAAACTCGCAACTGAAAAACAAAAATACAGAGACATTATTTGCAGTAGTTACAAGAACACTATAGAAATAAAGGACAAATTATGAACTAGTGACTCTCAGCAATACCAATAAAGAAACTTCAACATGATTCCAACAACAACAATTTACACAGAAATAGGAGTTGCATAAAATCCACACTTTTAAACCTTAATAAATTTTACGCTTTGCTCTTTTTTTTGTGTAGTATATCTGTATTCTTTTCCACATGAAATAAACAGCATACTGGTTGAATTTGCTTGAATAGTGAATTCTGAACCTGGCACGCGTCTCAACCATTATGTGCAGAAACAAAATAAAATTCTAATAAAGCTTAACAGCATTCTAGGAAGGAAAATAAAGAATTCTGAAACCTTGAAGAACGGGGCCTTCCAAAAGAATACCGCCTCCAAGAAATTTAAAAAGGATCAGACAGACCCACGGTCTGGAAATAGAAGTCAAACACAAGCCCTAAGTCAAACATTTCAACTTATGAAAGGGAAAAAGTATAATTCATACTCTTTCTTACCCATAATCCACCTAAAATAAAAAAGGTATTAAATATTTTTTGTTTTCAGATAAAAGAGAAATGGAAATGCAAAATGGCAAGAGACCACACAGAAAGACTGCCTCATAGCTCATTTCTCATTTTTAAAATAAAAATGTTTTTCTAATAAAATAAAGCATTCCTTTTTTCCCAAGGGAGAAAAGAAAATCGATCTATTTTAAATTTAAAAACATATGAATTTTATAATTCCTACAGTTTAAAATAAAATTTCTAGTCTTTTTGCAATTTTCAGATATGGAAGTAGACAGAAGAGTACACATGTTCTATTTATTAACTTATCTCTCAATATGCACTAAATAAATTGTACACTTCACTGTGCTTTACCCATCTATGTTAAAACAATTACAATAAATTTACAGCTCCTTCCCTTGAAAAAGTACTTAGGTGCTTGAGAACCATAAAAAGGCACACACTATTCAGTGATAACATAATTTTATAAAACAAGCTTGCAGAGATATGCTGTGACACTTCACAAAAAATTCACATATTACTAAAAAGAGTCTTAATTACATGAGTACAGTTAAAATACAAACATAATACATTACTTAATACAGATATATTACTATCAGGAAATTATTTACCAATCTGAATGATCGGAGAACGGATAATCCATCCACACTTGACAGAAAAAGCTCCACCACACTAAGGGTAACTATAAAACTATCAAAAATATTCCAGCCAAATTGGAAATAATAAAAAGGATGCATGGCAATTATCTTGAGAACCATTTCTGCTGCAAAAATTCCAGTAAAAACCTAAAGGAAGAACATTTATTGTTACTTTATGGATGAGCACAAATAAGTTGAACCAGCAGACAAAAAATAACGTAAGAACTAACAACCCTCTTTCAGAAGGATGTCATTAAGGAAAATTATCACAAGCTGAACCTCACAAAGATAAGTGGCAACATCAAAATCAGCTGTAGCATAACTCTGTTAACTTTAATTAAAACGGACATACATTTAATGACTAGTGAAGAATAAACTATTCTTAACAGGCCTCCTGTTTGCTCCTTATATCTGCCGTCCATCAAATTAAAGGAACTTTCCTCAGCAAGATAATAGCAGTTGCTCTTGCCATGATAGAAACTGCTTTACCAAAGGTATGTGGGAAAATATGAATTGGCCATAAATTGGAGAGTGATGTGCTATTAAATGAAATCTTCATGAGAATTCACAGATACGGTAAGCATATCTTCTCTCTCTAGCTGCCAAAAAAAGGATAAGTTATGCCAAGGCTCATGGTTGAAGTAAAACTCCTTTCTGCCTCTGATGCCTCTGAAAAGGGAGTAAACTCACTGTATTTAGTGTGGATGTATGACCACCAGTATCTAAAGAACTCCATAATTTGTTATCTTTTGCTAGAAAGATAATTAATAAACCTCTAAAAACATCAGAGGCATTTGAGTCTTTAAAAGACAGTGCAAAACAGTTCAAAAAGGAAGAAATCAATTGCTGAAGCTAAACCTGTAAGATAGTGGCATTTCAGCTGACTGGGAGCAAACACATTCTTATCAGCACGAAGGAGCACTCATACTCACGTAGCTTAAAACCAGATTAATATTAAACTACTTCATTACAGATGAAAGGAAAAAAAATGGTGGTGTTTCCTGGGTAAAACACACAGGCATGATTAAATGACAACCCTCTGCAACAGCTACTGATCCTCATCTATTCGTCTACCATGTCTTTCTCCTCAAATACATCCTGAATCTATTTTAAACAGCAACATGTCATGATTATCTTCCACAGACAATAACCTCTGACTCCAACCTAAGGTGGAAACATTGAACTATGTATTGGCTAAAAATATCAGCATACAATTTAAATGTTGACACATTAACAATTCTGGGCTAAAACATGAATATGTTCCAAATATGTACTAGAATTTCATATATTCTCACAACTGAATTGTTTTTTTATTTAACTACAGCATAATCTCCATAATTACCACTTACAATAAGCATAGGTTAAGACATATAGCAGATAACATGACCTGTGTTATTGCCATTACCAAAAAAACCCAACCAACCACCCCAAACCCGACCTACAGACTCTCCAATACTGAACAAAACCTAACTGTATCAACAGATACTCTTGGATTAAGTCACACATTCTTTGCCTTCCAAACTGTTATGGACTAATCAAAGCAACATTCTTCATGGAAATACAAAAATAAAATAAAAAAAAAAAACCCCACACAGTGCAAAATAATAATCCAAAATAACATCCAACTCTTCCTGTGTTACCAATGATACAGTAGAAAGGATTTAATTTGGCTCCTACTGTTCTCACAATACTAAACAAAACCAAGTCAGATTTCTTTTGGGTTTGTGTCATTTTAACTCCAGTTGTTGAAAAATCTATTTGGAGATATTTCTATATAGAAATCAAACTCTTAAATGCAACATATCTTGAATGGTATTTTTAAAATATTTTTATCACAATTAAAACTTTAACATCTATTTTAGGAGACGATAATAAAAGTAATAAAAGTAATGCTATTCCAAAGAGAAACCAGGTTCTAATTTTATGAAATTATATACTTTGATGGACTTACCTGATTTCCTATTTTAAGTACATTATTGAAACTGGGAGTCATTGGATAATGTTCCATGGCCATAAACAGCGTGTTTAAAATTATGCAAACAGTGATAGCCAGATCAACAAGCGGATCCATTACAATAAGTTCAACTACATTCTTTACTTTTAACCAGGGCTCCCAACAATTCCAAATTAAGAAAGTGTGGGCAAACTTATACCAGCAAGGTGGACATTTTTGCCTTGATTCTTCAAGTTCTGGGAAAAAAATAAATGTATAGTGCATAAGTTTTGGAAAAAGAGAAGATACATTTTTATCTGCTTTCTTAGGTTTTAATCTTTGTCCCTGGAACCATTAAGGATGTTTGGAGGAACCTCCTCAGATTTCCAGGAACTTAGCTTACTGTTGCTGACTGAAAAGGTTTCAAGAAGACTAGAACAAAAACCTCAAGAGTTTTGAGCTAATAATTGAAAAAGTTGTCTATTTTTAGTATCGCATGATCTTGTTTTAAAAAAGCCAAACTACTTATGCTTACATTTCAGTAAAAACTAGCTTTACAGTCCTCTCAAATGTCTAATTATTTATTTTCTGGAAAAATAAAATTAATTTCATCATGAATACATTTTTGAAAACTATTAAAGCTTTTTCAAGAATTTCATTAGTAATTTCACTGTTCCAAACAATCCTACTACAGATTTCCTTCTCCTTATTAACTGAGGCTTGACCTTTAATTTTCTGTAACATTTTTGCAGTATAGTTAGTGGAAAATTTATCATAAGGCATTCCTTCTAATAACTGTATTACTAAACATGAATAACTAGCATAAAACACATACACATTATCTATTTTAAATAGAATGTGTTTCTTAGTTTAACCTGGTTATCAGATTGCTTCATTTCTTTTTTTCCACTATGTACATTTTTGTTCTATTACTCAGTCTATGTATTTGCAATGGCTACATGTTTGTCTTCTGTATTTGCACTCTGATATAATACCTTCAAGCAAGTCTAAAACTATGTCAAGAAAGTTCACACATCTGCAGTTATAACACACCTTCCATTGTATTTGTGATAATGCCAGCTATACTCATAGCTCTTTGCCTTAAATTGGGATCCTCCAGCAACTCCACTGGTATTTGATATGAACTTGCACGCCTCTTTCTTACGTCTTTTTCTGTAGCAGTGCTCTATAAAAAAAAAAAAAAAGGTGTAAATTAAATTCAACTTTAGAAATACTGCAAATCAGGTATCAGAAAGACTCTTTAGTTTCAATTAATTCGTAATATATAAAACTTTGTATTTAAGTGCTGTTACATTACTTTTCCATTATATGTGTAACATAAGCCTAGTATGTTTTTTAAATGGCTATTTTCATGTTATACTTCTGAATATTGCCAATAATATCTACTTCCCAGGTTACCACTGCATTATAGTTGACTGGTATAAACTCCGTATTAGACACAAAGAAATTTTGGAGGAGGTTTGTTTCCTTGGCTATGGGCAAGAGTGTTGCAGCACTGAAATCAGAAAAATTCCCAGTTCCATGCTTTCTCTACCAATATTTCAATTCTAAACTAGTTCAATGACAAGATACTTATAATATATGATTTATACTAGGAATTCTTCTGCAATAACAATTATTCTCTAAAAGTATTTTTATAGATCAGTCTTGATCTCTATACCCATTCAAAACTAATTTACAGGATGTATTTTATCTTGAATAGCTATCATTTGTGATTTATTTATGTATTCCAACTGAAGAAACAGAAGAAATCTGACTTAATTGACCCAAAAAAAGAACTTTTTGTTTTAAAGCATTTTATTAAAAAAATTGAAAGCTGTGTTATAGTTCTCTCATTGAAAACACTTCAATTACAAAGTTCTGAATGTATGAGCATGGGTAGATTTCTTTCAGTAAATTAAATAAATGAGTAAAAAGGAAAGTATAATAAACTGCAAGAAGATTATAACTGCAAGGAATCTGGCTGATGCACTTTCAGATGCTGTGAGCCGTGCAAAAAAATTTTTTTTCAATACAAGAAAGTCTCTAGGAAAAAACATGCAATGGATTCCTCTGCTCCATTCCTAAAGCAGACTGGGGGAAAAGGGAAAAATTACCAGAGGGAGAAATGGATGAATTTGTGTACACTTTTTTTTTTTAAATTATACCCTCATCCTAGGCAGTGAAAAACTCAGATTGCCTCCGAGATCCAGGAGAAAAAAAAAGCTGTCAGAGCTTCTAAAATGTCAACATAATCTTAAAGACTATGCTATATTTGTACAATAACAAACATATGGACAACAGAAAAATGTGGAACCAGTAGATAGATTACTGATAGAGAATCAGGTAATACATTTAAAGGGAGGCTAAAAAAGAGAAAGAACAAAAATCAAACCAACATAGTAATATGCAGAATGTTTAGAAAGCTGAGCACTCTATTTTGGGTTCTAAAACAGATTTAGCAATGGAACATCACTAATTTGATTCACTAGGCAGGTACGTGCATGTCCTTGCTCTGCAGGTATATAAAAATGTACTACTTTGTTCTCTTTCATTTTCATGCTTTAGCCTTTCACTTATGAGTCAATCACCGTAAACTCATTTCATTACAGCAAGATATGCAAAAGCATTCACAATTTCTCAAGCATTTTCAAAGCATTTAATTCCATACATTAAATGGAATTTAGAAATAAATATGCAATGTGCAATAAAGAAACGTCATGAAACCTGAAGTCATTTAAAACTTTCTTACGTTGTCATCAGTTGTTGGTTTATCTATTATCACCTCTGGCAGAAGCTGTCCAGTAGGCGATAATAGGCCTGCTGGTCCATCCACTAAGGAAACCACCCCATTGCAATCCACAGTGCTGTGCATCTTCCCATTCACTGGAAATGCTGTCAGCCTTCTTGATGATCTACTGGCCTGACTAATGTTACTGCTGCGCCGTTCACCGTGTCTGCGTGGCAAAAAGAGAGATCCTCTTCTACTCCCATTATCCTCAAACGTGCTGTGCTCATCATCAGCAAAATCATTTTCAGATCCTATTTCTCTTCCATATTCTCTAAAACTGAAAAGACTTGTTCTGCTACTACGCCTGGGAGAAAACAGGGACCCACGAACACTCAGTAAAGACTGCAAAGGAAACAAACAAAATGACCGGCTGAAGATTTTAAATATACAAAATGCATGTATATGTATTAAAAAAGTAATTATTTATATTCCCCATGAATCCATCAGTGCTATTTTTCATACAGTGCCTTAGGTAGATTTCACACACATGCACTAGAGATGAGAGTCACCTGAACAGGTAAATTTCTAATATACGTACAAAAATTATTGGAGAGAAAACACCTAACATGCCAGATAAGGCCACAGTAGTTTCCATCTCTATATTAAAGAGAAAAATCAAGACTTACAGAAATTCTAATGATCCACATAGATCATGCATTATGTTAGGAGATATCAATACCTTTAATCTTCTATATTGATACATTATAATTAAATTTTCCCCTTATGAATTAAAAAGGGATTTCTACTTCAAATTAACTAGGAAAATGCAATGCTGCTGTGCGTGTTAAGACCCACCAGATTCTAAACAATAAAATGAGAAAGATCAAAACACTTGTTTAGGTACACTCTAGAAAATAATACCAACAGTAAGTCAGTATTTAAAATAATGCAAATCCTTGGTTGTATTACTTTGCAAAGTTGCGGTGAAGTTTGTTGGATATTACAGCTATCTCAGAAACCCTCAAAATAACAACTGCACTATTCACAGTACCTGATGGGGGGATGTGAATGGCTTCCCATAAGCAAGTCTGTTTCCATCGAAAGAAAAACGGAAACCTTTCCTTCTGATACTGCCATCCGATTCGGATTTTGGAAGCTTCTCATCCTTCGTGTCATCCTCTTCTCCAGAGAGCTCCCTCTGCCGCCTTTTCTTCCTTCTGTTTCTCCTTTCTTTGGCACTTTTTGAGCTGAGCTTGGATGCTTCTGAAGAACTATCTGAGGGTCCACCAATCCCACTTTCACCACTGTACTCGGTCATCTCTGCTGCAGCTGCCGCTATTGCCTGCCACAGCAATTATTTAATGTGATGCTTTGCAAATCACACCATTTTTTAAAGAAAGCTATAGTGCTTGTTTCTAAGATTTATATCAAATTACTTCTAGATGTGCGACAAAAGCCTACACAGATTTCTGCAAAACTTCCAATGGAATTCTGTAATGGGTAGTTATGGAATTGCCCTTTGAACAGAGTTCTACTTTGCATCTGTATCGTGGAGTCAGCCTGCATTGTGTACAGCCTTCTGTGACAAAATTCATTAGAAAATACTTGCAAATTAAAAAAATTATTAATTAGAGTGCATGCAATTGCAAACAAAAGAGCTAAACAGAGTAATACTTCACACTATGTTAATTTAGTAACCTATTTTTAACTGTTATTGTAAATAACAGCTTCCTTAAGCTGCTCTAAGTAAAAAACTTGGGGGTACTATTTTTAGAACTTGATTTGCTGGTGATAACACAAGTAGCAAAAATTAGTCAGAAATTCATGGATAAAAATTTTTTGAACTCTAATCAAGGCTTGACAAGTATTTCACAAGTATTGTAATTATTTCTAAGGTGAGAATTTAGAAAATCATGATGACAGGTTACTAGATACTACCCCTAGATAAGAAGTATTTATTTAAAAACTATTATTCTGTTTTGAGGAGTACTTTCTATTCTCACTTCAGAAATTCATTAATGCTTTAGACCTCACATATTTCAAAACCAATAAAAAGCCACAGAGAAAGCAGTCTAAAGTACCTGTGAGGTACATAGAAGAATGGCTTTAATACATTATTTTAATTATTGGTTTTATTTTGAACAAATAGCATGCAAAGGAATACACTAAAGCTCAAACTCTTGTTAGAAAATACCTGAGCTTCTTCTTGCTGCTTCTTCAGCTGTTCAAGCATCTGCTGCAAGTCTGCCTCCCTCTGTTCTGCTTCAACCAGAGTTGCTTGATTTTGTTCTTCATAGGCCATGGCAACCACAGCCAAAATCAAGTTAATCAAGTAGAAGGAACCCAGAAAAATGACCAGAACAAAAAATATCATGTATGTTTTGCCAGCAGCTCGTAGCGTCTATAGGAAAAGAGGAGAAATGATCCATCAGTTCTGCAGTTCATAAGCATTTACTAAATTTAAAAAGTGCAAAACTATTGAGTTGCTGTTCCTTCTGTAATACGGTCATACAAACTTTCTTAATTAAAAAGTAATTAAAATAAAGATAGCATTCACGTGTGTGAAAAACATGTTTAAGGATCATGCTGCTTACAGACAAACCTTTTTTAATGCCCAATAATCTTGAAAAGGATGCGAGATCAGAGTAATTGATGTTAATCACACATCACAGGTTGGATGCTTAGTATGCTTACCATATATTTGCATGCCTTTGCCTTGAAATAAGCAAAAGAACTAAAGATGGTATAATTGATTAAGTAATTAAAGGATAATATTTATTATAATTAACAGATTTTCACACACCATATAATGAAAAGCTATGGTTAGAAAAGTGATTTATATCAAGACGAGCATTCTCAGTTATCAAAAATAGGATTCAAACTACAGAAATTAAGATTCAGATTTTACTATCACAGAGTATTTTTACAATTTAAATCCAATATTAAAGTTTTTGAGAATAAGTTTTTATCATGAAGCACAAAATGAAATATACACTGTAACAATAAAATAAAGTATCATCTCCTCTTCAGAAATAATGGTAGATTCTGTAGTCAGTGCCCATGCCTGCAACTGAATTTGATCCCTTTCATCAATGATGTCAATATTGAATTGCTAACCATAGCAATGGTCTATAATATAGATATGAATGGCCTGTTCCACATTCGATTTGGGGCCAGTAAGGCACTAACTACAATTTTTACAATATACTCACCTTCTGATAGAGATTTTCCCAATAGTCCTGTGTCATCAGACGAAATAGTGACAAGAAAGCCCAACTGAATGTGTCAAAGCTAGTATATCCATAGTTGGGGTTTCTACCAGCTTTCACACAGATAAAGTCTTCTGGACATTTACTAGGAGGGAAAAAAAAAAAGAAAAAAGTAAAGCAATGCATATAAAGACATTGTGCAACACTGCAATTCTTTTAAAATTATTGTGCCTTGAGCTTCTAATGAAGGTTCATTAGATACAATCTGTGAAACGGGCTACTATTAAGGGACATCAGGGAGTGTAGTGATAGCACAAGGGGTAACGGTTTTAAACTGAAAGAAGGTAGATTCAGATTAGCTATTAGGAAAAAATTGTAGCAGTGAATTTTCTTAATTAACATTCACATAGTATTTTCTCATTTAACTTTTTCATTTATTGAAGTGTTTACGTACTATGAACCATGACCACATATTATTGACTGTGAAATTAGATAGGTAAAATATCTTTTTAAGTTTAGTGATAAGTTTTGCATTTGTTTAGACAGGTAGTACGTAATTTTCAGTGTATCTTACCCTGCATCTGAGCTATTGCCACAAAGCAGATAATCCTTTTCTCCTTCTATGCGATAGAAATGACCTGAAGAAAAAATAGGAAGCAACATCATTATAAATGGGAGGAGCATTTTTTTTTTTCTGGTGAGGGTGAACCTATGTTCAAGTTATCATGGTTTGAATGTTCACATTCTCCCATTCATGTTTTCCCAATAACAGGTTCAAATACTGACACATCCATAGTGGTAAGTAAAGTTGCAAAATTAAAGAATAAAATAAAAACACAATGTAAAAAAAAATAATCCTAGAACAATGATTAGAACAACATAAGTTGCATATTCTCTTTTTGAATCATAGTAAACACTGAATATCCTTCCAAAAATCTGATGTTCAATAAATGAAAGAAAGCACAAAGCTTAAAAGTCCTTCTCTTATTCAGTAGGTGATTGTAATCAAACAATTAAAGTGTATCGTATTTAAAATGGAACTATTTACAATGATTGGCTAACAGTTTTGAAGTTAGAGCAACAACAACTAGCTCATCCTGTGACTGACAGTACAAAGGTAACAGTTAAAAAGAAGATGGATGTTCCAATGCCAATGTTATAACGGATGCTGTACTACAAACAATTTTACAGAATTCTTCTTTGAATTATAAGGCAGTAGCCTTCAGAAATAAGGGAACATATTTTGTTATTAATGATTAACAACTGTGCCATCTTTAAAAAAAATAGAAAAAAGAACACAGAAAGATTATAACAAAGTGGGAAAGAAGCTGATAGGAGTGAGGGCAGACCCCACTCAGAGGAATAGGCAGGCTAGAGGGACAGGCTGACAGAAGACACATAAAATTTGGCAAACACAAGTGCAGAGCTGTGCACCCAGGAAGGAAGAGCCCCTTGCAATGATGCAGGCTGGGACTGACCCGCTGGGGAACAGCTCTGCAGAGAAAAGGCACTGGGGGTCTTGGCAGACTGGCAGCAAGGGGAACGTGGGTGAGCAGTGTGACCCGCAGCCAAGAAGGGCAACAGCCCCTGGGCTGCCTGAACAGAAGCAGAGTGAGGGAAGTGACTGTCCCCCTCAGCTCAGCACCCCAGCACTCATGAGCCCCCAGCACTCATTAGCCTGTCCCTAGAATATTGTTGTCCAGGTTTGGCCCCATCAATGCAAGACATTGGTAAAGTGGAGCAAGTTCAGCAGAAGGTCACCAAGACAATGAGGGGGCTGGAGCATTCACCCTGTGAGGAGGGACTGAGGGACCTGACCTTGTTCATTCTGGAGAAGGGAAGGCTGTGGGGGGAGTTGGTAGAAAGCATCCAGCAACTACAAGGAGGTTATCAAGGGGACAGAACCAAGTTCTTCTCACTGGTGTGTGGCAGAAGAATTACAGATAATGGGCATAATTTGAAACAAGAGAGGTTCCCACTAGATATAAGGAGAAACTTTTCACCACGAGGTCAGCCAGGCGCCAAGACCTGGAAGAGAGACAGAGATCTGGAAAAAACTCTTATCCCAACTAAACTCATTGTCTGTCATCCTCAACTAGTACCCTCAATGTACCTTTCAAGCTGACAAAAGGCTTTGATTTTCACAGGATAAAACACTATTATTATTGCTATTATTTAAATAGCAAGAAACAGCCCATGGAATAAAGAATATATGAAGACAGGAGGATTCTAAGCCAAACCCTTAAATCAAGTCTATTGATGCCAAAATCCTACTATTCAAGAACAGTACTCATATAATGTTAGAAAAAATTATAATCCTGTTACTTCCACAATAGCTTTAAAGCTGGCCAAAACTCTAAAATGATCAGATTTTGAGCTAAAAGCCAAGTGCCAATATTTTGACATGTGGATCCAAGACTGTGAGTATCTTTTCAAAAAGTGAATCTGGCCTTGTTCTTAATAAATGAAAACACACAGATGTTAAGAAGAGTCACTAAAGGTTATCACACTCAGTCACAGCAGACAGGCACATGACGTGCTGAAAGAAATATTAGGATCTTAGTGAAATTAAAATGCAACTGACACAGACAAATGATTAAGAACAGGTTATAGGAACAAGGAGGAATACAAAGAGGACTAGATGGAACTGCCTTGGTCCCATCAGCACTCTGCAGAGACTCGCAGCAAAGTCAACCATTGTAACAGAGGAAGCAACTGTCAATCTGGAATATTTTAGTTCTGTCTTTCAGTTTTACATTCCTGCTTAGTGGGAAATGGAAACAGAGAATCTATTTGAAGCAAAAATTCACAAGTGTTCGACAGCATTTAAGCTATCAGCCAAAACTGCCCATAAAGCTGACAAATAGCAGTATCACTACTCCATTTTTGCGTCCCTTCTTGATGGCAAATAAACTAGCTGAAATTATAGGTAGCACAGAAAATGCAAATATAGTCACAGAATTTCCAGAACTTTAAAAATTCAGAAGTATACAAAGAAATTCTGAAAATACAGAAAACAGCAGAGAACTTTAATGTCCACTTTTAAGTAAGGAAGGAAATATTAAAACTCAGCCTATATCAAATGTATTTTCTTTAACTTTTTGGACAGTGAGGAGAAAAGCTAGCATCCATTACTATACCAATTTCTTTTTACTTATATACACTACTTTTACAATTAATTACTGAGTAATACCCTGTAAATCCAGTTCCAGCACAAACACATACATTAAAATGAATTAAATGTTAGGCAATTAAAAGTTGTTAAACTATATCTCACGGTTCATTGTGTAGTACAACTTCACTGGTGCTATCACTTAAAATGACACAAATAAAAAATAATTATCTGTGTGCTTCTGAACGAGCCTGAATGTTATCACTTCAGTCTACAGAGCTTAAGACTGTTGAAAAATATCTGGATAAAGATGTCTTTTTCATCCCCCTTAGGAACAACAATCATAGATGAATACCATGTCCTTCCCCACCAGAATCTCTACTTGTCTAGTGAGCTCTTTATTTCACAGCAGAGCTACTAGTTTCTTATCTCTACCTAATAATAAAAGTACATAGTGTCCAGGAAATCTCTGACACTATGCTTAGTGTGAGAGATTAGTGCTTCTCTGTCTTATTTATAAGCTAAAGATACAAGGGGAGGCTAAGAGAATTGGTTTTGTTCAGTTTTGAGAAGGCTAAGGTGGAGGGGGGAGACTGGGGGGCGAATCTTCACATTACCTAACAAGTATTACATGGGAGACTGTAATGAAGATGGAGCCTGACTCTTCTCTCAGAAGTACACACTGGAAGGGTAAAAGGCAACTAGTAAAAGGCTGAGCACAGGAAATTCTCATGTCAAACACTGGAACAGGCTGCCCAGAGAGGTTGTGGAATCTCCATCTTTATTAAAAACTTGACTGGCCGTGGCACTGAACAGTTTGCTCTAACCGGACCTGCAGATGAGCAGCAGTTGGTCAGGACATCTGGGGAGATCCTGTCCAACCTGCATGATTCTGTGATTCTAAAACCAACCTAACCCTATAATCATGTTTCTACGTGCAGTTAATGGAAAGAACAATCACGTCAGCATGAGCCTGGGATGCAATACATAAAAATTCCTACTCTTTGCCATCCTATTTAATTGATTTCTATCTTAAGCCTACAGTATGAAATAGCAATCCTGTGCATGTGTGTTTATACACAAAAAATTTTAACAGGTTACAACAGTATTTCTTACTTTCATCCTCAATGTATGCTGTCCAGTCAAACACTGTACCATTAAAGTATGGAGTTAGGTTTCTTCCAAAAGATGTTGAATTTTCTGGTGGCCAAAACAAGCATTTATTCTTCAAACTACCCATGAACAGCTGCAGTCCTATTAGTGCAAATACACTCAGGCAAAACACAGTCAAAATCATTACATCCGAGAGCTTCTTCACAGACTGAATTAAGGCTCCAACAATAGTCTTCAAGCCTGAAAACAGAGACAGATTTTTATTATAATATTAAATATTTCCCTAAGCTAAAACACAATGTGAACTACTTCAACATACTATTAAATATCATGCATAGCTCACAAAAATAATCTTAAAATATTTTCCAAAGGAAAAAGGTACGAGTAAGTTTCATTGTTCCTGAAAAATTAATTTGAAATATGAATGGGCCTGAATGGTGCACATTCCAAAGTGCCTGCTCTTCAAATTAAGAAGTAACTTTTTATTCATGCTCTCTATACATTAAAACTACATGTAAAGAAAATTGTTCATTTTCTTTTCTTCTTGATGCCTCTTGCTCCAAACCTTTGCCAGCGTTCTATTCCAATACACAATATATTGGGTCTATAACAGCACACAAAACCAGAACGCAATTGCCTTGCAGTAGAAATGTTAATAATTGCATTCTATTGCACCCTATTCAACTGGAGGTTGGGTTTGGTGAAGATGGGCATCTTAAGGTAATAAGTACATCATGCAATTCCCATGCTACTCTTTATTATCTTATTCCTTCACTTTTGTCAAGGATTCAAGATGTAAACAGACTGAAATTTTCAATCCCAAATGTCTTCGATAAATAGTAACATTCACATTAGTAAGAGAAAAGTGAAAAGATAATTAATTTGGATAGTTAATGCAGGAGAGAAAATTTGACATCGTGAAATGGAAATATACACAGGCTATGTAATTCAATTTCTCATGCAAGAATGTATTAAACTCTGAGGCTGAATGTTTTAGAGAATTAGAAAAAGGAATCAAATTGAAGTTAAGATTAAAACCTGGATGGTTCTGTTAAATATATGAGTCCAGCTTCTGTGGAATTTCAGTCAGCCTCAGTGTTTAACCTCGCTCTCACCTGGAATGACTGATATTGTTTTCAAAGCTCGGAGAACTCTGAATGTTCTCAACGCTGAGACATTGCCCAGGTCCACAAACTCTGTCACATATCTGTAGTGAGGGATTCCACACACAAACACAATGACAGCACACACAAAATTAAACAGAGGTGACATAGAGGGCCTACCATTTTACACAGCTACTTCTTACCTGGGATTACAGAAATAGTTTTCAAAGCTCTCAATACTCTGAAAGTTCGAAGAGCTGAAACATTGCCTAGGTTTACAAATTCTGTTACATACCTGTAGGATTAAATCACAGTTATTCAGAATTAACATACAGTGTATGCTACTTACCTGGACCTGAAATCCAGAATATTGTTTTTTTGGAAAAGGCAACTTTAAATGAAAGACTTGCATTCATATGTTCTTGTTTCAATGCAGTTTTCCCTAAGAAACACACCCTTACATATTTCCATCGAATGCAAATTAAAAATTATAAGGATTCCCTTGATTTTATTGTTTAAATACTTATTAAAACTGGTTGTTCAGTGGCAACCTCTCTTTCATACTGTGGGAAAGTAGCACACACTAATTCTGCTGTGTGTTACATTAATGTAAAACATTAAAATGGAAAAAGTTGAAACACAATTCAACTACGACTCATTCTAAATGAGCTAAGACAACCCAAACAAATTATTACAGGTTCAAAAATTTCTAAGTGTTATTTACTTTAAGAAAATTATATACTTACGCAAAGGAAATGACAACAAAATCAAGCCAGTTCCAGGGGTCACGAAGGCAAGTAAAATCATTTATACAGAAGCCTCTTGCAAGGATTTTTACCAGAAATTCAAAAGTATAAATTCCAGTAAAAGTGTACCTATGAGAAAACATCCAAGCCAAAGTTAAAGGTTGCTGTTCCGTGCTATAACATCACAGGCATATAGGAAAATCACTCCAAAACAGTGATAAGCACATGCACTGTAAAAGTTAAAGACTTGCATAAACTATGACTGTTTTTCCACCATTCCTCTGCAAGGTAACTGGATCTATATATTTATTTTATTTGAAACATATTTTTGCAGTTTCTGGCACATAAGAATTTGAAATGTCAGCACAAATAATCATGACTGACATGAAGAAACTATTTTCGCTCAATTAAAAACTTCAGCATGGTTGCCATGTCAGAAATAAAATTCATGGGTAAGCGAAACCTACTGTTTACTAAAGTTACTTGATGGCTGACCAGGTACACTTGAGAATATAAAAAAATAATCCTCAGCAGAGGTAATTTCTTTAAAGAAGCTGTGTGTCCCATTTTTAGATTTTGTTACACAAAATGAAGTTGCTTCATAGGGGCTATAGAAAGCATCTTCCACACTGGGGAAGAACATGGGTTGAATGGCTATTTTCTTCTACTATTTTTTTATAAATGCTAAAGGAACAGCATAAAAACATTACTTGTTCTACATTCTGAATAAGTATATTAATCAGAGTTTGTTCAGAGAAAAAAGTTAACAGTAATACAGCTTATTTCCTTCCTAGGTCTTGCACGTCTATACTGCTTTGTGTTGCAACTAGGATCAAACTCCAAGCTAGAAAAAGGAAACTACTGGTATTACCCACAAGGATAAATAAAACTACACAGTCTAGCTCTTAATTTACCTTTTCATTTTTAAACCATTAAAAAATTATTAGCTAATTTAAGCATACTTACTCTACATTCTTTGTCCAGTCTGGAAGGTTATTCCATGTCATAAATACACAGTTTGTCAAAATAGTGAGCATAATGAGCATGCTGAATAATGTTGACTGTAGTTAAGGAACATACTCTTTTTTAAAGCTGAATTTGCCTCACACAAAACATGAGGAATTGAGCAGGCTATAGAGCACTGACAACACATATGATACAAATCAGTTTACTAGTACTAGCAACATCATAAATAATGCAAAGATGTTTTGCAATAATGATGGCTATACCACTAACTCTGCAAGCTGGGTATACATGCTGTGCATCTCTTCCTCTGAACTTCATCATAGGGTTAAACAGAAATATCTTAGCTCTGATTCATTTTGAGAGAAAGAATTAAGGGCAGGAACACATTTAAAGGCTAAAACAAAAAAACACAGTGTTATTAAATATTAAAAAAGACCAGTAATAATTTTTAACAAACTACTTGGAAAGGATATGAATGAACCAAAATCTTAATAGCTATTCTTCTAATAATATTGAAAGGAGATAAAAGGTACAAGGCAGGTGTGGCACTGAACCTGAAGATTGTCTTCCCTTTATTCAATACTATAAATGTCTTTTCAAAAAAAAAAAAAAAAAAAAAGGGTAGGGAGGAAGGGAAGGGGAGGTAGGAAATAAGAAATTAAAGATACGTTAGCAACTTTTCCATAAATGGAGGATGCACTTACACAGATATAGGTAATTGACTTTCAATAGAATTATACAAGCAAATATCAGATTCTAAATTTTTACAGGAGTAATGAAAACTGAACACCTTACATTCTCTCTGTGCTCTTAAACTCTTCATGTTAGCATTTTCCAGGATTATGTAATTGCATTAAAAAGGTAATTAAAAATTTGTAATTTTTAATATTAAAAATTAATCCAGCTATATTACTTGCACTTCAGATCAAAGACAGCAATGCAAAATGAAGCACCTAATTAACCATTTTTGGACACCTATAAGCAACTATTTAACCATTACAGCACTTTAAAACTGCTTCTGACATAAGTAATCCATGGCTTTTGAAGGCTTTACTGCCTTTATTACCTGTGCAGTAATCGCTAATACCATTCATGCAACCATTTGTGATTTTGTCTAGGACATACATGGAAAATGTCATCTAAAGAAATCTTAATTCCATCTACATCTTATGATTATTCTCCCAAAATATATCTAATATCTGGAAAAAAGCAGGTTTTAACATTGAATCTTTCTGTTTTCTAATGATATTCTATTGTAAAGGAAATATATCATTTGACAGAATCATTTTTCAAGAAACTGTTTTACTTTTTTAATTCAACAAGCATTTTACTGATTTACACAATAAAATCACCACTTGCCGCTTATTTTGTGTTGCCTTTTTAATGTAAACTCGATTTTGCTTTTATTCTTTTGCTTATTCCACTTCTCATGCCTACATAAAAACATAATTTCTTCATCTGTACTTGCTAAAATCATCACCCTTGCCTTTTTCTCCTTACGTCATCCTAACATCTACAAAAGAAACTGAGCCACATTACAGTACATGTATATACATTTAGATTTTCTTTTCACATCGATATTAGGCCTTTAACATAGACCCAATACTGAAATACAAAGTACAGTTTTAGGCTTTACACTTAGTCCCACGTGAGAAGAGAATGTGGGGCTACTCACATGAATGTTACTTTTATACTGTTTTGCTGAACTGATACTGAGCCACAAATTCTCTTTTACATTAAACAAACCCACAGCATTTATATAAAATTTCTTGGAAAAGTCTGCATCCATGCAGATTTAAAGTGATACTAGGAGGAAGGATGCAGACACTTTCAAGAACTTCCTTGCCCTGTAACACACTATTATTGAGGGCATGTGACCTTAAATTGTCCTACCAGTGTAGTCTCTTCATGTTCCTCATGGGGCAGTGCAGGAAGGGATTACTTGCTGAGGAACTGGTATTAAAATCATCCTGATGATTAAAATATCATGAAAAATATAACTGGCCAGAAAAATCAAATCCCCCCATGAGACTCAGAACAGTTGCTGTGGTCCTGAAGCAAACTTTAGCACAACAAACTCATACCTGTAAGTGACACAAGCTGTTACCAATTCACAGAAATTGCATCACATGAAGCTGGCAACATATCATAATAATGTATTTTTATTTTTTTTTTTACTTATGTTCCCCCCCTAGTCAAATAGAGTTAAATATTAAACTTTTTGTAAAACAAATATTTCTATGAGATTTAAAGGAACGTTTGACAGTCGATCATTTTGGCAGATGACTAGATAAGCACTTTGTTCAAAGACCACTCTGCTAAAGTAGATCTCAGGTACTATGTTTTCTAGAAACCTCAGGAACAAAGTAGCAGACACAGAGGAAGTTTTCCAATGCTTCAGCATTCAATCAGTTTTGAAGAGATTAAAGGACATCCAATGCAAAATCCACTAACTCAAAATATCATCATATGGAATCCTTAGACATTAAAAGAAAAGTTAATTTGAAAAATAAGCAAATTAAGCAGAAGAATTGCAGTCATATTTATACTGTATTCAAAGTAACCAACACATACTGCATAGTACTTTCAACCAGGCCTTCTGACTATCTCCACACCAGACAATTCACCACTTTATAGCTCAACAGAAGTAAAGCACTTACTTTTTTATTGATATAATATGGATCCAGGTCCTCCAGGGGTTCAGACACCATTCCTGGAGGAATATCGCCATATATAAATGGCAGTGTCTTTCCTGCCTCCAAGTCATTACTTGGCTTTGGGTGATCTTCTTCATGACCATCATCATCTTTATGCTCTTTTTTGTCGCAACGAGATGTTTCATCAGCAATACGTTTTTCAATAGCTGCAAGAGATTCTTTGGTGAAATAGAAGAAGCTGTCAGATCCTGGTGGTACCAGCATTGCCTGTGCCATCTTTTCATTCTGCAAATTTTAAATGTTTTTAGGCTCTTGTGCAAGATCCTAGGAGAACATGAGAAAAAAAGAAACAGAAAATAGAGTGCAACAGCAACAAAAATCTCAAAATAAAAGCTTTTGACATAGTCATCTCCCTCTCTTCCAATTCTGAAACACAGTAGTAAGAAGTATTTCAATTAATTGTCTGATACTTAATAGAAAATGAGATGCCTTAGCTTTCCTAAAGTAATGACATAGAAAACAGACACAAGTTATGAGCTGGAAAAAAAATGAAAGGAAAAAAAGGCCAAATTTGCCTACAGTTTGTGAACTCAGGTTAATACAAACCTCACAACAAGAAAAAAGGAAAAACATTCTTGCTTTCCCTAGCCTAAAACACACTGTAGTGTGAAAAAATAATGCGTTAACACAGCTATGTACTGCAGTTAATGGTTACAAGTTCTAACATATGGATATATATGTCAAGTTGGCCTTTAAGTACCTTAAAAAAACTTGCAACTTTGAACTTGAAACTCTCTCTTAATTTCTGATGGCAACACTACTCCATCTAGTGGTTTATACTATACTTGCTAAACTAATGTTTATATTACACTATTAGACAAGTACTAAATACATGAATTTTGTATTTGAAGCCATATGCACAAGCAAGAAGCAACTGGGCTGAGGATTAGCTTTTCCCTTTTTGAGTTTCCTGACCTGCATCTTCCTGATTTTTAATTGTAACTTTGGTGGTGCTATGCTCCAAAATTAAGGCAGTTACGATGGATGAAGGGCTTTAGATTTATACAAAAAACATGGCATGCTCTCCCCAAAGCTACAGTACTCTGAGGGCAGATATACTTTCAAAAGACCTAAAAATAATAAATTGATTAAATTACAACAATAAGTTTTCAATGGATCACTTCTTTCTAGGTTTCTATTTTCTACAGTGAGAGCGCAGTTAACAAGCATGGGGACAGTTTCTTCACAATAAACCAATTTTATGAATAGAGACAAACTGGAATCCGGTCCTGCTTGCTGACACTGGTGAGTGTTGTAGCCTTCATTGACCTTGGCCGGCTGCAGACTCCCAGCCAGGACCTCTTTCACTCCTGCTCCTCAAAAGATGCAGTGAGGGAGAATAAAGCGAAAAAGTACATGCGTAGAGATAAAGATAGGGAGATCACTTACCAATTACCGTCATAGGCAAGACAGACTCGACTTGGGGAAAAAATAATTCATTGCCAATTACAATAGATTTGGATGGTGAGAAACAACGACAAAACCTAAAAGAACTTCCCCCTCTCCCTTGCCCCTTTTTTCCAGGCTCAACTTCATCTGTTCTTTCTCAGCTCCTATACCTCTTCCCTCCCCAAGTGGCATGGGGAAGATGGGGAACGAGAGGCTGAGGAGAGACCACTGCAGCTCCTCTCTGCTTCTCACTCCTCCTCATGTTTTTCTCCTGCTTCAGCATGGGTCCTTCCCACAGGCAGCAGGGCTTCAGGATAAGAATTGCTAGCAGGTCCAGAGAGGTAATTCTTCTGCTTTACTCTGCTCTGGTGAGACCTCACCTGGAATACTGTGTACAGGTCTGGAGCCCTCAATATAGGAAAGACATGGACCTGAATGGAGCAGGGCCAGAGGAGGGCCACAAAGATGATCAGGGGGTTGGAGCACCTCTGCTACGAGGACAGGCTGAGGGAGCTGGGATTGTTCAGCCTGAAGAAGAGGAGGCTCCAGGGAGACCTAATAGCAGCCTTCCAGTACCTGAAGGGGGCCTACAGGAAGGCTGGGGAGAGCCTGTTTACAAAGACCTGTAGTGACAGGACGAGGGGCAATGGCTTTAAACTGAAGGGGAGCAGATTTAGATTGGAGATTAGGAGAAAACTCTTTACTATGAGGGTGGTGGAGCACTGGAACAGGTTGCCCAGGGAGGTGGTTGAGGCCCCATCCCTGGAGATACTCAAGGTGAGGCTTGATGAGGCCCTGGGCAACCTGGTCTAGTTGGGGGTGTCCCTGCTGACTGCGGGGAGGTCGGACTAGATGACCTTTGGAGGTCCCTTCTGGCCTGGACCATTCTATGATTCTATGATAAGGCTGCTCCAACATGAGTTCTCCATGTGGCACAGTTCCTCAAGGAATACCCACCTGCTCTAGTGGGCACGTCTGCTCTGGCACACTCCTCCATGGGCTGCAGGGAAACACCTGCTTCACCATGGCCTGTCCCACAGGCTTCACTGGCACCTCTGCGCCAGCACCTGCAGCCCCTCCTCCTTCTCCTTCACTCACCTTGGTGTTCACAGAGCTGTTTCTCGCACTTTTTTTCCTCACACTGAGATGTGGCATTTTGCCCTTTTTTGGATGTGTTTTCTTACAGGCGCCACCATTTTGGCTGAGGGACTCAGCCGTGCCCTGGGGCAGGTCGGTCGGAGGGGCGCAGGGAAGCCCTGGCCTTTCCTCACAGAGGCCGCCCCTGGACCCCCTCCCCACCAAAACGGATGGTGCCACAGACACCCGGTACAGAAATATTGTGAATATTGGTCAGGGTGCACAAAGCCCAGTTCCCAAGAGGAAAAAAGCTGAAGCAAATTTAGATGAGTTGCTCCATTCGCTGAAGGCTTCTGTCACCAAAAATGTCACAGACTGCGCCTGTTCTACCCAGGAGGTGAGAGCTGGCTAAAGACATAACTTCTTTTCTTAAGAAAGTATGTGCTCAATAGCAGGGGTGTCCTGGGAAGGTAAAATAAATTGCTGACATACTTTTTCATGGAGTGTAACAGCTCTGAAGTCAATTAATACATGACGTCACGAATCCCAGAAACCTGCCTTTTCTAGGTCAACTTTTAGGTAACTTTTACATCAACTTAATATTAGTTGAGAAAATTTTCTATTTTTTAACAGTTTTCCAATGGAAACTAAATTCTCATGGACATGCACCCTACAGTTAGACAAGCCACCACTTCCTCAAAATTAGCCACTCCAGGGCGTGCACAGACTTCAAAACCCTGCTTTTTCAGCTGAGCTACAACAGCTTCTGAGTCCTTAGCAAATACTCTTTACCACAGTAAAAGACACAAAAAGGGGTCTTTGCACAAACTAGTAAAGAGATGAGACATTTCGTAATAAATAGCTATAGAAATCAGGCATTTTTCATGTCAGTCACAAATCACTTTAGGAAAACACAGAAATTTGTTTTCTCTGGAACAGAAAGCCCTAGAATGCCAAGTCTTCCCTTATTTATTAAAAAATGAATACTTTCATCCATGCCATCTTAAAGTCATTCATCATTCTCAAATGAAATATTTGATTGTTGCTTAGCCTTCTCCAGCTACACCCTTCTCAAATCCAAAGCACCTGTGACCCTGAAGATCTGCTATGCTTGGACTGAGAACCAGCTGTGTCTCAAAAGGTACTTTTGCTTCAGAAGCTGGAAGACATCTGTGGCTCTAAATACCTGGGGAAGATGCATCAGCAAAAATGGACAGAGATCGGGCTTACGAGGAAGGATACCAGGATCCTCTTCCATAAGCTTCATTTTTACCTAAGAACTAAAGTAAGTAATGCAAGTATTATTTGGTACCCTTATGTCATTTATTTAGCTTACAACTAATTTTTTTCAAAAATAAAAGGCGGGGAAGGCGGGGGGGAGTATTATCTATTTCTCTATTTGTAAGCTGAAAATTCATAAGAATTTCCTTAGCGTGAGCAGCCATATCTATTTAATCTTATTTTTTAAGTCAAGGAAAGCTCTTACTAGCAGGGGCTTTTTCCTACACTAACGTGGTAGCAGTCTTAAGTTAAATAGCAGGTTTTCCCCAAAGAAGTCATTCTTATATGGTATATTAACCAATACTGTATGTTGTAAGAGATTCTGAGGTCCGCACTTAAAATAAAATTTGCCTTTTCTGTATTGAATTATGCAAACAGTTAATATATATGCAGCTATATGTAATCAGTCTACACACAGTTATTATCTAAAATGGTTAGATGGTTGCACAAAGTCTTTTAGAGTCTGAAGAGACAAAAGCAAGATCCACAGCCATTAGAACAACTTCTATCTTAAAACCAAATAAAACAGAAGCTGTACACATGTTGACTGTAACAGGGGGCTGCCCTGTTACAGTTATGCTGCCCTTTATGGAATAAATATGATACAGGTTTTTTAGCACACATACACTGCACTGACCAGTCCACCACAACTATGAAAGTAGGAGCATACTTAGCAGTCTAGGAAATACTCATGCAACTTTGTGTTTTGATGACTATCTTCAGAAACAAAACAGGCAGAAACAAACATGTCAACAAAAAGAAAAAGGAGACACTCTCAGAGAATAAGACAAATACATGCCATAACATCCAGCTAGTCTTTGGGGGGATGCTGTCATTACTTGGAGAAAGACTTTACAAAACTTTAAAAGTAGTTTTCTAGTCAACTTTATGAACATAGACTCAGGTTGTAACGAATACAGTATCTGCTGAAACTGCTCATTAAAAAAAACATGTACTTGATAAATATTGTGTCTGTCTATGCATTTAGGCTAAATGTTCTCTTTAGAAGTCTATAATATGTAAAACTAAAAGTTCATGATTGTTCATTTCACCAAACATTACTATGGCCTCATAGAAATTTTTGTGAGTTGTTACAGTTTTTATCAGAATGAACACCAATCTTTCGGCTTGCCTGTTCATATTCCACTGGTTTATTCAGCAAGGCTTAAGTGGCATCCTTAGGGCTAATATGAGCCCCATTATTTCTCTCTAGAGACACCACAGACAATGACTGCAGTACATCTCTCAATGTTAACATAAAACAGAAAAAGGATCTTTTCCAATACATAACAGGAATCTCTTCTATTAATGATTTACCCTAACAGCCTAATCAGAACCTGTGCTTGGAAAAAACGCCACACCTATTAAACAAATCTTGAGATGCAGTTCATTGATGATGTTTTCTTGTCATGACTTCTAAAAAGTACTACAAATATATAAACACTGTAGTATTGTAGAGCAAACTGATACCACTTATATCATTACCTCACGGAAATCAGTTTACCCAAGAAAGAAATGGAGTGAAAAAAAATTACAAAGACGGATGGATTTTGTTTAATGACTTAAATGTTCTCCCTCTCCCTTCTGTAATCTTGATGGCTTCTGTATAATGAACTAAGAGGTAATAACAAACCAAAATCAGAAAACAAAAATAAAATGAATTCTGAATAAACTAAATCCCCTCCCCCAAAGCTCACAAAGATCTTTCAGAAAGATTCCACACACATCCCTGAAAAAAACAACCAACACATAAAAACCAAAAACCAACACATAAAACCCACTGTTTTTCAGCTCACTATGAAGAGATAGGCTTCTAAACCCAAATGGCTACATTGTGCATGTGAATGTAGACCCTCCCCATTCAGCGGGTCAGAAAAAGCAAGTTACAAATGAGAGAAGACAGACAACTCCTGCATAGCACCGACTATCTAGTACCACAGCACTATAAGGAAACTCCTGGGTCCAGGAATAAGCCACTAACAACACGATACTAATGTAAACATTAATATATTCTTATGGAATATGGTTGAATGAGCAAGAATAATTTTAAAATTATTTTTAAAAATATATATTTTAATATGCATACAAAGAAAAGCCTCAGGGTCATACTTACGTCATTTTAGAAACAATACGTCTCTTTTATTACTCTATTTTCTATATTGGACATGTAACAGATAGCTGCTCCAATACATTCTCCACCAAGTTGTATTAAATCTAGTCCTACATTATTTTACACATAGATGTTTGAGTTTTTCAGCTTGAGTCCACTGAGCTTAAAAAGAAAAGCATGAACACACTGTTTATATTTTCTATAGGAATCTACAAAATGCTTATTGTAACATTTAGAAAAATAATGGTCAAGCTTAGGCCCAAACCATACAGCAACAAACCCCCAATACTGAGGAGATGTTTCCCATACAGACATAGTATATTTATCTTCATATTTTTTAGAGTTAGAAACAACACATCCACTCTCACTACCCTATATTCCATAACGTAACAATGAAATTTTACAATATTATTTTCTGTATTCTCTGTACTATGGTACATTCATAGTGCTATATGAAAAACCTAAATAAAGTTTTCAGCACCTTAAAGAAGTCAGGTGAAATTACTAAGAAGTCTCAATAGCCATATAAGTCTCACATGTATGAACACTAATTACAAATAAGAAGTTACTACCATGACAATTGGGTGAAGATGTACAGTGAATTCAGTTAGGCAAATAATCAAATTGGATGACTCGTAAACAAACTTGCATATATTTTCTTTGCTATGCTCTTTTTTGTGCACATCTATATGTAAAAGAATATGGCTTTTTTCAGGGATATTGAATTTTACTCTAAAAAGTACATTAATAACTACTATATTGTCATTATTCAATGATGCATCCTTCATACCATTAGTTTCTACAGAAAATAAGCAGGTTTTATCCCTGCTACTTCAATATTACTATTCTCTGATCATTTGCAAAACAAGAAGCCGGCTATAATGCAAATCTAGAAAGTTCTTAGGAAAATAGGTTAATCTAGAAAGCATCTACTCTAATCAACAATTTAAAATCTAGTATTCTGCCTTCTCTCAAATAATTTCCTGTGTAGACGGTAGAAGTACATACACTATTTGTCCACTTATAATGCTAAACATCAATAAGAACTGAAACATTTCTGAATTATTAATAGCTCCGAGACTGAATAAATTAGACCTATGGTATATTTCACCCCTGTTCCTTCATGGCAGGAGGCTGTAGCAATACAATAGGACTAAATGAGACAACTTTCTATATCCTTCATTAATCAGATGTTTCTTTCTCCACAGCTTGTAAAAGCTAAAACAAACACGAATGGAAGACAGACACAATTTCTGCTCAGTTCTAGGGATTCAGCTTTTTATATGCATTTCACCTTACATGACCTGTATCTTTTCCAAAGTTATTCCAAACTAGCTATTTTCAATTCAATAACCTCTGATTTCAGTGTATGAATTTATAGTAATACTCAGAAGATATCTGAAAAATATTAATATTGCAGGAAAGAAAAATGTTTAAAAAGTAGAGGATGCTACAGCTGATCTTAAAAAAGAAAATTTCTCTAATATAAGTCCATTTTTAGAATCTGCAACCACTTATGCAAACCGACCTGCCTCTTTCCTTTATGTCAGAAAATGTATTCAAGTGCAGATCCAGGAAATTCAGTGGTCACAAACAAGCAATCCAATCGCTGATGTATCAAATAGAAAATCTGGAATAGAGCCAACACATAGAAAATACAAAACTGTGAAGGTTTTATTGTTGGCAACATAATTAAAACCAGTGAAAAACATGATTTACGCTGTCAGAAATGTGACGTGCACATATTTTTATTTTATCAAATATAGTATTTCTGGTATTCACATGAGTGTCTACTATGACATTTTTCCAGACCATAGAAATACTTCTTAAAATTTCAAAATGCTGCTTCCAGCTAGGTCTGAATAAGTCATGTAGCCAAGCCCCTGGATAATACTCTTAGTTTAAAGGCTTCCTCAAACTGTTAATTCTTTTTACAATGTAAAGACTCCTACACTAAGGCTGTTCTTCAATAAGAAGACCACTGTCAGCCAGTGGTGCTTCCTATTTTCATGTATTTACAGTAAAAATTCTCATCTCTTAATACTTCATCCCGTGATATGAGTTCAGTGAACCTTTTCTTTGAGCCAAGTTTAATTATGATATAATTATTTATTTTCTACATTTTTTGTGTTTATGTTACTTTGTGGGATAGATTTGCTTTTGCACATCCTGATGTTTGGTCTTGAAACGTTTCATTATGATTCCTCCTTCAATTTTCTACTGTATTTATGCGACATTAAACCACTTTATGTCAAAATAAGACTATGTAACTTCCAACAAAAAGCACTGATCATGTGTGCAGAATGACCTTTGCTGCAAAATACTTCTCTTTAATGACACTAAAGATAATGACATCAAGTGAATTACATTATGACCTTTAGCTTCATAAGTTCAGATAATTTTTCTGTGTAAACTCATAGCAAAAGACAACCATCAAAGCTTTTAAACACTATTTCTATCTTTGGATTTAAATGAGCATGCATCTAACTCCTTGTTTTGATGTTAAAAGACAAATAGAAAAATTAAATATCTCCATGGATACTACGTAATATCATACTGTAGCTGCTTAGAGATTAAGTTATGAAACAATACTGAAAAAATTCTATATGCATTTTCAAATAATTACGGTACTCGCACAATGTTTACTTTCCTTGTATTCATTAGCTGAAAGACAGTATGAAGAAAGGGCAACCATCATAGAGGATAAATTTATTTTCTTCACACAGAATACTTATTACCAAATAATTGTGTTCAGTTACAATACTGAATTCACTTTAGCTATATGAATTCTTTAGGATGCAACTGCCACATTCCCCAAATGATAATCCAAAAGGTATTTTATCCAAAAATTGTATGGACTTGATCTTGTATCATTTAAATCCTGTAAGTTTTTGAACCAAGAGAAGTTAGTGAAAACACAGTGAAAAAGAACTTTTATTCTTGTACAACAGAGAAAATAATGTTTTAGAAAGTCAGGTTTAGCAGGATGTTTAATAGGAAATTGAAAACAGTTCTCCGGGAGGGTGTCTGTTCCTTTAAGCATTCAAATTCAAAGGAAGGAATAAAAATGTATAAAGAAAAGACAAAACTCCAATTAAAAATAAATAAATATTATTCAGAACTACTAACTCTGGCCTCACTTACTGAACAAGGTCTCAAAAGTACAAGAAAAACAAGAATGGCAACGACAACATCGCAAGTTACTTTTCAGAGTTAGATTTCTCTTACATTGCAGTGATTCCAAGAAGTCAATAAATAACACTTTCAGAAAAGAAGGAAGTACTACAGTACTTCTAGATTAAATTTTCAGAAGCTCTCTGGCTCAGATTTCACCTTTACTGAGTGTATGCCAGCTGAAAAAGAAAAGCATGTTTCCTTGAAATGAAACTGTGGAGAAAAGAATTGCCACAATCGGCAGAAGTATTGCTTTAAAATGCTTTGCCTACATAAAATCCAAACATTTATGAAATTGTTACAGATTGCAGTCACCAGCACATTTGGTCACTTCACTTTTTCTTGGGTAATGCAATTTTTAAAATGAGTAAAAAAAAATAAAATCTATCGTTTTGCTTGAAAGGAATATTTTTCCAGGAATAATCTTTCTTTTTTTGTGAAGTAGAAAGAAGTAAATAAAAATGAGTTTGGTGTGGTTTGGTGTGGTCCTTAGCAAGACTCTGATCTACAGAAGAAGAGCTTAATATTCACAAAGATATCCAGAAACTGCATTATTAGAAATTGGAAAAATGTTTCTTTCAAGTTCACAAGCTCATTTATTACCTGTCAAATTCTATGTTATAACAAACTTAAGATCCAGAACTTGGTCCAAATTCTTAAGTCAAAAATTCTTATTTGATTTCACATATATATGAGAACCAAAGCTTTTAACGTAACATCTAAAACTGATTATGCAGATCCTCCTTGTGTAATGGACCATTTATTGGAAGGCGCTCAGCTAGTCTGCTTTCTTGCACAGCAGAAGAGTAAGCATAATTGTATACAGTTACGTTACATGACTAATGTTAAATTAGTGTTATCCAAAGCCACTAGCAGCTTCCATTAACATATGAAAGAGATTTAAAAAACCCTCAATTAAGTTTCAAGTGGTTAAGGGGGACTCCCAAACAGTCTTTATTATCAAGAGCAAACATTTACAAAGAAACTATGTTTGGCAATTATAAGCTTAGAGACCATAAGCAAGCTTTCTTTTCTGAATTAATGGAGGAATGGTAACTTTCAAAAGAAGTGAATTTGCTTTCCATTACAGTTGCATATAAAACAAGGATTATATATTTTAACATATTAAGTGACATGCTCAGAGAAGGACATGAAAATGAAAAGTAGAGGCACTTTTCCACGCATAAAATGCAAACTTCCGGCAAAATAAAATTAACAGGGATACAAGAGGCATAACATTTGGTCTAACACCTACATTCTGTTGTGAAAAGCTGTTTGTCTGTTATTGCAAAACCACAGCCACAATACTTCTGTATGTTAGACATATTTACGTTGAGTTCAAGATCCCAGACAGTTTTAAGCTTGTGTCTAAACTGTAGTGTTGTCATAGATCCTAGTCACTGTTGTTTTGTAAAATGAAAACCAAAGGAAAAAGGAACCAAAACCACAGCTACTTTACCAGTCCTACGTCCAGCACTACGTTACTGGATAAAGTTTCCATTAAATGTCCCTAAAATCAGGGCTGTGAATAAAGGCGATAGATTGAGAACACTCTGTTTAAGACTGAAACATTAATAAGTAAGTCAGAGGCTCTTCCAAAAACTAACTGAAAAAAAGCTGCGCACCAGAAATCTCTAGGCATCAGTCAACTTTACAGTAAATCACCACCTTTAACAAAGTCACACAGAGAATATCAGTTTTACATTGCAACCAAAGGCAACCAGCCAATCAAACCAAATAAGTGCTGAAATATCTCTACTTTGTTGAGAGCTTTAATTCTGGGGAACTGCATCTACAAACAATGGCAATCAGATTATTTTAAACAGTTTGGACATAAGGAACACGCGTTTCTTCTTGCATGTAGAAATATCTATACATTTCTACAGGTAAGAATTTTCTGGCCTCAGAGCAAAAAGCAGCAGTATCTGAAATAACAAATCTAATGATCTCTGCATCCAATTATTATCACAGAAGAGGGTTATGACTTCCCAATCAAGGATATTGTTTCCCCTGAAACTGGTCACTGCTTTAAATTACCCATATTCTGCTTTTCCTCAGAGACAAACGCCTTGCACTTGCCTCCTGCACTTGGAACTTCTATGTATATAATGCTAGCAAGCAAGCAATTAATTGTCTTTCTAAACAATATATGATCTACCTGAAATTTTAAATGACTTGAACTTCTAAACAAGTCCCCCCCATGAGAGAAGAACTCAACAATAAGTAAATTTAGGAGGAGTTAGGCCTACCTACTTGCAGTCACTGCAACACGTTAGGTCATACCGCACACAATGTCACCTATCTCAACTATCTGCATTCACTCCTTAAACAAAAGGGTATTTCAAGTTAATCCACATGATACACTAGTCTAACTAAAGCCTGGAAAGACCATTACATCAAACATAGTAGCAGTTTTCAATAACATATTTTGTTGATTAACTATTTTTTTTTCCTTGTTACACAAGCTAATGGCTTTGTTACACTGCTACTGGCTATGTCCTTTTATGATCAAATGTATTTTTCCATTAATCATAAAAATTTTGGGGGGTCCACAGGGCTGACTAAAACAACAATATGGCTTTCCTTGCTTTTGTTTATAAAAGACACATGTTCCTTACATTGTATTATCATCATACTAATATCTACAGAGCTCTGCTCATGACCCTGGAAGACAATATAAATTTACTGATTGGTCACTCTGATCAATCATTAGATGAAAAGACATTACACAGGAGGAGCTGGACGTAACAAATAGCAGCAAAATGCCTCAGACAAATTGGCTATTCCATTAAGGGAATTTGAGAAAAAATTCTTGGAGGCATATGGTGGAGCCTCTGCTCTGGTGCCTGGGAGAACCCCCACATCCAACAGAACTGCTGTCAACAGTGACTAGGGTACACCAAGACGAACCTCTGTTTTTCTGAAGGCAACTCACAGGATTTTGTGAAATTTATCAGCTTTTAGGAAGCAGGAAAATTCTTGGAAACAGTCACAGCTACAAAAGACACAAAACATTTACTACAGAAATACCTTGTACCAAGCTTTTAATAGAAAAAATTAGACATCCCAACAACCATTTCAGGTTCAGTTCACTTTCTCACAAAAATAAACAGATAAACCTCCCTTTAAAGGTGTTTCACTGCAAGCTAAAGGGCTGGGAGGAAGCAAACAAGTTGAGAGGTTTTTTTCACCTTTTTATAGGTAGGTGCTGGAATTTTCACAGTGAATCAATTGCTGATCCATTACAATACATCCTCTCAAAGTTCATTTACTATCCAGAGAGACTGCCTCAGAAGCAAATCAGAACTGCTCCATAATTTGTTCAGACTTATAATTTAGTATTGATGAATTATTAATACAGTAATAAATAAATTACATGCACACAATATTACAAAGTACATAAGCACTGTGCACAACAAAGAAACTGCACTCATCCAGGTACATGGGATTTTTTTATTAGTTTGGCTCTTATAAGCATGGAATCAAAAAGTCATCTATTAAGCCAGGTATGTCAGAATGGTCCATGTAAATTACTCAAAGTTTGTACACAGTACTCAGACATTGCAGAAACATCTCCAAGTGATTTATTCCAATGTAGCACTTGCTATACATTTTTTAGACTGTAGGCTGTTCCATGATTCAAAGTTGTTAATAACTTTACTGTAAAATTCATTTAAAAATAAAATTATTTTGAATGCCTTACCTCTACCAGATTAAAGTCAATGTATTGGAATCCTGATAAAAATTTTGGTGTTATATTTATAATGACTTGTGTAAAATAAGATTACAGAAATTAGAGAACAAAACAATTTAGGAGACACCTTTGGAAGTCAGATAGGCTGCAGAATATGAAGCTATGGTTACCTACCTTATATTGCTTACACTAAGAACTCAGTAGGTCCAAGGGGTCTGTTCCAGATTGCCTCCCCATCCCCCTCCACTGTCTCTCTACAGGATCTCTCAAGATGCCTTAGTAAATCCTCTACTCACATTATTCCAACCTGCTCCTTGTGCAAGCCCCGGCTTATTTTACCAGCTCTCTATTAGCCCTCAGCACCATTTGTCTCCAGCTTTCTGGCTTGTGTTCTACCAGGTGGAACCCTAGAACATTTGCTACAGGTTTCTGCTGGTCTGTTATCAATTTCTCCTTTCTGTTTTTCTGCCGAAATATTGGGCCATCACTAACGCAAGTCACCACTGCAAAGCAACAGTAATAACTGATGTCAGACTAACACAGCTTCCAAAAACCTGCAGCTGAAAGCTTCCCTCCTGAACAGCAAAAATTAAATAAGAACTGAAAGAAAATGAACTCTTTAAGCTACCCCAAACCTAGGTTTTTGTTTATATTAGGAAAGTCTTCTTGAATAATAATGAAACAAAAACCAACACACCACCAGAGAAAACATAATAAAAACTAACAAGATACATACTGCAGAACCCAAACCTATATTTCACTCGATTTAAAACACTAAAAAAAAAAATTACATTCTCAAAGTCTTAAAACGTACACGGATCCTGGATTTTATCAACCAGAAAGCTCAAAACATTATAGTTTCCTTAAGGAAAAGCACATGCCTACCTATAATACAAAATACATTTTTCCATTAACTGAAAACTGCTAAAATTCCGAAGCCACCTTTAAGTTTATTTTCTGTTATGGATAACATTATTACAATATAATTAATGTGATAGGATTTTTATTAAATGTTTCTAATGACTATTTTTTAAATTACAAATTTTGCTGTGTTTTGATTTTCCACGTAGTAAATGAGGATTTCTGTAAAATGATCAGAGAGCATAACCAAACAGACATATAATTCAAAAGATTTTAGAAAGAAAATGTGCTTCGTTAGTGCTTTGTCACAGGCTCTATAGCCTACAAACATCAATTGTGTCAGGTTTTCTCCCTCAAACATTGGAAAAGATACCATTGTCTTATTGCAAATACAAGAATACAGGAAGGAGGGGGAGAAAAAGCAACTACTTCCCCCTCCCAAGTAAATACTAAGAAGGTGAAAACTGGCTACAGAATATAAGAAACATAAAGCAAGGAGTAGAGCCAGACCTCTTTCAGTTCCCCGTTCTGGCTAGACAGCCTCCCTATACCTCCCTTAATGGGCTCATTAGTGTAATCTGAGTCTACTTTTTGTGCCTGTCTAATTTCCTAGTGAGGCTGGACTGCTGTTCTGCAAATGGATACAGGCTGGGGGTGATCGGTAAAACCTGGCTCGGGTTATAGTGATATGGAAGCAAAATTCCCAAATCCATTCTAAGTCTTTGTGCAAACACCCTGAAAATGGAAAATTGCATCAGCTTACATCATCAGAGCTGTAAGGCTGGATGTTCTTCTTGAAAAGGTTCAGCTGTCAGGTTCAGAAAGGAATTAGCACCTCCAGCATATTATTGAATTTTTGCATGTACCGGAAAAAAACTGTTTACTCATCACATCCATTAAAATACCATAGAGGCAGAATCAGCCTGTAAAATTGAGATGAGAGTTCAATACCAATTATTCCTTTCAGTTCAACAGCCTAAAATGCAGTGCTGTGTTGCTACAAGAGATTTTAAAGCCGTCAACCACACTGGCAAAGTTCACTATCTGCTTCCCAATGAACATGAGAGGAAAAAGAAAGGAAAAGAGAAAAAAAGTGAAAATTCTTGACACCATGATGGGAAATCAGAGGAGACAAAGTCCAAAGTGGACGTGTAAGAGAAACTTGGTTCTCATGAGAAAGCCTTGCTAACCTACTTCCAGCTAAAAGTTCTGCCCACAGTAATGAGACTACACCTACAGTATTTTACTATTATTGATGACACACATATTTAAAAAAAAATTTAAAAATCCCTGTTACATTAAACTCCAGCTTTACTGCCAAAAAGCAATATGATCTACAAACAAAAATAAAGTAAATATTAGGGAATGAATCCTGTCACCTGCATATTCTGACCTGACCAATTCAATTAATACAGCTCAGTAATATTAAAGATTCACTCATATTTGCATACATTTCTGTGAGTTTACAAACCCCACTACTTTTCATAAATACAAACATTAATGTAAGATTGTGTCTTCTCTTTGACACTGTAGCTATAGAATATCCACAGGAATGCCCATCAAGCAAGGGTGCCAGGAGGGTACAGACAATTCAAAATGTGATAGAGATTCAAAGAAACTCCTCCGGCTGAAGTAGGAAATACGTACATGTCAGTAACCAGCAATGTGGAAACACGCAGAATATGGTAACACATTACAAACAGCCTTGCAATTAAGAGTGGACATAAAGGAATGAGAGGAAGCACTGATGACCTTTCTCCTCATGCCAAATTTATCACAAAAAAAACCCAAAACCAGAAGAGGCACCCCCATTATCATTGTTTTTAACCAAACTATTTCCAGTATTTATGCCAGTGGCTGAAGTAAATAGATAGGAAGCATTTCCTTCGGTTTTCCTATACTTTCTACCAGTCAGGTGTATTTCACTACAGAATTGCTTTCTATCACAAGTAAAAGACAAAGGGAAAAAGGATTGTGAAAGAAACTTGGAAAACAGGTTGCTTGAATTTGAAGTGTTAGAAAATGGTATGGTGAGACTAGGATGATAACCACAGCTCTTTTTCACAACCAAATATGCCCTGCATTTGTTACACTCTGTCTGTTTTGCTCAGTTTTGTTCAGGGATGTAATTCTTTTTAAAAGATTTTTCCCTTTGCCCACTGAGTCTTTTCTGTAAACAATGTTAATTCATTTAGTCTTTATCAGTCGTTTTCAGACATTCATGTGATCATAAGCCAGAACAATGGAACTTCAAGGCAGCTTTGACAGTAGCTTTCTCTAGGGCTCAAATACAAAAGTCTTTATATTTTCTGAAGTATTTGTCCTCCCTCATCCCTTTTTCTTCTCAGCTTTCTATTTCCCCTGGCTCTATATTGTGAGACAGGTCTGTATTAAAATTTATCTGGCAGTATAACCAGTTGGCAAGAATACAACAGGAAACTTTTCTCCACCTTGCACAAAACCATACAAAACCCACAACGCTGAAGACTCTAAAGGACATCTGGAAACATGTCTCATGTTTTCATTTATTTTTCTTATTTACTCGCTTTAAAAAAAATTAGTCCTGTTCTAGACTGTGTAAACAACAATTATGGACAACAGAAAATAAACTGGATTAGATTAAGTTTTTCTAAAACAAAACCTGAAAGCTAATGCTACCCTTGCACCTGCTGGGGAAATGTTGAACAAATGAACAGATATGACAGTACCCTCTAAAAGAAAACAAAAACTCCTGAATGAAAAAGGAAATGCAAATCTGAAGTAGTAATTTAATTTCATAATTATTTTCCTTCCACTATTTTTTGCCGTCCACATTTAAATTTAGTTTCAAAATCAAGGTTACACTGTCTGGCATCGATTGCTAGCTGATAATAAAGGGCAGCAGTAAAACACTGTACTACGTTGGATTGTTGAAAAATATTGAAACATTGATAGTAATTAATGAAGCGTTATTATCGATACTTGATAATATTAATATTGATATTATCCAATTGATATTGATAATATCTAATATTAAGAATATTAGAATCAAACCATGGATTCTGCAATCAATTTACCTGAATTTAATTTAAAAGATGTTACTGATATGAGCAATGAGAAACAACTTTCAGCAATTAAGTATGTAAGACTCTTGAAAATCATGTAGAAAAGGATCAACTTCTATGAGCTATTTCATTATAATCTGTAGGCAAAGATAAATGTAGTGTTCTGGTGCAGTCCACTCTTCTGGACATGACAACATAAAAAGAATGCAAAAGAAAATGATTTTTTTCACCTCATGCTAGTATGAGAGATATCCATATTTTCCCAAACATGCTCAAAAATTCAATAGTTAAAGGCTGAGGAGACAAAGTTGATAGTTTTACTGACTTAGCTCTTTATAAATTCTGAAATATTCACAATGTTTGCAATCATTGTATCAGCTGCATGACCGCATAAAAAAAAGTTTGCCAAGTTCACACTGTATTATCATGGTGTGACACTTGGTAGAAGAAAAAATAACCATAGAAACGTGTCTGCCAACAATGCCTATTCAGAAGTCACAAAACCATCTACTGGCTTGGAGTCCCCAATTTCCCTTGCCTTGAACCCAGCGATTGACACTCCTTCCAAACAAGCTCACCCTGGGCACCTGGCGTGGTTCAACGCTTCTGGTTGGATGGGGCTTTGAGCAGCCTGAGCCAATGAAAGGTGTCCCTGCCCGTCTACGATGACAGGCCTCTCACCCTGTCCCTACCCAAAAGATGTCCCTGCCTCCCATATGGAGGCAAATACCTTTTTAGTTGTTGCAGGCCCCACCTCACACACATGAAGGCACTTCACAGAGTCCCACTTTATTAATACAGCATGATCAGCAAGGGAAATGTCTAAATTGATTTCCCTGATAGCTACCCAGTGTTTGTTCATTATCAAATCTTGAGCCATTAAGAATACTCCAAGAAGTAACACCTGCTAATCATTTACTTTGCAGCACAAAGCGCCCGATGAATATGGGCAACCTACGGGCAGACCTTTGAAAATATACCTATAGCAACAGTAGCTACAAGTAGTCATAAGCATATAGGGGACAGACATTCCCCCAATTCTTCCAATTCAGATTTTCAATTGAAAATGAAGGCTATATCACGACGTACCTTTAATGAAAATGATAATTTACAGGAACACAAAATGATATTCCAGGTAAAGGATTACTGGCGAGATGGCAGGTATCTCATTCCATAATGCTGGATCTAATTCATTCCTCATGCACTTACGTCATTTTAAGAGAGACTCTGGAATCACCCTAAGGCAAATAAGTAACTGAGTGAAAGGGTCTCAATGCAAAATCTGGAGTAAATCTGGAGTAAAACAAGCAATTTGAGAACTTTTGTTTTTGCTACATTTGAAGAAAGAGAAGGGCTTAAGTGGCCACATATCTGCCCCAACCCCTTCATCAAAGCTGAGAGAGTGGAGGGCAAACTGCATACCCACAGAAGTTCTTGGGTGGATTCAAACATGAAATTTAAAGGACACTATTAGAAATCATCATAATATGCTTCCTTCGTGTGAAAATATCCTTAAATACTTGCATTATAAACAGCTTTTACAAACTCATTGTGAGGATTTCAAACATACACATCAGCAGGTTCAGCAACATAGCATTTGCCATCACACATCTTGACGTCAGACTCAGAAGCACATTTATAACTTTTATATGAAGAAGAAAATAAAACTGTGTCAAATTCAGAATGAGAAGTGCCAAATCTCAACTCCACATTTCTCTCCTGCCCAATGGATTGAAGACATCGTTTAAGATGGCCATGTGAAGAAAACAAAAAAACCCAACAAACAAAAAAAAGAATCAAAAACCAAACAAAAAGATCCCACTCAACTAAAAACCAGCAGTGTAATTTGGTACATGGACTAATATATTGTTCCTTGATCTAGGCACATAACTTTTCTCAATATGCATGCAGTAGTAAATGGTTCCCTAGAAACAAAGGAGTGCTACCTTGCTACAGAAAGCTGCAATTATATTCCACAACTGCAACAGAATTAAAACAGAATTGCAAGATATTCACAGAAAATATTCCTTTAAAAAGTACTATACAAAAATGCAGCATTTGGTTCAAAAAAAGTAATTTCCTTCTTTTTTTTTTACTTAATTCACTACCATTTTCTTTTTCAGGCAAACAGAAAGCAGCTGTTTCAGACCAGACCACCAGAGCCACTGTACTTTATCAGCACTGTGGAATGACATGCAGCTTCAAAACCTTCCGTGTTCCTTCCTTCCCAGTCATACAGTAGGAATAAATAATTTAATCAAGTATTCATCAAGAGAGGGGAATAGCCTATTAGTCTGTGCCTGCATTCCTCCCCCTCACTTCCTTGCATCTCTTAGGACTCCAGATGAGGGGGAAGTGTACATCTTCCTTTTTATCTGTGTACTTTATAGCTTAGGCAAATAAAAGCTCTATGAGCTTAAGAAATAAAGCACCTTCCAAGTATCTTCAAATTCACGCACAGCTTTTTAAAATTAAAAGCGAGTAAAGAACTAGTATAAACAGAACATTACAATTTTTGGAAAAGAACCAGAAAATTCACACCGCACAAGAAACTAGGAAAATGGCACTAAAACAATGCCATTTTTAGAAAATCAGTTATCAGAGACTTCATCAATCCCCAAAATTACGCACACATCTGCTTCTAAAAGATACCTACGAGCACATTTCCCAGTAATGCACAACCATGAAAAAGGCAGTGGGTTTTGTGGCTAGTTCACTTGCTGGTAAAACACATTCACATTTCTTAAAATACTTAAAAAGTACCAAGCTACTGTCATTTGACACGTTTGCCCAAAATGGGAGGAACTTCGTCCTCAATCTGACTGACAAATTTTAACAGAAAAACAGCGGCAAATGGAATAGCATTGTTGGACACCTTTGCCCCAGAGTTTTTAATAGGTGTTTTAACAATGTAAAAGCTTGAAAAAAAGAAGAATCTATCAGTATTGCTGTCAATCATATAACAGTAAAGATGGTATTTTCTTAAAAGAATGGGAGCTGCTGTTCTGAGGCTTACAAATGCTTGATGCTATTTGCCTTCTGTTACACTTGCCTCTGTGGTTCAGTTGCCACACTGTCAACCATTTTTCTAAAAAGCAAAACCAAAGTCATCACTCCCCCAAGAACTAGAAATTTACTTAACTACTTTTTTCTTACAGTGAAAGATAACAGTATGGCATGGAGGCTGTAAAAAAAACCTCCACAAACCCACAAAAAAAAAAAAAAAAAAAAAAAAAAAAAAAAACCAAAAAAAAACCCCCCCCCCCAAAAAAAAAACCAAAAAAACC
>NW_015090990.1:6600628-6609125 GCF_001431845.1 Calidris pugnax
GGGTTTAATATTTTTCCTAGAACTTTTTTTTTTTTTTTTTTTTTTTTTTTTTTTTTACCACCAAAAAACCAAAAAAAAAAAAAAAAAAAAAAAAAAAATCAAACCACAAAAAAACTCCATGCCCCAAAACACAAATCCTAAAAACCACTTTACAATATAAAAACTTGAGATAAATTTCTAGAATAGAGTGACTTTGGTTTCAGGGCAGAACACCCTACTTCTATATATATGTCCCTCAACAAAATTCTAAGACAATTGTTCAGCATATCCATAGAGTACTACTTAATCTTAAAGTAATTCCTATTCCATCTTAGAGTGGTCAAATCATATTATTTTTTTTTATTAATAGAAACACTCTCTCACGCTCTACATGCCTTTAAATTATTAGGTAACTGTTTGAATCTTGTGGGCCACTGGTCCATTTGCTGCTGTGTCCAACCCAAAGAAATCCACAAAAAGTAAGTAAAGCATTATATAGCAGAAAGCGAGTAGTTTACAACAATCTAGAAAAAACAGTATTTCTGAAAGGCTCTAGAAAGTTTTTAGAATTCACAAAACAAAAAGGTGGAAAAGCAGAAGGCTACAATAATTGCTGCACTCTCTTTTCATCATAGATAAAACTTCTCAGAAAGCAAGTGTCTAAAGACTTCATCAAGAATTGAATCAACTACCAACAGAAAAAAACAAACAAGAGACACTCTTAGTTTTGTAGCACCTCACTAAAGTCCATTTCAAGATTCTGAACTTCTCTGCTATCTCAGACATGTTGGTGCACATTTCATGAGAACAGTACGTGTCTTACCCTTAAATAGAAAATCACCGTGATTATTTAGAAATAAAATAAATGCAAATACTTTTGTGAATAAGTGTAGATCATCACAAATTCAATCTCTATTTACTTAGTGCAGCAAAGCTTCTGGAAGTCATTATTTGATTACTTTTCATCATCCATGAAGTAGCACATCACCACTACATGGAAGAAAAGAACTCTGCTTGAATTCAGTGAAAGGACAAAGATGCAGAACAATGAAAATAAAATACGCCTCTAGGGATCAGGAGATGGAAGGAAAGTGAAGGAAAGAAAGACAAAATAAGTGATCATGGCTATTTGGTTCTCCAGACAAATGGACTCTTCTTTCATTCAATTTATTAAATCTAATTAACAAAATAATCTTTTTTAAGCCACAGAAACTGCTACAAAATATCATTAAATATAATCTCTGAAACATCATTAAGTATTAACAACTACACTGAAAGCTTTAAATCATGTCCTTTCTATGACAGGCTTCATTTTACATAAAAGAACTGAAAATGGATACATCAGTTGAAGGACATACAATAAAATTGCGTCTTTAAGATTATAAAGGTAAAAAACCATAACAGTTCTCATTGGTTTTGCTTACTTACATATTCTTTAAAAGTCCTCCAATGTGTCACTCTAATTCTGAAATATCTTTTCCCACCTAAAACTAAGGTCATGTTATTAATGATGTAACTTAAGAGTAAGTTGACATCTCTTTTTGTAAAGAGCTGTATGCTCTTCTTAACATGGGAAAATACAGTCAATCCTTCTTAAAAATACATCAGGCTGCAAACAGAAAAATAAGCTTCTGAGAATTAGCATCTGTTATTGAATCCAAATATAAGTCAATCCACATATTTTTCTTAATAAATGTGGTATGAAATATAGAGCTCAAAATTACCTAACACAGTGGTCCACTATGTAAGGTAGTCAAATCCCTTGGAATCTCAGGCACAGACTTCATAAGAAAAGCAGGCTGTATTGATTAATAATTTTGAATCCAACAGTGACAGGACTGACTGCAGGCAGAGGTCAAGCAAACTACTATCTTATGTCCTTTAACAGAAATTTAACACAACCCACCAACCACCACTGCTCTACACAAAAGTTGGAGTCCAAGTCCCAAGACAGAAGTACTGTAGTAGAAAAGGAATTGTATTTTTTACTGAGAGAAGGAAAAATCGATTACACCATGAAAATCAGTGTCTCCTACCCAGTAAGTCACTCTTTTCCCAGACAAGATTCCTGTGACTCTGCTGAACCCGAGGTCTCTGTTTTAAATAGAGATCTTTCAGGTTTTGATGGATTGGTAAGGAAGGCAGCCACCTTCGTGGCACCCTTAACATCAGATGACTCAAAATATGAAGTTCCTTCATCCTCGCTGTTCTTCCTATAGCCATGTTTACCCAAGCAGTGCCTCCACATATTATTTTCCTCAGTAAGTATGACCTCACTGTGACTGTTTTTAGAGCCCCACTGTCTCCTTTCTCTTTCCCCAGTTCACCCCTATGTCAAAGACAACCAACACAGGAGGTACTCTATCTGGTAATTTCAGCTCCTGAACCCTCCTCTTCCCCCACCAACTATTTAGTTAGGAAAAGAAAATAATTTCAAAACACCTTGTGTACAAGATAAATAAATCCAGTAAAGCTTGTAGCAAACCAGAAGTTTGTCAACGAAACGCTGCAAAGCCTTTATAAGGCTAACTACACAATATATTGTAAGTGCTTGCCTCTGCCTGTACCAATTAATCCAGTTGTATACATTAAAAACTCTGAAGGTACTGCGTATCTTCAAATCATTACATTTATTTCAATTTCTTTGAGGTTTTCTGCTTGAAAATAACCCTTGTTGTAAGGGCAGGGTTCCCAGATAGAATCAGGACGGAGGCTAAGAGAGCTGTGCAAGCACAGGAAAACACACCACTTGCTGGCCAACCACAACCTCATTGCTGAGGAAACACGCAGCTCCCAGGCAGCAGGTACCAGAGACGCCACTGATGGATTTAGGGCAAAGAAGCTCCAGTGGCAGACCTCCAAAACAAACATTTCCTCACTGGCTGCCCAGCAGCTCGGAATTTCTCACATTTCTCACATTTACAAAGTATTTTCATGTTAGTTGATCGAGCCAGGTGGCAAAGAAGTACACAAATATCAATTACGCATTTGGGTACTCGAAACACAACGCTCCTTCCCAGATGCCATCCGACCAAATATCAAACATTTCCTCTCACACATGCAATTAAACTGCCAGCATGAGACCTGCACAACTGCACCTAACCAAGGTAGTAGGAAGGGGAGGACGCAGCCTTTATATAAGCTGTTATAGTCTATCCACCCATCTAGAAGTTATTTATGCACATACGTAAAAATACTTGGGCAAAACACTTTTCAAGGATGCTTTAAATATTCCAAGACATACATGATATATTCAGGAAACCTGGAGATATATTAATGAACACAGTAGGATTTCAAGCTGCATAATTAAGGCACAAAAAAACCCCTTGTCAAGGACATTGTAGCAAGATAAATTGACATCTATAAAAGTATGGTGAAGTTTGCTATTTGGTTATTTTTCCTCAACAATATCTTCTCACTGTATTATCTACTCATTTTCATACCAGGACAATCTGTGCTGTAAATCACAGTTGTCCAGACACAAAGCCAAACAGCACGTCACACGCAAAGGGCTTGCCCAGCTTTTTCCAGGAACTCAGGCAGCAAGACTTGGCGGTCTCTCAGGGGTACCCACACGAGAGACCAGAACCTGCCTGCCACTGCTTTGGGTGCAGCATAAATGGCATCAGATCTCTACACCCTGGCATACACGGGGCATAGCACCAGCCCCTGTGGCACCCCAGCGCTGCCGGCCCCCACAGACAGCAACAGCAGCTACAGAATATATGCTCCAGCCCCAGCAGGTACAGAATATATGCTCCAGCCCATCTACAGAACCAGGGACCCCTGCAAGGGACCCAAGGGACACTATGTCGCTCGGCTACATAGGCCACTCTGGCTAAGACATAGCAATTTTAGATAAGAATTTTATGTACAAAAAGTTCAGATAATGTTGAATAATGATTCTGAAAATGCATCATCTGAGAAAAATACCATTTCAGGCTAAAAGAAAAACAAACTACTCCAATACATCAATAATCTCATCAACAAAATAGCAACACAAGAGGATCAGCTAAATGTGTAGACACAGGAGGGACTCCCAATTAATATCTGTCACAAATATATCACAAAAGCGCACATACTCACAGCAGCTTGCTGCAGCACTGTTGTTATTTTCCCTTACTTAGCTTTTTGAACTGCAAGAGAAATTGACTCATAGTGTGATTTTCAAAGAAAGAGTCTGATCTTGACAGAGGACTTGACAGAACTTCTCTGGAAATAACTGTATTAAACTTATCTGTTCACATATGAACATATATTAAAATCTCTGTTGTGGCTTTTTTTCCCCTGGAATGCAACAACTGCATGCAAGATGGTTTAATTTTTCTTTTAAACTTCTGCTTTGCTACTAAATTTCTACAGTGGATTTCTTCCAAGACTTTAAGAAAACTATTTATACAAAAATATATTACATTGCATGGGAAAATACAAGCTGGATTTAGAAATGTGAGAAAGGATTTATCTCCTATCTGGAAATCAACTAGTTAACAGTGGCAAAAACCTAAATAAAAGGAACAAGACAATTAATGGGAAATCTTCCCTGGTAATAGACCAATGTGCTTTGGACACAAGTGCGTCAACCAGCACAACCACTCAATGTTTGGAATGACTCAACTCTCTAAGGAGCGTGACATCTGTGATTATTATTGATAAATACATCTTTGTCCTGGGCTGAGTTTACAATTTATTTCCCTTATTACAGAAGGGAAAAATCTTTTTGATTATTAAATTATACCAGTTTTCTCTCCATGTGTTCTGGATTGTCTGCACATGTGCCATCCCAAAGGACATGCTGCAGAAGGCATCCGACTCACTGTCCCTATAAAACAATTAAACGAGGACCTACGGGCTTAAGAGATTGCAACTAGGCACAGTGTGTTTCTTTGGACTGGAACAAGGTGGAATGTCTTCCACATGCTATCACTGCTTATTAGTAGTAAGTATGTATTAACAATAAATTAGATTCGCTTATATGAAGAAAGCTAAAGTATTTATCTTTTCAGCATTACTTCAAAGCTTCATCTTTGCCTCAAACAAGAGAAATGAGTTTTAAAATAAAATACTGAAGGCAAAACCTGTCCATATCTATATTGTACTGCTGGTAATAAAACCTTAGATTAACAAAATCTGCTTAAAAGCCCAGGAATTAGTTCACAGTCTCATACTGTTTACCTGCACTTTGCATCTTTTTTAATGTGTGTATTTAAAATCAACAAACTGTTTCGCTCATTTCCATTTCTCTCTGTTGAACTTCAGATCCAAACACTGAATAATGTTTTAAACATGAAAGGGGAAATGTTTGCTTTTGCGTCTCTTAGGAATAATATGAAAGTATTTATCAATGCCTAAGATTTATACAAATCGTGTATTGTCATCAAATCTGTGACGGTATAAACTTCAGCTAAAGACACCTTTAGAAGACCATTTAAAAAAAAACACAGTATTTTTAAAAATATGTAAGAAAGAAGAAAAAAACCTACGAGACTAGATGAAACTATCCTCTTGAATCCCGAGCACAGACAGGTGACAGGGACAGAGGGTGCGTGAAGATGACGCCAAACCCCTTGTACTGGCTAAGGGCCAGCTGGGCCCTTGGCAAATCCTGCAGCCGCCTGTGCACGGCTCCCAGCACCCCCATCCTGAGCGTGGGGTGCCCAGCAGGGCTCTGCTTCCCACCCCGACACACCCTTCTCCAGCAGCACCCGCCGGGCTGCTCGCAGGGAGAACAGCCAACACACAGCAGGGATTCTCCTCTTCACCTGTAACGGCTGCGCTTGGCACACAACGACGACGACGCAGCAACTGATCAGGTTCTAACACAAAGTAGATATTCGGTCCACTTAGAAGCTATAGGATGTTTCCCCACACACTCACTACGGACATCAAAACAGCAGCGTCAGGACATTATATAGGAAAATTCACACGTTATGCATCGAACTACAAACATGTCATTACAGTAACTCAGCCTAAGAAATACTAAATTTTTAGGGTTTTTTTTGTCACTAACTCCCGCACATATATTTGCTCTAAAACAAGCTCAACTGGGGGGGTGCGTATGTATGTCAAATTTGCCTTTCCACTACTTAATTTTGTTTTTTGCATCCCACTCAAATTAGAGTCTTTTTAATATATTCCAGAAACAATGAGACATTTTGGTAACAAAGAAACATTATATAGCCCGGAGCCCTCAGGTTAAATGGCAAAATCTCAATACACACAGAGGAAAAGCATACTGGAATTAATTTTCTTGATGAAAAACTTCCCACTGCATGACTTTTCATAAATCAACCATGTACTTTTTGTATAAGGGTTGCTCCCATCATTTGTTCTCCTACCAAGATTTTTTGAGGTTGAAGCATTACCACTTGTGTGGAAAGCATAAAGCATGCTTTTCTAAATTACTACTCCTTGCATAAAAGTCACAACAAACCAATTTGGATCAACAAAATAACTGCTCTATGCGGAATACAAGACGGGATGCGAGAAGCTTAGAGTTAAGGTAACAAGGCACATAAGAACAATTTATGCATCAGGTTTTTACTTTCTACACAAACAGCCAGCAGATAAGGCTGCCCGAGATGAGGACATGCTGTTCTTCCCAGCCTCTCCTGTTGCTCTCTCTCCTCTGCGCACTTCTTCCATCTTTCTACAGATGTGGTCACCACTGCTTAGCAACCAAGGGGACATGATGGCACAGAGGAAAATCCTCCATCTAGAGCTCATCCCGCTCCCCAGCCATAGCCGCAAACTATCTTCCACGGAAGATTAAGGAGAGCACCTTTTCTTTGTTGCCTCAGAGGTACCAAGTAGGACCTGAGACGTAGTTTGGTGCGAGCTGAATTTTCTTCCCTCAGTGGGTGTAGAGGGGAGCATTTACAAGGTAGAGAGTAGGAGAACCTGAGATTTGCCGGTAAAAGACGTCCTCGAAGGCTAACGCCAGTTTAAAAAAAAAAAAAGAAAGAAAGAAAGAAAAACGCAAAAAAGCAGACACCACGGTGATGGGGAAAGAAAAGCAATAGAAGGAGAAGGGAAGCAACCGAGTACAGTACCTGCTTTTTACTCAGCGCTCCTGCCGTCCTGCAGGGCGAGGCCAGGCGAGGCAGAGGAGGGCAGAGGGGCTGGCAAGCGGCAGCTGAGGGCAAACTGCGGGCAAAACCCGGCGAAGAAGAGGGCGGAAAGAAAATACTCACTTCTCCCATGCCACAGGTAGGTAGGCGATGTCTCCGCGGCTGCGGGGCCACCGGTCGCTCCCGGGGGCCGCCTCCCCTCCTCTCCCCGGCTCCGCTCCACAGCCGGTCCCCCCACCCCGCCCCGGGAGCCGCGCCCGCCCACCTCAGCGCCCCCTGGCGGAGGCCGCGGGACGGGCGGGACCGGAGGGTGCGGCCGAGCCCCGGTGCGGCGGTTCTTTTTGGTTTTGTTTTGTTTTTTTTTTTTCTCTGTCGATCGCTGCAGCTCAGTGCGAGAAGAGGTGTTTTGTAAGAGTTATTTTACTAAAGGAGGTGCCCCCCCCCCCGAGCCGTCGCATCATTTGTTCTCCTACCAAGATTTTTTGAGGTTGAAGCATTACCACTTGTGTGGAAAGCATAAAGCATGCTTTTCTAAATTACTACTCCTTGCATAAAAGTCACAACAAACCAATTTGGATCAACAAAATAACTGCTCTATGCGGAATACAAGACGGGATGCGAGAAGCTTAGAGTTAAGGTAACAAGGCACATAAGAACAATTTATGCATCAGGTTTTTACTTTCTACACAAACAGCCAGCAGATAAGGCTGCCCGAGATGAGGACATGCTGTTCTTCCCAGCCTCTCCTGTTGCTCTCTCTCCTCTGCGCACTTCTTCCATCTTTCTACAGATGTGGTCACCACTGCTTAGCAACCAAGGGGACATGATGGCACAGAGGAAAATCCTCCATCTAGAGCTCATCCCGCTCCCCAGCCATAGCCGCAAACTATCTTCCACGGAAGATTAAGGAGAGCACCTTTTCTTTGTTGCCTCAGAGGTACCAAGTAGGACCTGAGACGTAGTTTGGTGCGAGCTGAATTTTCTTCCCTCAGTGGGTGTAGAGGGGAGCATTTACAAGGTAGAGAGTAGGAGAACCTGAGATTTGCCGGTAAAAGACGTCCTCGAAGGCTAACGCCAGTTTAAAAAAAAAAAAAGAAAGAAAGAAAGAAAAACGCAAAAAAGCAGACACCACGGTGATGGGGAAAGAAAAGCAATAGAAGGAGAAGGGAAGCAACCGAGTACAGTACCTGCTTTTTACTCAGCGCTCCTGCCGTCCTGCAGGGCGAGGCCAGGCGAGGCAGAGGAGGGCAGAGGGGCTGGCAAGCGGCAGCTGAGGGCAAACTGCGGGCAAAACCCGGCGAAGAAGAGGGCGGAAAGAAAATACTCACTTCTCCCATGCCACAGGTAGGTAGGCGATGTCTCCGCGGCTGCGGGGCCACCGGTCGCTCCCGGGGGCCGCCTCCCCTCCTCTCCCCGGCTCCGCTCCACAGCCGGTCCCCCCACCCCGCCCC
>NW_015090990.1:6609135-6739716 GCF_001431845.1 Calidris pugnax
CCCTAAGCATTGAGGCTGTACAAAAGTTCTTAGAAAAAAACATTATGGGTAGTTAACTGCAACCAAAACTACAGCTCAAGTGGTTAAAAGTTAAAATCTTTAGTCCCTAAGTGAAAATACCAACTCACCTGGGCTCCACGGCGCTTTTGCCACCAATTCTTCACGTTCCTGGGCGTGTTGGCTGCACCGAATCTCCGTTCTCATGTTTTCAGAACCTGAGTGGATCTGAGAGGCTGCAGAAACATCTGTAGTTTTTGTCTGTGGTCGTAGAATAAGACCATGAAAAGTCACTGGAAAGACCTTGAATTCCCTGCTACTTCAGAGCATGGAAGGGCAACACAGGCCAGTTTTGATGTCAGAGTATGAAAATTCAGCTGTCACCTGTAACAACAGAATAATAATCCAAGTAATATCAATTACTTTCTTCATCTTTGGAAATAAATCTTCACCTTCTTTAAAACTAAGAAAAATAAGTTAACAAAATCCACAAGCCTACATTTGAAAATGGTCTTACATGATCTGTCTGCCGTGCTCACATTTGCTTGCCCAAAATCTCTCACTTTTCCTGATGCAGCCCCAGCACGCCACAGAGGGGAGGAAGAGGTGCTAAGAGGGCATTTTCCTCTTCACTTCTGCCACTTTAGCACAGGTAACAGGTGTCCTGGTTTGAGGTAAAACAGAACCAATTTTCTTTTCAGTAATTTTATTCTTCGGTTAAGCTTCTTCTAAACTCTCTAAAATTAATGGCATATTTTTCAGACAGTGTCTGCTTCTAGCAGGTAAGGTCTGACGTTTACAGTGCACACCAAGGGACGGTATGCAGAGTGGCTCTTGCTTATCCTTATTGCTGTAACAGCCCAGGTTGGCTCACTTTGTTGTGTGCCCTGCTGGAGGGCTGGAAGCAGAAAAGTGTAGAGAGGTTGCACCTGTGGGGAGGAGTGGACAGGATGGGTGACCCAAAGCTGACCCACGGGGTATTCCATGCTCAGTACAAAAGCTGAGGGATCAAAGGGTCAGCCTCTTTCTTCAATGGCCAGCATCCCACGAGGACTCTGCCTGTTCATCTGCCTTTGATATCAATCTGTGTGTTACAGAATCCAGACCTGGAATCTAGCTCCCATCCGTTGCTGAGTCCAGTCTGGAACTTTCCTAGTGCCTGCCCGTGATGTGATTATCACGAGGACTCTGCCTGTTCATCTGCCTTTGATATCAATCTGTGTGTTACAGAATCCAGACCTGGAATCTAGCTCCCATCCGTTGCTGAGTCCAGTCTGGAACTTTCCTAGTGCCTGCCCGTGATGTGATTATCATCCTGGGATATCATCTTGTATCTATTGTATATATTTAATTATTTTCTTATTAATACTATTTTTTCTTTTTAATATTTTATTATTAATACTTCATTAAAGCAGTTTAGTTTCTTTTCAACCCATAAGTTCTCTCTTCTTATTTTCTCTCCTCTCTTCTGAGGGGAGATGCTCTTCCTTCTCTAAAGGGAAGACTAGTAAAAGAGAGCACCTGTTCATTTTAGTGGCCAGTCCGGCCCAAACCACGACAATGGGTCACATGTTTCTCTAGCACACTTACTCCTTTCCCCAAGTTGTGCCAGATTTGGTACCAGCCACCAGCCACACAGAACCTGCGAGAAACAGTGTCCATATTGTCCTGTCTGATTGCCAGAAACCAACTTCTTGATTGTGTCTAGCTTTCTCTTCATTTTAAATATTTTTTTTTTTAAATTAAAAATGGCACTTATTCTTGCAGTATAGTAATGGTATTTGACAGCCTCAGTCTGGTTGTTCCGAACAGCATACATTCTAAGAAGCTGTAATTTAACAGAGCAGACAGTGTTGCCTGACTTTGGTGACTATAAATGGAACACTTCAGATTTCTCTACGCGTTTGAAGTTGAATGTTAAACTGGAAGAGATCAAATGGAGAGGGAGAATTTTTTCTCCTTTTCTCTCAAAATGCAGACCAAATAAAGGTTCCCCCCTTCCCCTCCCCACCTTTTTACTGTGTTCTTTCAGGTTGTTTCCCCTTTTTTTTTTTTCCTTTTCATTATAACTTTTACATTTTAGGGCTGAGGCACGTTTCCTTCCTGAATGCCTTGACTATGTTGAAATCAGTAGTATTTCAGTGTCCAATGTTACTGGAATAGTCATGTTTGTATTCAGGACAAGACAGGCCTGTGATAGTCCAGATAATGATGATTATGTAGCTGGCTAACAATGACAGTGCTTTTAAAAATTACTGTGTCTTATACAACAATAGATTTCCTTACGACACAGAATGCTAAATTAATATTAAATAAGTAATTTGTTACATTAAAATGAAATAGGTCATTCAAAAGCGTCCCCACAAAGCCGTGGTGTTTTTCATCTGTTTGTGTAACAGCATCTACTGCAGTGGGATCTGGATTCATTACTGGGCTGTGATGACTTTGTGCTAGAGTTGCATAGACAGCAAGTACAGACTACAGCTAATTTACTTGTTTTGTCCCTGTTTTCATGCAGACAAAGTCTTAGTCATGCCCCATAGTAATAATAATAATAATAATAAAGCCATTATTACTATTTAGTACAAGTAATAGGATCATAACTGTAATAGCTAATTAATAAGTGAAAAGTGATGGGGTTTATCAGATGCTACAACCTGATTCCAAGGGAGAAGACTGAGTGAATTGCAACAGTTAATATCGTAGCGCCGCTCAGTGTTCAAACTGGATATAGCTTCGTAATCAGTACATTTCTTAACAGATGCATTGCCACCTGAAGAAACAGAGATCATGGTATTTATAATCCTATAGACATGGCAATGCGCAGCTTACTTTACATATACCATGAGAGACGTAAAGCATGCATACAAATGTGTGCTGAATATAAACATATTAGAAGAAAATTGTCTAGTACCTACCTTGATATAAATGATCCAAATGGAAGTATTAACAGAATGGAAACCTCTAGAGTTTGTTACCAGCATCTTTTCTCCAAAAGCCAAGAAAGAATTTTTGACCCATGTAGTCCTTTAGTTCCTTATCTACTTTCCTGCTTACAATAGATCCCAAAGAACAGAACAGACTTACCCTCTGCCCACGCTTCCTGCCAAATAGCATTATACCATGTAATGCATTACTGTGCTAACTTTTCATTCATGGACATGATTAGCAAGGAGACGGTCAATAATTGGCTTCAGAAAGTCTAGTCTCTTGCATCATATTTCCAGCTTGGCATTAGGCTGTGTTAAAGTCACGATGCTTGTATAATGTGACATTTTCCTCACAAGGATTAGATATATGTGAAATTAAGATGATCTTATTTTCTTCTCCAGCAATCCTTGTTTCTGTCAGTCATGAAATATTGCTGTCTCAGGAGCTGCTTCACTGGTGCCTCTGCCATAAGCCAAGATCAGCAGCTTCCTCAACATCTGTCAACAGTCAGAAACAATTAATTTTTCGTTTGATTTTTTTTAATACATACTTATATTAATCTTCTCTTCCTCTCAGTCAATAGTTGTAATTGTTCTTTAAAAACTGTACCATCAGACTTCACTACTTGCACTGTCCAGGTAGGAGTTTCTTTCTGGCATTATATTGTCTACTTTCTGGCTTTTCTGTATTGTAGCTCCTCCTGTATTTTAAGCTAAGCCATTCAGATGGCACCCTACAGGGGAATCGCTGTGTGTATGAACTAATTCTGCCATTACAGTGGTCCAAGAATTCAACATCAAATTAAATGCAAGATGGTTTTTGATGGTGAGTCAATATTAGCATAGAAAATATACATGCCAAAATATGCGATATGTAAATAAATATTGTAGTAAAGCCAAAAGTACCATGTCAGAGACACTGCTGTAGCAGCCCCTTGAACTACAGGTCCAGCTGCAGCTGATTCTGAAGTGCTGTTCCACCAAACTGCTTCCTAATTGTAGAAGGTAATGTATTGCTGGCTCGGTGACTCCTCTGCTCTTCCACAGTGTATCTGTCCTTGGTTTGTGCCACGGAACTAGTGGAGTATTATCACTGAGGTATTAAGATCTTTCAAAATCTGCTAATGAACTAGAATATGGTTATGAAATGATCTAACTTAAAAGCCACTGGAAAAGTAAACAGCAACCAAAAATTGCAGTTAAAACTTTTCCCTTTTTCTGTAGTACATCCATTTCAGTTTAAGCAAAAATTAATTTCTTGCTATGCAAAGCAACCTAGAAGCACTACCTGAAAGGTCTCACTGAACTGCAGTGTCCCTGGGCTCAGAGGCTATACAGAAAACACTGCTTCAAGACAGTGAGTTGAATTAAGGGAATTAATATACTGCTGCTTAGTCTTTCACCCTCTTTCAACAGCTCACCAACAGGGGTCTACTTCTTGCTGAAGACCACTTGCATATTGGGGTTTTTTTTCTCTTATTTTAGTGGAATTGTCATCCATAAATACAACTCATTTATAGAAGGCTGAATTCAACTTCTTGTTGACTATAAGAAGTTTTAAAGAAAATGAATATTTCTAAAACACCTTTTGAGTGCTTTTTTGTCTCGATATGAGTGACTGAGCCAACACTGTAGAGAGATCAAACTAAGGATTTAGTACAGTATTTCACTGGATTGCTCAACTCTCAGAATTTTTTTTTATCAGTTTTACATTGGAAACACATTCTTTTGCCCCTTCAGTACAAATACCTGAATAGGTGAATTGGACGGAAAATGTATTTTGTAGAAGTGTCATAACTTGCACTTAGCCAGGTATTTGAAGACTGGATCTCATTCTGTCTGTTCAATGTACAGCCATTATCATCAGTAATCTTAAATACCTCTAGACCATCCAAGTCTTTTAGACAAGCTCAAAAGAGAGTTCTTCAGCCACTTACCATCACATCTATTTTCCAGATTTCAAATTACTTGTATTATTTTCTTACCCCCTTCCAGTTTGCTAACTCTTTCAGCTGTGGGGGCAGTAAAACTGTTTTCCACAAATGGTCTCACTGAAACTGTGTTTCTTTGTTACAGTAACTCCAACTGCAGCTTTCTATTTCCCTTCTTACTATGTAAAGGTAAAACGTGCTACACAGTGATAAGCAACAAAAAATACAATATCAGTGATTCAAAGACTTCCTCAGGCAATTCCTTTTACCCCTGGACACAAGCTACTTAGATCTTTAGATATTAAAAAGATAAAGTTTACTTTCAATGTTTAATACTTTCAATGTTACTAGTGAATACAGATGTTTAAAGATGTTTAAGCCTTGGGTAAGCAATTCATTAGCACAGGAACTTCTAAACCATTCTGCTTGATTTTGAACAATACTAGAAATATTAATACAGTATTTCTGTATCATAACCGATTAACTCGGCCTGCATTATAGCTCACCTGGATATGACTTGGATTTTGCATGTACTTTCCAGTCACATTATATTGACATGTCCACAGGAAAAAAACTTCTACATTGCTGCATGTGTCATTATACCTGTGAGAATGGAATATGAAAGACTGGAAAGAGGGTAGATGTAGATTAGATATAATGGAAAAACTCTTTACTGTGAGGGTGGTGAGGCACTGGAACAGGCAGCTCTGCAGACTGTTGTGGATGCACTCCGAGAGTCCAAGGCCAGGCTGGATGGGGCTTTCAGCAACCTGCTCTAGTGGGAGGTGTCCCTGCCCATGGCAGGGGGGTTGGAACTCAATGATCTTTAAGGTCTCTTGTGACCCAAACCATTCTATGATTCCATGATCACTGAAAAATATTAATAGTGTTTTAATTGCCATTTTAAAAGCACTTATTTAAAAAGACTGGTAGTAGGACATTTGTTTCGAAAGTGTACCACTTTTGACTGCGCCATAGCCAGGAGGAAGACTGCTGGTGTTTTTAAATGTTAAAGCAGTCCAGCCGAGTCTCTTCTCTGGGAAACCATAGTTTTTATAAAGAAATAAAACAAGCAAATATATTTTTAACACTAAATAAGTTTTTAGTAGGAAATGAAGAAAATATTTCTATTCATAAAATGGTATGCCTAAATCTCCGTTTCACAACCACATCACTGTAAGCATTTATCTCAGATTTCAACAAGAAAACATGCACACTAATACAGATAAAGCTGGATCTACTTTACATATGTAAATTGTATTTCTGTATTCTGACTTAAACCCTAATTAACTGCTATTAAATTATTATTGAAAATGAATGTGGGCAGAATTTAGGCGCTTTAAAAAATTTATTTACTTAAATCAAGACTTCCCTTAGCTGTTCACATGTCTTAAATCTTCTCTTCCCCCAGGTTGATTAATTTTTCTCTCCATCAGTCTGAAGTCTACTTGCACAATATCTATCTGTGATTGAAAGAGAAATCCAATTGTTGTTGAACTCAAAGGCAGAACCGCACTAAAGAGAGAGATTTGTATAGGAGGGTACTATGAAGAAACTAAGTGTTTATTTTAAAGAAAGTCTCTGCTTTCTAAATTACATGTTTTATTACTTGTCTGCCTACTGTAGCTTACTGACTGTCCACTATGTTGATGTGGAAAGAAAATGCACGTCTTGAAAACTTTAACAAAACTTCGTGCCCACAATGTCCATGAGAGGGCACCCTTATCTAACAACTGAATTTTATACAAAAAATAAATAAAATAAAAAAATAAAAAGGCCTCTCAAAGCTTTAGGAGGGGAGAAAACCCCATAGAGAGTTTAGTGAGAGACACAGCTATTAAATTGTCTTCATTTTCATTTTAGTGCTGATAAGGCCAGTCTAACTTAAAGCATGCATTAACTCTATACTGATGTTTTCCTAAAATAACTGTTGAATGTTCCTCATTGTCTAAAAGTTAAAATAATCTAATTAGGTTACCAGAATTACAAGGATTTTTTAGAATTGTCTAGTAAAATAGGTTTATTTAACCAAGACAGACTTGCTAGCAGGAGCAATCGAGTCTAGCTAACACATCCTCAAGGAAGAACATTCCCCGCCCACTTTGTTTATCTTCTGTCTTACCACAGTAAGGTCAGGTTTTCTGATTTTGTTGACAGCCAATATTGACAAGAGTGTTAGCTACTATGTCTAGTTCAGTTACTACTGATATGTTTATGATGATGTCAGTGATAACATTTACATGGCAAAAGTCTGTAAACAGTGGATAAAACTATTTAATTTATAAATTGTCATCTTTGAATTGCCATGAAGATGTCTATCTAATTGCTAGGCTGTCCAGAAGGAAGGAATACCATTTGAAAGTGTCTGAAAAGTACTTACAATACATGTGTGTCTGTTGCCAAAAACTATTGCTCTGCCAAGAAATTTTAACATTTTCACTTATCGGCTCCCCTGCTACCAATAACAAAACAATTTCCATTTACAAGAAATTTGCACTGGTTCTCTGTTGACCTTTACATTTTCTAGGTTTCTCTTTTGTTACCAGGATACTTAAGATAGAGTTTGGGTACAGTGTATTGGACTGGTAGTAGGACACTTGTTTCAAAACTGTGTCTTAGCCAGGAGGAAGACTGTTGGTGTTTTTAAGTGTTAAAGCGGTCTGGCTGAGTCTCTTCTCTGGAAATTCATGGTTCAGAACAGGAAATTGAAATTTAGGCAGGGCAGATTTTGTCTCTGAGGATCCACTCAAATTAGATGAATAGCAGTTTTTTTAAGCAGCAGCTTTGCATACTTTGTATATGGCCAGTGAAAATTTGTAGCTGTAACTACTCTGCATTTTTACAAAGCAGGCTGTAGGTCTCATTTCATCCACTCAAAAACTGAGGAAAAAAAAAAACAAAAGTAAAGCAAGTTGCTCTCTGAAAATGGGAGTCTTAGCAATTTGACAGATACTGCATGAGACATTGGTGCCAGCGGCAGACAGAAAAATCCAGTTCCCCAGGGCAGAATTCAACCACTCTCTGCAGAAGACTTCTCCCTCTTCCTGCAACACCTGGCACCATCCACTCCACATCGCCAGCTTCTACAATACTTTTCACTGCTTTAGTATAACTTCCTTATATAATCTATATTAAAATTTCATACACAAAGTCTTCAAAAAAGTACAAGTTCTGTTATAATTGTTACATGTTTTAGTCTGCTGTTTTAAAAAAACAATGGCTGTTAATCACACATTGAATCAGAGGACTAGGAATATCTAAATAGAGAAGTTGGGATCTAATTTGGGCTCATGCGCAGCTACTTAACAGCTGCTTTTGAAAAGTGTTGCTGAAGTTTTGCTTTAGGTGGATGAACGATACAGATTGATTCAATGATCATTTTGCACATACCTCTACAGCCTTTCTGTCAACCTACTGGAACTTAAATAAATTACATTATCACTCATCATCCCCATAACATATTTACTTGCAATAATGGTTGAAAGAAGACTGAGAAACACTGTCATATAAATATGTACTTTGGTTAAAAAGATAGGGCTACTGAATCTTTAACAACGAGGTTTATTATTTAAGTATTAACCCACCGTTAAATACCACTTTATACCAAAAAATAGAAGTTATCTTTTAAATAATTTGTTTTAAAAAACTCCTTTACTGGATCCACTTCAATTTCTCATTTTACTAGTTCTGAAGAACTAGTACACACATTTTCAAAAGGCAAAATATGTGTGAAATATGGCTGTGCCTGGAACGGGGAACTTAATGCAGCAGTAAGATGCTTGTATCTAAGCCAGATATTTAACAAGATGGAGGATGCTAAAGTACATCTTTCATGAGTCACTGATTAGGTGTTTATGCAGAGTCCAACAGGAATGGCAACATAACCCAAACACAGGCCAGCAAATTTCAGTTCATGCAGTTATCAGAAAAAAAGTACTGGTGGCCATGGTACTTATGCAGAAGGGAAATAATCACCAGAGGAACGTCACCATCAGACCTTAAGCTATCTACACACAGGTTTTGCGCCCTTAGAAAGAGATTTGCCTCCCCTTAACTCCTAAAGAAATATTTTTAATAATAGTTTTCAAATACTGACCTGTTAGAGTATTTCATGGAGCCAGTGACACTCTTCTGCAGTTGCCTTTGTTTGGATGATCCAGGGGCACAGAGAGGGGTCTGACAGCTGCATGAGTTGCTGGCATGTACCTCAGTTTGCGCCCCAGCATTTTGGGTAGCACTGTGTGTGCTGCGGCACGGTGCCTGCTCGGCATGGGCAGGAGCTGAGCACCCCACAGAAAAGACAGCAGTCACACATGGCACACTGCTGAGCATTTCCTGCCTGCATGTTCTGCCTGTTACACACGTCTCCCCCAGAAGTACCGGCTTTGCTGGGAAAACTCAGCACAGCAAACCTGTTGAGACCAATGGACCTGGGCTTCTGGAGTGAGCACAGCTGTAAGGGACAGGCTGCAAAGTGCCATCTTCCCTGGATACTAAAAGAAGAAGGAGGCAGGGGTTTTGGTTGGGTTTTTTTCTTCTCCTTTAGTTTGACTAAGCACATTTTTCCCACTGAGGTGTGGTCTTAGCAGAGGTGGTTTGAATAGACCTTCTGAACAGGCATTTCAGACTGTCCAGGAATAAAAGGTGCTTGCAAACTGTCTTTTTGCATTGACTGGCTTTCTTTTGTAGTTAGTTTTGACTACATGTAACCAGGGACTAACTTTCCCTCTCATCTATTTTTAGAGGATGAAAACCATTGTAGAAAGGATGAATTTGGCTGCCCTTTCAAAGAAGGGTAGGAGCCCAGGTAGAAATGTCCCCAACATCCATCCCAAGGGCGTAAGACATGGGAAATTGTCACAAACTTCTACTAACTGATGAAAAGTATTTACTAGTATTTTCTACACACAACTTGTCTTGCCTTCAGAGTTATACCATTCCTTTGTTACTAAACCAGTAAACACATTGCCAGACCCATTGCATTTTAGGTCATACCCAGTACTATCTACAAACATACACTATTTTTCTTCTGATTTTGTAAAACTTTAATTACATGTGCTTTGCTCTGTGCATTTCTGTTTCTTTCCTTAAAATGAAGTCTGATCTGTAGCCATTGACTTGTCTATCTCCCTGTACACTCAAATTCCAATGTTTGTTACAGAGGTAGCTGCACTGAAGAGCACATAATTACTCCTGATTTATGTAGTGTAGATAACTTTTAAGAAGAGACTTCAGCCATCCCAATTAAATACCAAGGGGAATCTCTCTGAATCTGAATCACTGAACCACTTTTGTTTAATAGCAGTAGTTCAAAGAAAAACATCGCTGATTTAAGAATAACATGAAAAAAAAAAAAAGAAAGTCATTTCCATGCCCTAAGTCACAGACATAATTCACAAAAGAGGAAACTTTAAACATCTTATGTTAATAGAATGGTAAATGTATTGAAAATTGTTTTTAAATGAGAAGGAAGGTAAAGTTGGATGACTTGACCTTGAATGGTAAATTAATTTTTAATCATAATTTTTGGTGTCACAGATTACTTTGGATTTATTTTCAAAACCTGCAGGTTGTCTCCGCTGAATTTTAGGAATAGATTTACTGATTTCCACAGGAAAACCATTTTCATTCAAGCTAATATCATACTTAAGGATTATTAATTCCAATAGCTGCAATTTACTGCCAGGAAATCTGTCAAATGAAAGGAACTTCATGTCCCTGCTGTGTTGAGTTAAGCAACAGCTTCTTTAGATGCCTGTTTTTACCTTTTCTCACTTCCTTTTTATTTTTTTTTCCTAAGCAGAATACTGTTAACTACTTTTTTCTGCCTCAGACTTTACTTGGCCTGATTTCTTCTTCACATTCTGCTCTCATTAGACCAAGATGCACATCAGTTATTTTAAATTGCCCAAATCCAATTGAAGTGAAAATTGGAACCATTCAACTCACATCTCTGTTTGGTAGAGAAAACTGGCACTAATACTTATGCATGTCTATTTGTTCCCTTAATTCTGAGACTCACCTTTTCTGGACTAGTTGACAAGTATTCCCTCTTTGCCATATGCATACATAATATACAAGCTAGGGCAGTCCTTTCAGCATCAAAAATAAGCAAGTTTTAGAGAACCTTGAGTTTTTAAGGAGTATTTAAACTAGGAAAAAATATGCCTGATGCAAGAATAAGGCCAGCAGCAACTGGCAGCCAATACTGGAGAATCAGTAGTAGCTGACATACTGCATTTTGTTCCCTTACATGTCTTTTATTTCCATCATTTTCCTTATACATCTTTATGAAAAAATATGAGTATTAACACCTGATAGACAAACACATGCGTAATATAGTATTTACATTAGTAGGACATAGTAAGTCTAACAAACTTGCTATTAGGAATACTATGAATATGAAGCAAATTATTTGTTATTCAGATTTTTTATCTCACTTTCACTCAAGAAGAAAGAATTCAGAAGAATGTGTAAAACACACAAGTTACCCATGATACCAACGGACAGCAATTGATAATATACCTCATTTACTTTTATCTCCACAGAGCCCACAGAGCTTATAGTAGTCATGGAAGGCATTGAACTGATTTTCCTGAGATAGAAAACCTTGATTTAGAGCAAACCAAGCTTTCTGTATCTCAAGGATAAGGGGGGACCTTAGGGAGGCATACAGTTCGGTCTCAATACTCACTCATTCTAACCAGAGATCAGAGATATAAATGGTGATGGTGCTTTTTGTGTCCACTGGAAGCTGACCTACACTGAAAAAGTAGTAGCACTACATTTCTCAGTGAAGCAGCAGGCTGCAGTGATTATCCCATCTATCTTTAATGTTACCTCGAGTGCTTCCACGTATGCATTACAGCTGACAAGAGTACAACAGCAGGGCCATAAGGAGAATGTCAATAATGATAAAAGGCCACATTTGACCTACTTACCCAGAGATGAGTAGCATCTATTTTCAAGCAGCAAAAATGGATGACATGCCTTATCTACATAAGCAAGACAGATAAAAATAACTGAAAGGTGAGATGAAAGGATTGCTATAAAGCTTGAATTGAGAGGAAGGTGAGAGAACGAAGACAGTGAAGAGGTAGCCCCTTCCTCAGCTTATGACTTTCCTCTCTCCAGCACTGAAAATCTGAAATTCTCACTTTGTTCCACTCAATTCAGGCAGTAGGACAGAAAGCCTGAAGACAGGTGATTGGCTAAAGACTACCTGGGAGGCTTCACTGACCAAATGTGAACTTTACCTTCATTTATTTCACTGCCAGGTACACTATACTACTTATTGACAAGACTAATTATTCTTATCATATCACTAGATACACATGTTAATGGCACAACTGTGACATTTTTGTTTGTTTGTTCTAGTAACTACTCCAACCCACTCAATATTATCAACACAGAGTATTCACTTCCATATAGCAGATCTAGCTTTCATCCGTACACCAGCCCTCCTTGCTTTTAGGGATTCTCAGCAACTGGAAATCTTGACAAGTACACTCATTTACTATTAACCTGGTCTTACACTTTCAGAGGGGAGCATACAAATAGATGAAGAGCAGACTCACAGGCTTTGAGACAAAGAGTGTTCCTACATTAAAGGAAGCAAGAGCAACCAAGGCTGTTTCATAACAGGACTATGCTTTTAAAGGCCTAAGTGTAGGAGAGTTGTTAGCTGGTTTGAGTTGCCTGCTAGTAACTGCAAGATGAAAGTCTTGAGAAAACTTAATGAGACACTATTTCTTAGCAGTCATTCTACAGTAGGAATTTTCTTTTTAGCAAGGGCTTTCTAGTCTAGCTTTTGTTTCAGAGGCTGAAACCAAACAGAAAAAATGGAACATTTGTGCTATGGATATAAGGACAATTAGATGTTCAAAGGGGATTGCTGTGGTGCTGAAGAGCTTTTAGCTGAGCATCCAGATTAATATCAAAGGATTATGATTGCCGAGATGCAGTTAGATGAAATCAGATCTTTTTTTGTTTGTTTTCTTGTGCAGAAAGTTGCATTCAAGTATTCTGAACAGAGTGGTAATAATCTTTGATCTGTTTTGTGGAGTTCTGTCATACTCAAATCAGAGAGTTCCCTTACTGTTACTAGATGATAAATTTCTCTGATCAGTGAAATAGTATTATTTTTGCAGAAAGAACTATACACGTTTATAAGAACATAAAACTAAACAGTATCACTTATTTATCATGCTTTCAACGCAGTATGAAAATTTGATTACATCATGAAAGAAAGAACAAGTTGCAATTCTTTGGCAGAAGGCAAACTGTATGGAGCAAGTTTGAGGGGACAAGCCAGGAGGAAGACTCAAAGGAAAAGGAAAGAGCAATGCACAGCAATGTTTTTGTAAGAAACAGAAGAGACGAGAAATCAAAAAAAATCCCTGTAATTGGGAGCCATTTTAAAAGCACACTGGAAGAGGAGTTCAAAATAGATCTGGTCAGACTTTTCAAATTTCATTCTGGTGGGAATGTTTTCATTCTGAATGAAAGGAAAAATCCAGAAATTGTGAAGCGTCCCATGTGTAGGAAATTTAGGCTGTTTGATTTAATTTAGTTTCATTTAATTTCATTCAATTTCATTACATCCTATGCCATCCCATCCCTGGAGCTCCTTCTACTGATTTGATTCCTGGCACCCATGAAAATCTACTAGCAGTTTCTGCTTCTGGAAAAAATGCACTATTGAGGCCATAGTATGGCTGTGATCCCTAATCTGCAGAACAGTGCACCTACAACTACAATCACATCACAAGCAAGAGTGCCAAGACACCTGCTGTGAAGAAGGCAGCCTAGAAATGGAGAACACAAGACTAAAACAAAGCTATGGATGGAAAAGTCTTCACTGTAAGATCACAGCAGCGTGAATCCTCCAAACAATAAAAGTTCTGGTTCAAGCTTCTATGCTAGAAAAGTTTCTTCTTGACTTCTTTCAGTAACTGTAAGTAGTGGTACATGTAGTATGTACTCAGCAGACAGAATGCAAATCTGCCTACAGATTTACCAAATAAAACCTGGAACAAAGGAAAAGCCCCCAGTCTCTGCAGAAAATAGTACAACTGAATTCACTCTCAATGGCTCTGATAAACAGAATATAATCATCAGTTTTGATACAAAGGCCTCAGAAGATAGGATTAACCAGTTTCTTACAAGCCATAATTTTTAGCATAATATTTTGATAATGAGATTTCACCTCCCCAGCAATTCAGCCTGCATAACATCCACCGTCCATTTAACCAAAATGGACTATCTGATGATGGATACTTTTAAATGGAGTTAAATTGACTGTGCAGCTGTTTAAACACTGAAGGCACTCAAGTGACTGCTTAAGCCATTATTGCTAAAGGTATTGCATTCTGAATCAAACTCTAACTAGAAAAGAAGTTGTGTCTTTTACATGATTTTCATGAAACACACATACTGAGGCAGAGTTACTGGCTGGGTAACTTTGTGAATATGGTTTGTAGAAAAATTATTAAAAATTATACATTTTAAGTACCTTTTGGATCACATTTTCCCCAGCATTTCTAGGTATCTGTTGTGAATTTTTTGTAATGTCTATATTGGAAATGTGACGAACGTGATCTACCTGGAAAAGAAAAAAAAAAGTATATTAAGCAACAACAACAAACTCACTAGATTTTACCCTGCTTATGATTTGACATTCTTCTAGAACAGTAATGGGCAAGATGCTTTGTTAATTTCATTGTGTTATTTGCAGAAAATAGAAGTATTTTGAAGCAAAACCAGTCTTCACTGAAAAGCATCAATGTTAATTGATATTTCTCATGAAAAATATTGAAGTTAAAAACTCTTTCTAATTTGCTTAGAGTATAAAGAACGGAATTTTTATGTCATTTCTGATCTTTTGTTTTGATTTGGTTTTTGTTTGTTTGTTTGTTTTTCCAAAGCCAACTCCTGACTTCAGATTGCACGATTGCATTACCTGTTGATTATGTTCAAATGTCTTATGGAGGAAGGCTGCAAAAGTAGCTTTTATCCTCCTTTCTCTCACAATGGTTCTTCCATGATGCCTTACAGAGCAGGGCTCCTTTTGTCCTGCCTCTTGACATATAGTGAAATAACCTGACAAGGGAATCTTGCAGAAGGAAGAAACTAGGAGGACCAGGATCCTCCTTTGAGGTCAGGACTAAGCTCACAGCCAGCTAAGAAAACAGTCTTTGTATTTAGTTTAGCAATACTATTGACAGCACATATACTTGAAAACAACTCAGAACAAATGCTGGTTTTATTACCTTCATATTCCTCACAGGAACATAATTATACAGAATTAATTCCCCTACTCTCTGATATAAATGATGACCCTCCATTAATCACTCAATTTTACATGTGTTTTTGGATATGGGTAAACCGCATAATTCTGTTTCTCTGGGAAAATTATGCTTTAAATAATAATGAAACAACATTTTTTAAAAGATCCATTTTCTTGATTTGTTTTACTGTCATGAAATGGCTGACTACGTGGAAAATATATGCAGTTTGTCAAATTGCTTTCTAGTTCAAAAAAATGTAACTGTTATTCTTTCTTATTATTGCAATAACAAATATATTTGCTTTTAGCCAGAAGGGGTTATCTAGGGTCTAGCTATAAAGACAATAAAGAGGCATGTAGAAATTGACTTTCTGCAGCAGCTCTGTAAATGTTCAGAATTTTAATAACACCTCTTTTAGATTAAATATTTTGGAATATAAATGAAAATCTCTAAACATAAAAACTAGTATTCTTGCCTAAAAAATACATACAATTTTTTATTTTTTTAAAATAGAATTAAATAAAATATATTACAATTATAAATAATGACTATTAAAGATTATTTTGACAATTTCAAATTTGAAATTGAGAAATTTCAAAATTTGTCAAATTGTCAAATTATCAATTTTTCTAATTTGAAATTGTCAAGTTCTTTCTTATTGGTGGCATGGTCAAATGAATGTGATGCGAGATACACAAAGTACTTTGCATTCATCATGTATGCGGTCATGCACCATAACTTTGAATGGGCCAAATGGCTCCTTGGGAAGACTCAAATATTAAGATCAGCAATGAAAATGGAATAAATTTATAAAACTTACAGTGGCAGTCTCATCATATTATGAGAAAAGAATAAATTAATATTGTGCCATTTTATTCTCCCCTCACAATCTTTGGCACAGTAACGAAGTGCTGGAGTCTTTAATACACAGAATTGGTAGGATGCTAGTCACTCCCAGTTCAGTCTCAGAGGCTTTTATGAACAATGAGGGCCAAAAAGATCATGATAAGCCCTGGCTTTAATTAGCATTCTGAGATGCCATGTAGTATGTTGGAATATGGTCGTACCTTGTCATAGTAACAGTTGTGAGAATGACAGATATCACAGACAACACTAATTTGGTTCTTTTTGCATTCTATAAAGAGGATAATAATGGCATTGTTTTGGGAGGCAAAGAAAAAGAACCTGTTTACAGATGTCAAACCTTTCAGCCTTGCAATCTGCTTTCCCCAATCTGCTTTCCCTTGCAATCTGCTTTCCCAAAGCAGACCAAGAGAAAATGCTTTGAAACGAGGTAAATAGTACAGCAGAACTCTTAACAGCTTTTCAGAAACACACAAAACAGCTGCAATTTGGTACATAAAACTAATGGTGCACTCTTGACTCCCAGCTGCAGAGCAGACAGATGGCAGCACACGGCCGTACATTTGTGAAATGAAGTAGAATTTCAACACTGACCTTCTGAACCAGGATCCCAGCAGCTCACAGAAATTTGATACAAGTTTGACAGAGTGTCTCACTGTGGCTTCATGGCCTACTTACAGGTGAAAAAAAAAAAAAAGAAAAAAAGAAAAAAAAAAGCTGTTCACTGTCTTTACTGGTACCTTTTGAGAATAAAAATATAGGCAACTGGAGAACAGATTGCAAGAATGAATGATAAACCTGACATAAAACAAAAATGTTGTTTATAATACCCCATATATATATAAAAAAACATATATTTTTTATTATTATATTTTTTAAGTGGGATATCTGTCTGCATATAGTCTTACAAAAAACTAAGTAGACTAACATATAGTTCCTGTTTGAATTCATAGATTTAAAGGGTTGTTTTCTTTTAAAACTTCTGAGTGTTGGTACTTGTGCATGGAAATTTCCAGTAACTTCAGCACATTACACATCTAAAACAGGAATTATATTCATGCTGGTGACTTTCCAAACAAGCAGGACATGTGCAAGCATGTTTAGGAACATCACACAAGACTGTCAATCTCCAGTAGAATTTTGGCAAGAAATTGCTGCAGAAATTTTTAGTAACTCCTATATGGGCAGTAACAATACTTTATGGCAAAAAAAATTAACTTCCATTCTGAGAGCAGAACTCACATTGTTTAGAAATTACTCAAATACGTAAGTTTATAGCGTAAAGCGGACGAATAGTAATTGAGGTCATTGTCCACATCTACCACAGAAATACATCACTTGAAGAAATATATCACCGCTTACAGGAAGATTCCTAACTCATGGCCTCCCTGAGAAGAAAACTCATGCGGGTGTAACTGGACATGAAGGACCTCTGCAGCAAGGATTTCTGAGCAGAAACTGTAAGGGGGGGTAAGGAGGGTGCTACAGTTATATAAATCTACAGGTTGAAGGGGAAATAGTTATCCTGTGTTGTCAAAAGACAATCATCTGACTGGAGAAGTAGGGAGAGCGTTGCTGGGTTCTCCTTTATCTGATATTATCTAAGTCCAATCACACAAAATCCCTGCAGGAAGGTAGGATAAAATTCAGTTGTTTAAGCAAATGTTCATTTTGCACAGAACAAAGTTTCCTTCGTATGCCCAGATTACATTGGTTCAAAATGGCTGAGTTTCACAGACCCAAGGGAATTATTTCTATCTAGTCTAGGAAAGCATCCTATAAACTGAACCTTTGCTTCAGTGAATATGTATGCAGAAGTTGTTCCTCCAAGATCATTAGTTATCAAGGAGTCCCATTTTTTGTCACCCGGCACTCAGTCTCTTCTCCAATTTAGCCTGGGAATAGTTGGGAAAATGAATTCCATCCCCCTCCTTCAAGGGAGTTCTTGTCTTCAGCAGGACAAGCAGCTTGGGGAATTTGATCAATTTTGCTACATCTTGAAAGACCACAAAGTAGATCAGATACTTCTCTTCATAGCAGTCAACAACAAATATTTAAAAGCATCACTTCCTTTCTCCAGCAGCTGCTACCAGGCTTAGTGGGGCCTCTGGCAACGTAAGACATAGGGTGTTAACCTCCATGTTAGACTGTATTGATGCAAAAAAGTTGTACTGCATAAAGGCTGTGTCACCCAGAGAACACAAGGTAAAAAAATTAAGATGCATATTATTTTAAAGGTATAGCATTATTTCAAAAAACTTAAAAAGAAAAACCCTTTAAACCTTCAACCTTTACAAAAAAAAAAACTGTGAAAAAAGATGGAATCACAGGCTCCCCCAAAAGCATCCTCCTCAAAGAGTAATCCTTGCTCAACTGGGGAAGAGATGGGGGGGAAGGAACTCTCAAACCTGCATTTCCCAAGTCCTAGACACTCATCCTCATCGGTTAGACGGAATTCAGTGCTTGCTGAGCAAGCAAGGCAATAAGAAAAGACTCAAAGTTTTGTCAAAGTTTTGAAAGACAACAAGAATAAAGTTTTCACAAAGAAGGGAGCCTAAGGTATAGGCTATGGAAACATAAATGATAGCATACTGCTAGCACCTTTGTTTTCAGGCTTATTTCTTAAGGATATTAAGAAATACTATTCACTAGAGTTTTTGCTTCCTTGCCCTCTTCCCAGTGATTTTTTAAACCCACTGACTACTCTCTGCCAGATTTGATAAAAGTAAACCTCTTTGCTATTAAAAGTCTAAAAGTTTCAGACAACTAACAGATATGCAGAGGGGACAGATGTTTTTAGTGCCCTCAATGAGAGAAATACTGGAGTTTGGGCACAAGAGTTATTAGACAGCAGAGCATCCAGATGGGACAGAACTGTTACAAGTTTGTATCTCATTCAAAAGCAAAATAGCATAGAAAGCCTTAATAAGTTAGGCTCTATTATTTCCAGTATTCAAAAAACCTACTGGAAATGCCCTTTGGACATTATACAGCTTTTGTATATATTGAACATGGTTCACAGCAATATGTATGTAAGTATTCAAGTAAAATAAACATATGATAATTTTTCAGATAATTCAAATTTGTACACATGGAGTGCAAGAAGAAACAGACAGGCTGAGACTCCTGTTCTGAGAAGAATCTTCACAGGAAGAAAGATAACTAGAAATACCATTTTCTGTTCCATTTTCCATCAGTTCTGGTTTCCGCCCAGTGACCTGGATGTCTCTTTAGGCACTCAACTCATCACTGTAAATATATTCTGGCTTATTTGGCATGGAAGAAAAGGGAAGAAAGACTCTATATGACCTGTTGCTACAGCTGTGTAGCAATTAAGAGGAAGAAAATTTGGTTTCAAATCCACAGACTATAATGATTTACAGCTACTGTGCGGTTTAGGAGATTGTCTTTGGGAATAGACCTGTTCCATGTTTTTGGATGTCAGGATTAAATTACTTTTATTGCTTTGGGAATCCTCATCCTTAGATGCAACTGTGTCGTGCTTGCATAAAGTTTGGAATGAGTCCTGAGCTAATTAATCATCATGGTGTAATTTAAACCATCCAGTTGAATTTAATGCTAACTAAAGGCTTTTCCAATCTGTCATAATGCAGGCGAAACACAAGTAACAATGTCAGCAGCTGTATCCTGTTAGTTGAGGAGTTGGTTATATTTTTAGGGTCATTTTTTTTAGCTTGGGATTTACATTTATAGGAATGAAAAGACATTTTACTAAGTACTTTGAGTCCAAGTCTACTACTCAAGTTGCCCTTCCTGAGTCAGGCTTTTCAAAGGTAACTGCTGTTGCCTTCTGCTTCCCACAGACACATAGCAGAGCTCGTTTGCTTTTCAAAGCTTTTCCAGCTGAGCATGTGGTTCTGAAAGCTCTTCATAAACGGCAGTGTAGTGTTTCTCTGACTGTCCTCTCCTGCTGACAGGAGCATGCTTGGAAGAAAGTCTTTGCGGCTGCACTGATTTCCAGATTGGACATGGGTGGCCAGTTCTACTGAAATACACCTCTGAAATCAATATGAGTCCTCCTTTTCCATCTTTTAAAAAGACATAAACTCTGAACTACAGGATGGGCAATTCAAATACACAGTGAAATGGGGTTAGATGGTAGGAAGAATTCAGCTGAGGCTCCTCCAGTATTACCTTAAATGCATAGGCATTTGCCTCATAGCAGCGTATACTCAAAACCTGTTACACAGATTGATGTTATCTACGTCCATTTCTACAGTAGCTGCAATTGCACCTTTATGAATTCTTGCCTGTGGCATGACTTCAGGGAGATGAAACAGGCAAGAGAGAGAGGTAGGGAAGCTGCCTGTATCTCCAGAACTGCAAGGGAGGTGGCATGGACATACACTGAGGTGAAATAATATGAAAGAAAAAAAGAAATCCAGAGCTATTAGAGCATTAGTTGGATTAGTCATTAAAATTATTCATAGTCCGTCCTATTTCTATCAGTGTATCTGTGTAAATGAGGGATAGAAAGATAGATTTTCTACAACAAATCTTGTACATTCACTTTCCAAATACCCTTTCTTCAGGTCAGTTGCACCAACATAGCAGGAGGGGAGGGAGTTTGTTTTCCTTTGCAGTAAGTGGAATATGGAATTGGTCAAGGTGACACTTTGGATAGAGCTGGAATTCTTTAGCATACATCTGATAAAGTGCATAGGATAAGAAAACAATTTCAATGTCATTTCTCAGCTGGCTGCTAAATTATTTCTGCCAATCACACTAATGAATGCACTGGGTTACATTTGTAGTCCTTATTTATATAGTTAGATTTAGAGCCCCCCTCATAATCCTCCTTTAAATTAATCCCCATTATGTCCTCATTTTAATTGCGTATCTCTCAGATGTCTCTTTTGTATTTAAGAGAGCAATCCAAAAATGAACCATGAAGGAAGCAACAACACAGAAAGAACAGTTCACGAGAGACTATTTTGAAACATATTAGTAAAAAAATACAAAAGCAAAATTTTTCCCGGTGTAGTTATCATGCCGTAATTCCTGCACGAATTGAAGACTGAGGCAGTCTATATATGCTCTGGTACGTGAACTACCCTAAGTCTCTTAGGAGGGCAATGCCATGGTTCAGAATCATAACACGGCAATATCTTTGCTTAACTTCTTAGGGTCATCCATAAAAATGTTTAAGTAATTAAGTACATTTTAAAGTAATTGTGCTGATGTGACAGAGAAGGATAACATTACCTAAGAACTGTACCGAACCCCTGACGCCAGCTCTGCACAGAAGCCAGCAGACTTTCAAATCTCACAGGCCTGTTCCTTGAGTGTGATTGATGAGCGTGGCAGGCAGTGGCAGGATACGCAGGCTGGCTGAGCTGCATGACAAAGAGGGAGCACATCCTGGAGGGACTGGGTCACCTCCACAAAAACTGAAATGGTGCTTTCTGCCTGATTTTTGTCGCTGCAGCCATCATCACGATAACATGCATTTTTTAAAGGAGTAACATTTTTTTGAAATAAGCAACATACATATTTACACATGTAGAAAAGAACTTTTATGCCACAGGTTATTTTGCATTCTTTAATATACCTTACTTGTTTCTTGCTATTCCTACCTGATGGCATTTCATTATGTGCCTGGCCATACTGAAACACTGCTTCCACCTTTTGAAATTCTCTTAACTGTAGGCATCTTCCTCTATGGGTTTGTGGCCAAAGCATTTTGTATTTGAGGTAATAGTATGAGTCTTACTCTATTTATGTATATTTTAACATATATGTATATATTATCTATATTTATGAATGAAGGTGTGATGGCATAGTATCTGTGCAACCATTTTGTTAGTAGCAGAGATGCTACTATGTAGACAACAGGACAAAGAGATAAATTTAAAATGAAAACAAAGGACTGGATTATTTGGGTAGTTACAACATGTATTACAGCCGTAAAGAAGTAGGGAAGAATGAAGATGACTGTTTTCCTTCCTTTGATGTTGGGAATTATACATAATATCACTTTAAAATGGTAGAATCACACAACAAATTTTGTTCTTCCGGCTGTGTCAGCTGTTTCAGTGCTTTAGCCTGAAAGCCATTTTTACAATGTATTTAAGTGAAGAGGCTGAGTGATGAAGACTGTAGATGAATCTAAAGACAGACTAACAACCAAATGTACTTGACTGAGTAGTCAGCTACAGTATTTGGTTGTATTTTACCCCTTAAAGCGTTTCATATAACTAGACTGGATTAATTTTTTTTCTTGCTACTTCCTTAGAATAAATCAACAGTCTCCTCATGATTTTGGCATCAGTTCAAAAGTGACCTAAGATTTTCAATATATAAGAAAAATAAAATTCACATGTTGTACATTTCTTGAATATCTTTCCAGCCAATGAGATTATTATATATGAGTGTTATGAAAAAATTAGAATGCTGCACATAGTTGCAACTGGGTGGAGAAGCACTTCCTTTTAAATTCCCAATCCCAATTTAATAGCAGAAATATTTTCTCCAGGATATAACTTTTTAGCCTGCAAAGTAAAACTGTATTTGAGATCTTATTTTTTATCTGGAAACAAATAATACTACGTAAGCCATCCTCATCTTTCAAAACTCAGTCTATCATCCTGAATAATTATATCACTCTGATTATCATACTATCTGTTAATCTGTTTAATAGTAAAAGCAATTACAGACTACTCATTTGAAAAATAGTATATTAAAAATTCAGTTAGAAAAACTAGTGAGATACAAACTCTTAATTTTCCATGGATTAATTTTTTAAATTATTATTCCCCTAGTTTTATACTTTGGTAGTTACAGAAATATTGTAATGCTGTCAGTGTCCAATAAAGCATTTTTAAGTACTTTCTTGAAACTGAAAATCATCTAGTTTGTACCTCAAAAATTCGCAAAGGAAGATGAAGAATGAACGCAATGATTCAAAAGTTATTTAATATTCACTTGTGATATTTTGGCTACCAGTAGAAAATGCTTTCAAATTACTAAGGGCATTTAATTGTTTTGCAAAAGTGCACACTTTCCATCTTAAAGATTTGATATATTTGTGAACAGTGGTAATTTAAAATAACCTTTCTGTTTCAAATCATCCATATTAATTTTATATCTAGTGTTGCATGTGTCTTAACCTTGAAGTAATGACTGTTGATAGAAGAGCTGTAGGACATCTGAAGAAAATGTAAAGCCATCAGGAGAATGTTTTTGGCTCAGGCTTAGGCTGTGCTTCATGACTATATTTCTCTCAAAAAAGTAAAAACAAGTACTTCTTGCTGCAATCAGCATATATTTTCCATCTTGAATAAGATACCCAACTGAATTTCATTTTTGTGTGAGTACCATCACCAACACTCTCCCCTGGGTACAGAGAATACAATAACTTTTCATATCAGAATTTAATGTACAGCTTTGTACTAGTGTAACTCTACATGATGATGATTAATGACCTACATATTGCATTTTCATAAGGGTTGGCAATTCAATGAATCAGGTAAAATACTGGCCACATTGAAGTCAATAACCCAATTCCCATTGACTTAAGAAGTTCCAGAATTTCCCCCACTGTCCTTTGAATTCACATTGTTCTTGATTATTCATTTGTTTGAGTATTCAGGAGATGATATGAGAGAGGAAAAATACGTATTTTTATCTATCCATATCCTTTCACATAAGCTGCAAACAGTTGCTGTTTCTTACGCACACATAAGTGTTCTTGCTATGCATAACAAAATCTGGATTTCAAATATCTGTCAAAGTCATGTGAAAGCAACATACTGAGTTGATACTTCTCTTATAATACTTTAGATACATACACAAATAAATGTATCTACAAATTTCATTAATTATTTATTCATACATTTAAAGATAAAATGCGGTTTGAATATTTGGTTGTGCCATGACCTGAATATTAGAAGTTTCATTTTTTTCTAAGCCTGAAAATTCTTTAAACACTCCAGTAGAGATGACAAATCAAAAATACTTTTCAGTTCTTAAATAAATAATGGTTGAATCACTTTTCCATATCTAGTAAATATGGAAGTCTAATACTAAGGAAAAGTAAATGTAATACTAAGTCATACTAAAAGGGGTAAGAGATATAAATGTGACAGAAAATGCTTTTCAGCATGTTTTTTTCTTTGGCACATTGGGTGGTGTCAGCGTAACAGAGCCAGAAGCAGGGCTATATGGACAAAGTTACCTTCTCTGGCAGTAGGATTCTCCTCTTGCACACCATCATGCTTGTATCGTTCACTCTCTATGACCACATGGGCACCAAATACACAAATTATAAAAATAAACACCAACCCCAACTTGAATCAACATACTATCTGATGTTCTATATCCACTAAAGTCCTTTGTCTTCAGATATTTCTGCACAATTGGATCCTTATATTTGCCTCCGTTAAATGTACTGAGTTTCAGAGCAATCCACTTAATGTGGCAGTGTGTCCTACTAACTAAAATTCCTAATTACAAAAAAGACTGCCAAACATGAAAAAATACAACTTTTAAGACACCAAGAGACAGGGTTTATGCTTAAGATGAGCTCTGTGGCTTCATTTTCCTGTAGGTAAGACCGGCATTTACATGCAAACCTACTATAAAGACTCTTTTTGTGAGACTCAGTATCTTGGGTCCAAACTGTAAACTGTATTAAGTTGTGTTTTAACCATCTAAGGAAAAATTTAACAGGAGCAATTCAATAAAACTTTGATCACATGGAAAAGCGACTGACTGATCCTAAATTAAACTAAATCCTAAATTAAACAGTAAAACAAGTACTCCGTATCAATCACAATAACAATAAATCCCTGCTTTTTGACTACACTGAACTCCAGCAGCATTACCTAACAAATCTATTTCGGTACATAGTACATCAGTAATGGTTGGTTCAGTGCTGTCATCAGAAGTAAGGTGCCAGAGCTGCAAAAAAAGATTTTTACCTGAGCAGCATGATTGTATCAGGATTTGAATGCCTGTTCCTCACAGTGAAATGCTGGATTTTTCAGGAGAGAATCATATCAAATGATGGGCAGGAATATGTATATGTACACGTGCAGTTGACCTAGAATAGCAAAACATATAAACAATAATTTGTAACCATAACTATCACATAGAGTAGATTAGCAGCTGAAATTGTAAAAAGGCATACTAGAACCCTGACAGCAGTCTCAGAGAAGATATCCAAGGAGGTTTGCAGAATCCCATTTTATGCTGTCACTTGCAAACCATATGAACACAGAGATAAAAAGCTGTCATGTTTCATCTTCCCTCCAACCTGACCAGGGCTAATGAAATTCTGGCTATCAATAAAACAAAAGGGTGATTGAATTTTGACACTCTTCTTGTGAGAGTGAATAATAAAACAGAAAGCCTTCATCTTTGACCATGTGCCAAGAGAAACTCCCCCTGCATTTTACGTTAAATTAATGTTTGATATCATTCCATTTAAAAATTGGTGATATACACTATCATTTGGTAATAATAATTTCATTTCAATTTGATTAGATGTGCTTCAGCTTATTGTCACATTAAGTACATTCACTGCAATGGGAGTGTAATGCTAATCTGTTTGTTTGGATTAATTTCTCACAGCCAAACACCCTGAGAAGAAGTGCTCTTTCTGGGTTCTATAGATATGTAACTCGAGGAAATCGAATTTTGAATCAAAAGTGTGAACTTCAGACTATCATCTCTGCTGTTAATGAAGTTCCAACAAAGTGCCGGGATGATGGTACTTACCATTACTTATCATGATTCAAAACTGATTTTCTGGCCTTACATATCTTTAAAAAACAGTTGGGCTTTTTAAGTACCATCATTTTTCATAAGCTGGTGAGCGAGACTGAGATTCAGAGCCTCCCAGCAAACATTCCTGCCATGATCCAGTTCTCAAAAGAACACATTTACATTGAACTCCTCAATTATGCTTTGCTGCTGTACATTGTTTGTGGAAATCCTCAAGACTCCTAGGAGTGTTCTTTTCCTGTAATTACAAGAAGATTCTCACCCTTCAGCATTTCTTTTGCAACTGCAGCTAACAGGACTTTCCTTTGTAAGTACACAGGGAGTACGTATCTGCATCACATTACGTCAGTGATTTTTTTTAGACAAAATATGAGTAAAACTGATCATAGGATGAAATTAAATATTATAGATGGCCCCAGACCCGTCCACAAAATGAGACATAAATTCTAGGCTACTGAAGTTTCAGCATTTTAAGCATGTATAAGCTTGAAATATTGCATGCCTGGGTGAAGGAGTGCTTTAAGGAGAACCTCATGTACGTCAACATCTTATGATCTTAAATGCTAACTCAAAAACCTGTTAGGAAAACAGTACCCTCCCAGTCTGAACTAGCCATGATCTTACCAGAGGGTCATTATGAAGGACTCTCAAAACAAGAGCCACAACATAAATGTTGATTATCTTGAATTTAGGTATTTCTGTGTTGAACTGGGAAAAAATAGCACAGAAAATATAAACAAAGAATGTTTGGATAACAATATATAATGTTTACCAAAAAAGCTTAACATGATCAAAACCATTCTTGTGAATTCCCGCTCAAACAGGAATTATTCCTGACCTTGCAAAAATTACTTTAAATTTTATTTTAAAATTAAAAATTATTTTAAGAACCAAATGCTGATAAAAAAAGTTAAATTTTAGGAAAACAAGCCCAAACAGAGACCAGTGGCAGGTTTTGCAAATGATAATTTATATTTTAATTACAAATTAACTACACCAAACTGTAATCTCATCTTTTCAGAGAAAAGCACCATAGGGCTCTTAGTACTTTTATTCCAAAGCAACAGTCTACTTAACTCTTTTTACAGGCATGTGCACTTACTCAACCACTGACTGCCACAAGATGTCCTCTCTCAGTAATTGCTCTATAATAGAGCCAGGGAATAGCGCTCCCTTTTCAAATGCTGTGGGTTTTTTTCCCCATTAAATTACAATCTCAATACCTGAAATTAAATTACTTTCTCCTCTATTATACTCATTTAATTCTGCTACGCAGGTGTTTGAAAGTGATTTGGAAAAATACTTAGATGTCTGAACATCTGGAAATGAAGTTTATACATTGCCATGTTACCATTTTACAGTAATGTATAAGCTTTTTTCCAGATTAAAGAATGTACAGCTATAGCTATGCAGATTCTGTGGAGTTTAAAATTTTAAACAAAGGCATTGAACACCTTCTTAGTAAAGGGGTCACCAGAAGTTCAGATTTCCCATAACTGGGTTTTTTTTTTTTTCAGATAGCCATCACTGCATCAATGATATTTTGCTTCTATTGGGAAGAGTTTCTACCCAGCCAGGAAAGTGGTCTTTCAGGCCTCTGCTTCTTTTTGTTGTTGTTTCAGTATTTATGTAAGTTTAAACTGTGCAAAGTGTGCAGAGAACTGGGTCTGAGTTCTCACTGTTTGCTTTGATACCCCTGCTTGATCACGCCAGGCCCTAATCTTTCCCTAGGCCTCTACAGATTTCAAAAAGTAAGCTTTGCTCAGGACTCTTTCACTTGAAATTCTACCTACCTAATAAGTTCAATCATTACACAGAACGGATTGAGCATGCTAGGAAGGTTCTTTGCAAACCAGCATTTGGTGCAAGTAGACAAGGGACAAGGGGGAAAGAGAAATAATGGAAAAATCTGCAGGGCTTTTAGTGATGGCAAACAAGAATTCATTCAAATTCTTATTCCAGCCATAAGCTGTTCCCAGTGGTATCTAAGAGGGGAGAGTGGGAAAGGAGGAATCAAATGTATCTAAGAATATACATTAAGGAGAAAAATTGTCTATACACATCAGGCCTACTAACAGCAAGAGTAATTTAATTTTTTAATATAGGCCTTGCTATTTAGATTAATATTACTTTTCTGCATCACTCTGCAAAAGACTCCCATTGGAGACTGTAAAAAAAAAAAAAAAGCAGTTATTTTTTCCTGTCACATCCATTTTAAGCCCACTGGCCAACAGGACAGAAAGACTACTAAAGGTACCTGTAAACTTATCGTTTGTTCCTTGGTATTTAAAAGAAATATATCCTGAATCAAATTTCTCCTTTATGAATTTACCTAACTAAATAAATGTCATAGGGAGCGGGGGAAAGCATAAACACAAAAATAACCAGCTTCCTGGCTTCCGGTGGGCCCAATGACTTATAGCATTATCTTTCAAGTTACAAAAAATCAAGCTTTGAGTTACAGTATTTCCTTCACAGTCATTACAAGGTGTTTGTATTTTGAGTTTAAACTGCAAGCTGTTTAATGTAGGAAAAAAAAGTATTTCATTTTTTCCACTGTCAAGGGAAAATGCTAAGACATTTTCTTCGGCCTCCTGCGTATTGAGTTGTCTAGGGTGCAAAACTGAGATTAGTACTACCGTTGTAAAGGGATTTTGGGATGCTAAGTGGCAAAACAGCAAATCTAGGGGCTTTAAGGTCATGAAGCCTGTTGTGTAACATAGTCACTCTGACACGATAGTTACTGTTATTACAAAAGTCAGAACTACCCTGAAAGTTAAGACCAGTCTTCTACCTAGACTTAGAATATTACATTTGGTTGCATCACGGTTCTGCACAGCAGCCACACCATCCATTAGGATGGAAAGAGGTGTCTAAAACCAGCAGCTGAAGCATTGCAATCATTTGTCCAGATGTAGATAAGCTACAGAGCCAGTTCCTTAAAAATTAGGATCATGCCTCGTAAAGTCAGATATGGATCTTTGCTGCTGTGCTTTGCTTTCCAAGTTTGTTCTGTGTGGCCAACAGTGCCTCATTCTGTTGGCTTGCAGGTAACAGGTTTAAGTATTAACATGTGGAAAAGTCAAACCTTCAAGAAAAAATTAAGCATATTGAAGGCTCATCTCATGTCACTTTCTTAGTTATTCTGTATCTTACAAAACAGTGTCACTTTGTCAAACATTTTGTGTAGCTTCTTATGTCTGTAACTTGAAAATTTCAAAAACGTTTGAATAGTAATACACAATGATCAGACAGACATCTGTCAAGCCCTGACATACCAGAAGCAATGATTTCCTGTGGCTGGTTTGGGACAGGGTGATTGATCAGATATTCTCTTTTGCTGTGACCTCCTGTAGAAGTCACAAGCAGAGCGTCTGCAGACTACATCTGCATATTCATCCTCAGCCAATTTCAGATCTCTTAAAATTCAGAACAGTCCTATATGCATAACAGAGAAAGCTACCATGGTAATGCAGATCCTGGGAAAAAGAACAGCCTTTTTTTTTTTTCTAGTAACAATATCACAAATATATTGTAAAAGTAATTCCAACACCTGAGCCAATATTATATAGTTAAGTATCAAGTGCAGGATTTTCAGTTCATCTTTACTCTGGCAAAGCTTTTAAAAATCTTATCCATCATGTCTCATTGTGTCTTTCATTTTTTACAGTCTTTTTCTCCTTGCTGGTATTGCTGCAAATATGAATCATAAAGTGGATTTGCATAGTATTGGGGTTTTGTTTTTACATTTTCACATGCAAGGTGGAACCAAATCCTTTAATTAAAAAAAACCCCATACTATTAAAAATGTGACTCACTAAATCCTGAAGCTCTTAAGTACTTCCAAATTAGCTCATATACTACTTTGGACAGTACAGATTATGGGAATCAAACATTATTTGTCATTTACCTTAGTGGTAACATTTCAGGTGGCTAATATTTGCCAATACTCAAAGACTGTGTCCCCAGGCTACTGCCATTAGTGAGGCTGTCATTCAGCCATTCATTTGGGCACACCTGTAATTTCAGACATGGACCCACTGAACCCAACTTTTGCTTAAAGGCAGCAATGTAATTCAAGACTTTGCTGAATTAGAACCTAAAAGAGTTTCATTTCAATATACAAGAGCAGCCATTAGAAACACTCTAGTTTAAACCACTTATAAATAAGAATTTTAACATATTTACATCCCTTCTGTACTTCTTGTGGCTAATGAAAACTGATCCTCAAAATACAGACTCCCACATATTGGGACCCAAAACATTAGCTGATTTGCCCAAAGTCATGCTTCAGTTTAGTGGCAGAAACAGGAAAAAGATCTGGTTTCTCAATTAGTATCTGTGAAATAGACCATCTCCTTTTCTGTTCTCCTTCCCTTCCATTTCTGTTCTCTCCTGTCACTCCCTCCCACCCCTTTCTCCTGCAAAAAGATTAAATGAAAAATGTACAGGAAGGTCAAGAACGGAGTTTTGTTACTGATACTTAGAAAAGGTTTACATTTAAGTACTGACAGGTACAATCAGGAGTCATCCAGCTATATTCTCTTCCCTGAAAAAAGAAAAAGATTAACCATCCACAAGCAAACACATTCTATGGCCTTAATATATCCCATCATTGATAGGCTATTAAAATAGCAACGTAATATACTACCCTTCATTACTATCCTTTATCTCACTAAACATTAGTTTCACATATATCAAGCCATTCAGTATTACTTCTTATTTTATATCATACTTAGTATTCCTGGAAAAAATACTTTATTGCACATTGGTATGCAATATGGTACAGTCAACAGAAACATACAATTTCTTTATGTGCTGTGTTTGCCTCCATTTCTTTTTCTGCAGCTCTACTCACAGGCTTTGTACTTAGAGCATCATGACTGCTGCATTTACAGTGCTGCTCTCTGGATGACTTTTCTTTTTTTGTCAGTCTCTCTGGATTCTTTAATAGATCTGATTGATCAGAAGACAATAGAGCTGGCACTTTAATTCAGCACTAACCCGCCTATGCTTCTGCTATCCCTTAGAGTGCACTGAAATTCCAAGACATAGTACTTTTGATTAAAACAACCCCCCCAACATGTAAATTTGGCTCCAAAAATATCCAGCTTTCCTGTTCTCAGGTTTTAAACATGTCTGAAAATAGGAAAGGGGAGAGAGGAAATATTAAAGAAACACACACATTTCCAAATCAGTATTATTGCTCAGCCACACTGCAAAAGATTTAAGGGAAGGGTTTGAATGAAATGGCACCGGAACAGGTTGCCCAGGGAAGTCGTGGTTGCCCCATCCCTGGAGGTGTTCAAGGCCAGGCTGGATGGGGCTTTGAGCAACCTGCTCTGGTGGGAGGTGTCCCTGCCCAGGGCAGGGGGGTTGGAACTCGATGATCTTTAAGGTCCCTTCCAACTCTAACCATTCTATGATTCTATGAGGGGTCAGGTGTTCACATTCTCCACAAGTGAACCTCCTGATTCCACCTAACCACAAAATCTTATACAATAAAACCACCTTCTTAATCAGGCAAGGATCTGGGGAAAAAAAAGGAAGGTTTTGTCCAGGTTGTAAAAAAAGCTCCAGTGGTCCTGGTAGCCTCAAACTCTGCAGTCATCAGGCAATAACCTCCAGTGCCACAGAAGCATCCAGAACTTGAGAGTGGGGAATGGCTGGCCATTTAGTGCAAATGCAGTCTTGATCCAATACTGTCTGAGATTAACAGTGAAATCACAATTTCTTTTAATGCTGAAGGAAATCCTCCACAACCTAGTCTATTCAAGAAAAATTAAGTTCTCCCCAAATGTACATATACACATTTTACCACACTGCTCCTTCAGACTCCCAAATATATAACTTATATAGACTTCATAAATTATATTATCTATTATAGAAATGCATGTTACATCAAATAAAGCCATGACATGTAATTGGTTCAATGTTTCATCTTAATTAAGCTGTGGTTTTCATTACAAGCGTACCCAAATTTACCACATTTGTTGCCTTTGCAATGTTTGTCTTTTTTTAAAGAAGAATTTTCTCCCAATGTCAGGTATCTTAATTTCCTGCTGCGAAGAACTTTACATGATTCATTCAACAATTTCATGAGTCTTGTTAAGGTGTTTATTAACACTTGTTAAGAAGGTTATTCCAATACTGTGAAATTACCATGTTTTCTCTTGAGAACCAGAGAGGTCCCAGCTATAAAACTTCCTCTGTCCCTGGAGCAACAGGACCGCAAGGTTGCCCTGGAGACCTTAGGCTGGAATTTTTAATTTTGCAGGGAAATAATGTCTTCGTTCTTGGTTTAGACATTCAGACTGACTAATTAGTGAAAAACAGAATCTGGACTATCACCTGGCAACAGAATTTTTAAATTTTATATCTAGCTTTTAGATTGCTATTATCATAATGAATAAATCTGCAATGCAGTTTCAGTAACACTTACTATGGATTGCCTACAGTCCGTACCTGATTATGTCTAATTTTCTCTAAACAAAAGGTTTTCCTGAGAAAACTGTAGTGATATAAATTATGCTCTTTTTAGTACTTAGATTTATTTTGAGGAGATTTAAAATACTGAAAGGACTATCGGGGGCATTCTGAATAACCCTGTAAGTATGAAAGTAGGAGGTGAAATACTTTGAAACACTTGTAAAAATAGGATGTAATTGGATTTTTTTTTTTAAATTTGGATGTTCTCTGCGGAATTCTGTACTGCCTTAGAATGTGCATTTGTTGAAAATTATTACTGATATCACTAGACTGTCTTGTCTGAGGAAATAATCTCTCCTGTACCTTTTTATTTACAAATGTTATCAATGGAGTGCACAGCTTTTTGAAGAACACTAGACCTACTGGATATGAATTTGCTCTCTGATTGGGGAGAATGGGAGTAACTATGCCAAGTCATATGAACATGTTTGTTTCAAGGAAGTTTAAGGGCACACTTAGGGCACTATAGTGTTTTTTAATAAAGATCTCAATGTGATCAATAAATTAAGATATTAAATCTTAAATTCACTCTAAGGTAGATAGTACCTGCCTTTAAAAATTAATGAATTGAGCACAGAATTGTGGCACAGTCGAGATAAATTTCAGGAGGAAGGATGACTTCTGCTGATGAGCTAGACTGGGACTTGAATGATCTTGGATCCGTTCCCAGCTCTGCCTTCAGCATCACCTGGAGCCACATACGCTTCTTCAGTCAACATTGCCAAGCTATTTAGATAGTTGAAGAGGTGTCTGCTGAGGTTCTGAAAACACTTAACTACACTAGGCAATTATATCCTCTTGGCTCTGAATTAGAGACCTGATCTCAGATGTGTCACATTGTACACAAATGATAAATAGCATAAAGTCCTTCTTCAGACAATACCTTATACAATACCTTATCTAAGACTCAAATTGATCATCACATCTCAGCAACTGAATCACAAATTTAAGTTAACCCCTCCTCACTCCTAGGGACAGCTCTTTTTCAGTAACTGACAGAATTTGAGTTCCTGTGATTTAGGGCACAGTTAGCCATCCATAGGTCTTCTGAAGACTTCCTTCCCCTGCACCTCCCGTGGTCGCTAAGTAGGGAATTTTGAATGGATATATATTCCTTGGTGACCAGAATAAATCCCATCATTTAACTATGGATACCAATTTGTGGTTGAGGTTTTTTCATCCTTTCCGCTCCTCCCCCCTAGTATTGCTAGAAGATAAATGTATTAATGTCCTCTGAAGAAATTCAAACTGGATCAGAGAGTGTCATAAGAAAATTGTGAGCAGAATAATTTTTCATGCTAAAGCTAGACATATTCCAAGAGACAAGAAAACGCAATTTATTCTCTGTATAAATAATCGGGAATTCAGAAACATTTTCATTTTATTGTTTACTCACATAAAGATTCTAATTAGTGCAGATCACTGAAGCCCATGATCATCTTACACCATTTGGAAAATCCACTGACAATGAGACATTCACATTCTTTAACACTTCCTGGTTAAAGGATTTAAAATCAAGCTAAGTGACAGAATAGATAGAAATGACACTCTAACCTGAAGTCTGTCAAGCCCTTGAACTTAAGGTCCAAAAGAGGGAGTAATCCCCAGAGACAATGTTTTTCTAATGGGAATAATGTGTAAGTTTATCTTCAGGACAAGTGTGATAGTTTGTGCAGAATATCTTAGCTGTTTTAATCAAAGACCTTCTGTATAGCCAATGCACTGGGCTACACCTGGAAGTAAAAGGGAGTAGGATGAAAACAGCAGAGGATAGAAACTACAGTGATCAATATGATAAACTCAGGATGGGTAACTCCACTGGACAAATACGCTGTGTAGGTTGATGTACTGGGTGCCTTCCAAGAACGGTGCAAAACAGAGCACCCTTGTAGCCCTAAAATAACAGACACAGACACAGCATAAAACTGTTTGGGAACTAACAGTTAGTCATGGGTAAAGGAACAGGGGATAAGAAATCTTTAAGCTGTCAGTTCCACCTCATGGAGGCTAAGCGTAAGCTACTCTTTTCACTAAAAATCTATGGCTCCCGATTACATATGAAAAGTCTCATCACTGTCCTTGCAGAAGTCATGAAAGAATTCCCAGCTGCAAAGCACCAGCCAGGCTGCTTTTCCAACAGCTTCACAAACAGAATGCTTGACCTTCAAGTGCTCTTCACGTGACAGTCTGATTTCCTCCTGACTAAACCTAATTGTCTGGGAAGTATTCCTGATAGTGGTTTAATGAGTTATGGCAGTGGAGTACAGGTGCAGGCCCTAAAACACTCACTGAATACTCATAAGCATCCAGTACTATTTACAACATTTCAAACTCACCAAACTCCTCATGAGCATCTACCATCAACAACACACTACACTGTGACCGCCAACAAGGGAGAAGAAACAGATTCCTGTTAGGGTAACGGTAGAGAAGAGCGCATTCTATTCCCAGGCTTTTCAATGCATATGCATATCTTATAATCTTAGGAAGATATTAAACAGGAGGGAAAACCAAAGATTTTCACTGCTTGGTATCTTTCAGTCATTTTTAGGCATGCTGTTAGCATAACACAAAGTCTTGCACAGTGCAACGGGACAGATAGTTGGAGAAGAGTCTGAAGAATCACTGGCTCAAAAAAACTGCATGTAAAAATATGATGCCCTCAGTATCACAAGAGAAGCAAGCTGCTGAGGAAGTAGCAAAACCAATATCATGTATTGTTCATGAGGCAAGACAAAATAAGGGAATGTAGCAGAAGACGGTTTGAAGAATTTCAGAAATAGTTTCTGACTCTGGAAGGCAGTCAGACATGCTGGAAGGAAGTTCATTCAAACTGGATGGTAAAATGGCAAAGAGAATATAACGTTTCAAATGTGAAGGAATTTGATATTTTGATGAAGGCATACTTAAGCTGCATGTATATCTTAGTTTTATAGCTTGGAAAAAGTATCGTGTTTGTGTAAGTCAATTAAGTTGCTGGACTTTTTTGATTTAGGGGAAACTTCAGAAATCAATCCATCAAGTTGGTCCCTTGATATTCTCAACAGCCATTACCATCAGATATGTTAAACTGAACTGCAGTAAAATACTGTGAATTTGGAATAATATAGATGAACACTGTGTATTTAGACTGTTTCATCTACAGATAATTTTTCCTTGCTGAAATTCAAACCATGCTGACACTATCTGCTGCAATAAGTTCAACCAAAGTAGATCGCCTGACTTTCTCTAAGGCACCAAGTCATGTGGCACCTAAAACTTTTTACACTGTAACAGGAGAAAAACACTTTCTTAGAACCACTGGATGTAAATCACAGCTCACATTACAACAAGATTTAGTAAAATGAAAGGAGATTAAGCCAGAAATATGGTGTTATTTAACAGAATGGCTCTTATCACTTCTTGGGTGACTAAGTCACATGAAAATGTAAGTATTTGGAGAGCTCCACAAATGACCATAAAATCCTATTTCCGCCCACTCAGCAAGCAATCAAATGTTTCTGAAGTGGCCTGGAGGACATACTTGTAATACATGACAAGAATACATGTGCAACTTACACTGGTAGGCAACAAGAAAATCCTGTTCTTTTTTATCACAGACATTTGAAAAGGTAGAACCCTTCACCTTTAAGCACAAATACTACAGTTATGTACACAACATACTTCATATACCACCTTTGTCCTGACCCAAGGTTAATACCACCCTTCGATCAGGAATCCTAAAACAAACATAAAAACATTTGGACTGGAACACTGCAAAGCAAAGGTTGAGTCTTTCAAAGCCACTGACAATTCACCTTAGAAAATCTCAGCAGAGAAGTTTATCTCTATGTCTTGCCAAAATATAAGCATCAATTCAGGTTTTGAGCCGCTTAAAAGATCTTGTAGGGTTTAGTTAAAATTTTGTTGGGTCAGCTGGTGTGGATGTGAGAGCCACCTCATCTTTTTCTAGGAATGTAAAATGTAGATGCTTTTCTTTCTATCATCCTCCCATTTCAATTAAAACATTTTCCTGATGATTTCTAGATAGAAATAGACTTTCCAAATAAGCAACTGAATTTAATGACTTTTCATGTTTAGAAAGGAACTGCGGCTTTCACATTCTATAGGAGTTTCTACAAGTTTTCTGTTAGCCACAAAGCAATGTTAATGGAAATATACCTCCAGAAAAAAAAACACCTGTCAATCTCTAATATTTATGTACGTTTAAACAAGTACAGTTGTACAGTACTCATTTGAATTTTGAAATTCAAATGAGTTTGGACATACTCCTAGCCTGTCTGGAATTACTGTAGCTATAATATAAAATGATCAAAAGAGACGTGGAATGAGCATTGAGATAGAAAGCTCAAATGATTTCATCTCGTTCCGAAAACCAGTAGAAATACCTCTCCTACATTCAGTAACAACCTAAAGCAACTCATAAGAAGGTTGGTAAGATCATGGGAAGAAATCTTAAAATCGTGATCACTGAATGGAAGTGAAAACATCCATCTCAGTGAAAAAAGTTAGTCTTATTATTTAATTAAAAGTTTATGAAAACAGTAAAAATATTAGTTTTAAACAGAGATACAACATACAAAACAAAAAAAAACGCCTTTAGAAAATATTAAAGCCACCAGAATATTTACACTAAAATCTAATAATGTGTATCATTTAAAATACTGTTGTAACCTTTGAAAGGAGTCATGGCTCCAGTTCTCCTCAGTGGGTCGAACAAGACTACAATCTCACAGTATATCATCACAGTATATATGAATGTGCAGCTATGCAGTCACAAATGCTGCTTGTGGGGATCCAACTTCACATTGTGTGGGTACAGGGCTACTCACTTTAATTATTCTTGCTCCAGATTCATGAGTAGAAAGCCTGCATTCTGCTGCGAATTTATTTATGCCTAGCGGCTAGCTTATAGGAACGTAGTAAAAATGTTCAAACGCAGCTGATAAAAGTGTGGAAAAGGAGAATGTGTGTGCATCTGCCTCATGTTTTCCTCTAGGAAAAAAAGAAAAAAAAACCCAAAAAACTGTTTCAATTCAGACCTTCAGAACTTCTGTCTTTATGCAGTTAGAAGATCAGATTCCCCTCTCATTGAACAGGCAGCTGATAACCACAAGCCACTATTCCACAGGCACTAATAACTACTTTGATTACATTTTTACTTTCACATAGTTGATCCTGCCATGTGCATATTACACTGCTGTGAGGTCACTCACTGCGTGACACTTGTAAATTCTTGGGAAATATATGTTCCACTTAGTTGCAGACCCACACAATCTCTCATAGGTCATAGAAAAGTCTATGCTAAGCACCAGGCAGGCTGTGTGTGTGTTTACCATTTGCCCTTGTCAATATAATCCTGCTCTGTAAAGTTGATTCCCAATTTGAAAGGGATATTCCTAGCAGTGTAAACCAGGGGAAAAGCTGTTTCAAACATCTAACGTAGTATTTAGGATGTCAGGGCTCTATAACCCCAGGGAGTTCCACTGTTGCCAAGCCCACAGCCACATCTAAATTCAATAAAGTGGGACAAATTTCTGTAGCCATAATAATCCTTAATGGAAAAGGATGCCCCAGTAAGAGTACATTAATACATTGAGATGACATATCACTGCACTCTGGGAAGCAGTTACAAAAACTTGATACGGTCAAGGAACTTGTATGCTCCCAAATACTTCATAAATCATCCTAAATGTTGGGATGATACTTGCATATGAACACACACACACATTGTCTGTATACAAAATAAATGAATAATTAAAATATGTAAAGAAAACAAACTAAGCTCTTTGTTTTGCTATTTAAAACAACAGGCTTACACAGTGCAATGAAATATTTATTCACCATGTTTTCCTTTTCCTGATCTATTTTTCTGGATTGATTACCTCCGAAAGCTTTCCTGACACGAGCTTTTGTACACTGACAAAAGGGAGGTGAAGGAAAGCATCTTGATTAGCTACAATGCAGATCAGTTTCTAGTCAAGCTTGCCAGACCAGGAAGAACAGAAAGCATGTGGTCAGAAGATTGCATCTATCATAACTTAGGTTTTATGGGGAAGAGTAATCCATCCTCACATTTTCACAGAAAGCAGAAAAACTAGGAGGTAATACTTAGAGTTGAGCTTTTGCATTGGCTGGCTCAGTTCTACTGAGAAATAGTAACAGAAAGAGCACTTAGATTTGACTGTCAAGCAAGCTGTAGTTGTCCTCATAATTAATGTGCTGCCTCATAATCAGTGGGTTCCAAACAAGAACCATGCCTTGAGCCATGCCTGGATTCCTAAGGTCACCGGCCCTCAGCAAACTTTGATTATTCTCAACTGCAACTATATCAGTGTACAAGTCCATTCAAGTGTCCCTGAAAAAATATACTTTTTAACAAAAACCCACAAAAAGGTTTTTATGACTATGGAAAGAACTTGAAAGGCAAATAGAATTGCTGAGCTACTTCTGCATAGTATATTAACATCCTCCAGGGGAGTATAACGTTTGTCCTTCCCGTATATGAGGATCTAGCTCTACTGCTAAATTCAACCCCCTGAAGCCTATAAATACCACGGCTTACATTGTGCATGAAGTTGGAAAAAGATGTATCGATAACATCTACAACTGTTAAGCTGTTAACTAGCTAACAGTTACTGTAACTGTTAACAGAAACTGTTAACTAGTGCTAACCAGGTGCTTTATCTGTGTACCACTAGCTTGCTTTCCAGTTGAACTCACTTAATTTTTAGTAATTGTTCTGACACAGATTATCATTAAGTAGTTATGTGCCATAAATGAGACCTCTCTATTCTCATGTAAAGTTATGCTGTGATTCGATAAACTAAGACCAAAGTACACACAGGGGTTGAATTTATACATTATTGTCATTCAGTTGCAAATCACTTGGTATTTCGAAAGTTTCTCTTTTTTGCTTTGTCAGCAAAATGTAGTGAAAACTTAATTTCTAACACATAACACTACTGAAATTGTAGTTTCATGGGTTTACTATTTCCTAATTTATGGAAAACATGAAAGTACTATTAAGAATTGTTGCTAAATCCTGTAAGAAGTCCAGACTGACTCCCAACAATAAGCTTCATCAAATAGCTATATTATTCAAGAAAAGAAAAAATAAAGCAAAACAAAAAAAAACCAAACAAAAATGTGACACATTTGTGTATATATATATTACAGATGTTATGTTCCATCAGAGGCAAAAAAATTCTGCTAATATGAAAAAAATCACCATTAGAGTGATAATCTTCGGTAGCTACAGATTCTGCATATGTCAGTGCCAACTAATTGCTGCACAATTTAGGAGGGACCTGGAGAGATTTTTAGGCCTGATTAGTCTCTACAGTGATCTTGAATCTTTTGCACAAGCCACAAATCATGTAATTTAGCTGCCTTACAATGACTCCAATTTATGCTGTGACATGGAAGACAACACAGTCCGAACCAAGAAAGGTGAAAGGGTGACAGCATCAGTTTTATGCACCTTGTTCTAACACTCCTCAGCTGCAATTAAAATTGAGATTTAGCAATCACTTGGTTCCTCCTACGTAAACTTTATTCTCTGAATATACTATATCCTGTCATAAAACCCTTAAATAATTCTTATTTGCTACAAAACCAGCAATCCTGTCCTAAATTCAACTTTGGTTACAGTTACCTATGTAATAACATATGTTGAAGGAATTATCAAATATGAGTGTGAATGAAATGCCAGACTTGCACTAATGCAAGGTGGACAATTAACTTGCATTAAATACCATAGAATTTGTATAATGTGCAGTAATTTCTTCCCTTCACAAGTTTCCCACAAATGCCACGAAGGACTGATTAGCCCTTCTGCATCAGTTGTGTTTCAATCAACATATTCCTTATATCTAGTGGTGTGCATTTTATACATGCTGATTGGTTGCTTTTTTTTTTTTCTTTTAATAGGAAGGAAAATTCTTTTCTGTAGTATATCTCCCTGGGCCACTTACTTGGGAAGAAAACAATGTGGGGAGTCCTGAGGACTCCAAACAGTTTGCTCAAAGGCTATTTCCTACCATCCAATAAAAAATAATTATCATTACTCCAGCTGTCTGTCTCTCTGTATAATTACAAACAGTATTCATTGTATCCTCTGCACTACAGTATGCATGAAGATAAAGATCCTGAGAATTCAGTGCCTGACACAGGCTACCTTTTTGCTGACTTGAAAAGATGACTTGAGCACGCTATTAACAGCATCGGTCATCTCAGATCTACATACTCAAGTACTACAAACAATGCAAATAAATGCTCCTTTGCTGTATACTAAATCATTCCTATTAGGTACATACAATTCTTTAGCCAAATAATTTATTAAACCTTAACTTTTATTACACACAGAAGTTTAAAAGTAATACTAAAGTTTTGTAACTCGTAACAGAATTAATTAAATGCCAAGTAAAGAAGTTGCCAGTTTCTTATTTGGACTATTAAAATTTTCACTATTAATTTCAAATCTATAGAGATTTCAGCTAAATCAGCGTGTACTCATTGCTTGCTAACTCTGCTTGACAGCTTGTATCATGCAAAATGTAGCAAAATAGTTCTCTTATTACAAGACAAAACACATGGATTTTTCTGATTTTGCCTTTCTGCACCCTTAGGATTAATGCAAAATTGAGAGTTTAAGAGAGATGCAGCACACGGTAAGGATGAGGTTAAGAATGATATCAGACTTGTCAAAGCATCAGTGGAAGGGTCACGAGGGTCATCTAAGCTCTTCTGCCAAAGTGCCTAATTCAAATTCTAGTGCTCAGTTAAGTCAGATTCTATTATTCCGTTCATGTTTCTATGAATATTACAGTCCCTTGTACATGATAATCTCCTTAGATGAAGAGAGGAAATTCACACCTGACTTGATACTACTGCAGTTTGTGGCTGAAAAAAAAAAAAAAGGCACTTCAGCTAACCACTTAGGATAGGTGTATTTAACATCTCCTAATGCTGCTTTGCCATTACTATTTTTTAGCAATTAATCCCTAAGAATGGGAATAGATTCCTTTTAGTTACATTCCTTACTACTAGTAGGACCACCTGAAAACACAGGTTGACCGCTTTTGTCATCAATGTATCAGTCCCATTCACATCTGTGTACTGCCACAAGCAGGAAGAACAGAAGCTTGAAGGTCAAAGAGTATAGGGAAGCCCAAAGGAAATATAATGTCAAATTTCTACCTGTGCTTCTAGCAACATAAAAGATTACAGTCTGAACAATGTTACCTTGTTACCACTTTATGAACAGTTGCAACGATTCTACATAAAATGCTACACCTTTGCAACTCATTTGCTTTTGAAACCAATAATTTAAATGATAATTCATGATATCTAGTGAAACGCTGCTAATTCTTAAAATTACTTTTTAATGAAAAAAAAAATAAAAATCAGTGTGAAGTACAGACTTCTAGACAGGCTTCCTTCTGCACACATCGTAGAGGCCACAAGTTATTTTCATGCTTTTTAGAGTGTTCAATATATTTCACAGAAGTACAGGGACGCTGCAGCTACACAATGTTTTCACTAACAGCAGCCTCCAAGAGAAAAAGCCAAGAAATGAGCCAATGATAGAAAATAAAATGTTTATCTGAGATACAAACTCCGAATTCATCCCAAAACATCTAAAGTGTTGACCTTTGCAAGCTGTGAGTGACATAAAATCTAAAAAAAAACCCCAACCCCCAAAACCCAAACCACTACGATTTAGGAATCTGAGCAGAACCAAAAAGTTAGAGCACCTCCCTGGTTATCAAAATGCACTTCCACTGCAGATGTGAGAACTTCTGAATTTTGCCAGGAATTCAAACAGAAGCTGGCTTGGCAACAGCAGTCTCATATGGGCAGGGAAAGCTTCTCTCCTGAGTGGAAAGATAACTAGATTGTGTCTTAAGTTTTACAGTTATTGCTCTGTCCCTTCCCTATAAAACTGGAGGTAACAAAACATCACACACATTTTCAATATGCAAATGGTACAAATATAACATATAAGAGCAAACAGCCCTCACACATCTGTCTTAGCACTTGAGACTTTACCAGAAAGAATGGAGAGAAGGAGCAGAAATTTACACTGCTGTACTCTGTAAACACACATCCCCCAGAAAGTCTTTGTACACATCTTACTTTACATAATGACTTTATTTTCTGGAAGCATTTGCGCAAAAGACAACACAAAGACCTTGCATCAATCATAAAATTAGGCAAAGTTTTTGTTTTGTCCATTTTGAAAGCTGTACTACAAAGATGAGGAATCTGTTATTGCAATGCTTTATAGCTCTGCTGTTAGGAATGAGTTAGAGTAAAATTTCACATATAAAGCTCACAATGACATTTTTCCTATACCAAAATTTAATTTAAGAGGGATATTCTGCATTTTAATAAAACACCTCACAGATTTCAAATATATTTTTATGGTTCTCTAGGGAAAATGGAGCAAATTGCATTTTACATCCACTGAAGTTCTCCTGCTGATACTTTAAGATATATTTTCTAGTTTTGTTTGAGTGCCAGAGTATTTACATTTTCAAATTATCTGCCAATCTAGATTCTCAGTAGTTGCTCTTGTTATGATTATTTTCTCTTTTGACAATATGTTCACTATTAATCAATTGTTAAAGGCACTTCGAAATGCATTCTATGACTAATCCAGGAAGTTGTTTTGTGTTGATATGTTCCTCGATTGTTTTCACCGGGAAAAAATAGATCACTGATTAGATTACTTTCCACACTTTATATATATTATATGGCTCGGTTTAGCCTTAGATTTCATAATTGTTGTAGAAGGCTCATTAGATTAGGTGTTTTCCTCTCAGAGAAGACCTCTAATCTCACTTTCTCTCTTTCAGTTATGAACCAGGAACTGGGATGACAAAACAGGATTAAGACCCAGCTATTTAACTGAAACCCCAAAATCCAGGATACCTTCACCGCATGAGACAGAATGACAGGTTATTCCTATGTGCTAATTTTCTCCATTCAGGAATGGCAAAGATATAAGAACTGTATGCCTAGCACAGAGCTAAAATAATTCCATAAACATATTGTGAATCCTTACTCATTTGTGGCTCTAGGAGATTTACCCTGGAAGTTCTGTCATTGTACATGCAGAGTCTTGTCCATGACAAAGAAATGCATTCTTAATTTCAGTGTTCTTGGAAATGTATTGCCCAACACAACCCCAAGAACTTCGCTACTAAGACTGACTGACAAAAAAAACGCATATGGATTTTTTTTTAACACCATTACTCAATACTTCATGTTTTCCTTTTATATTGTTATTCCAACATATTCAGATATTTAGTTGAAATGAAAGTTACATTTTAACAATTAATAGTTGTAAAATGGGATTCCTGACAGTTATATAGAATACCTTACAGCTCTGCTTCACAACTTTAGTTGGGAATCCTGTTCCTAGGCTACCTAGGATATGGTAGGTACTAGAGAAACAGCAGGTAAGCTGGCCTGCCCAGCAGAGCTGGTTGTCTGCAACTCTGACCAGATGAAATGGATGGCTACATAGAGAAAGAGAAATAAGTGACTATTTGTTATTGGTGTTGAATTTACAACTGTATGCACTTAAAGTCTATATTAATATTGAAATTGTGATGCCCTTCAGCATATTGGAGCAAGTTGCTGAACCCAGAACTCCTGCTGAACTAAACATGACAGTTTATGACTGTTCACCAAACCTAAAGATGCACAATTAAATACACATTAAGTGCAATTGATTAATTAACTGGTATGCATGCAGCATAAATTGTGTGTTACACTTAAGTAAAAGTATATTTTTTCTTGCTTGATAAGGTAGTTTGGCTATTGTCTTCACTGAAGACCAGACATGTACTAACAAGCTCTCATGGTGGAATTCAGGTACTGCTGAAGGCTAACCGAAGATCACAGAAGCGTACCCCCAACTAGAGTCTAGTAGAAAGTGTGTTACTGCCCAGCTGTAAACGGGAACTCCCAAGTAACTGCATGGCTCAAATGGTACATTAAACTTCTAGAAAGATTTCAAAGGACAGACTGAAATTAATAGAGTATTTTAAAAAGAGGATACACAGCAGAAAAATACTCATTAAAAAGCAATATGAGCAGAAGGAATATTACAAAGATATAATGTAAGAAAAGCTATACAGAAATACAGCACCTGCAGATGAGGCAGACTGATTTCAGTCTGCAAAACAAAAAAGGAAAGAAATTGCATCAGGAAAACTATACAGAGATCAAGTTGATATAAATTGATGTACATTAAGCAATTAACTGTAGCTATCAGATTTGTATGTTGTGGTCCCTGATCAGAAATAGAAAAAAACCGAGACAGTTACATTTCTGTAGATCAAGGAAGAATTCACTTGACTAAAATGTCTTGTGAGTTCTTCTGGAAAGGAAAGCGTATGAAGAGAGCACTTAGGAGATGTACAGACAGCAGTGCCGTGTGACCCTGGGAAGTCACTGGCCCATTGTCTGCACCTGAACACTATCTGGTTTGTCCAGTGGAAATTATCACAGAGCAGGTTAAGTTTCAAAGGGATATTCTGTTTTATCACCTTCAGTCATTTTGTTCATCATTCAACTTGAGGTAGCTCACAAAAATAGTATCTAAGTTAGGCTAAATATGTATGAAAAGCAAATGAAGGGCATTACTGTGTCTACAGAAATGAAACAGTCATTGCAAACAGAAGCAGAAGTAGTAAAGTATTAAATAATTCATATAGCACTTTGAGGAAAAAAAAAAAAAAAAAAGCTCACTGTGAATTGCATATGGATATCTGTTTTTATGACTGGAGAACTGATCTTGAAACTCCAGAAAAGAATTTCATGTCATTAATTTTAAATTCATAGCATTATTGAAAAGAATTGTATGAAGATCAATAAATAACTATAATTATTGAGGAAAACTATGAATAAAACATTAAATTGCAGGCTGTAAGCCTCTAGGCACTTTGCACCATTAAATATATTTCTATTTTTATATCTTAACTCTCTGAAAAAAGGAAGAAAATGAAGAACTTTAAAAGAAAATTATGATTCTTTTACTGAAAGAAAAAGAACCTTGAACACCTTCTTTGTTATGAATAAAAATTACATCAAAATGAAAGTCAGCTTCCAATACCATATTATTTAAGTAGAAAAGAGCAGGAATTTGTTCAACAAGAGAGAAATTGCAGGGTAGACTACTTCCAATATAGCATTCTTTGGTACAATACATATATTCTGATGTACCAAGTTTTCTGAACACTGGCATACAAAAGCACATCTCAAGAAGGTAAAAATTATTCCTAGGGATTCAACTGACGCAGTAGTTACAAACAACTACTTTCTCTTCTTGTCAGGAGCTCATGGTCCCTTGAAAATTTAGTTTGAAGTCCTCTGATTTCTAGATTAATTAGATGAGAAAACTACAATCTTTTGATGCTTTCTGTTTTACAGTTACTGTGTAGACCGAACAGCTCAAAGGTTTTTCCATAAGAATATATGTTGTATACAATCTAAAATAAATTGTAACTAAATTTCGTATATTTTTGTTGTAAACCTTTTCTTGGTATCATTTTATGTCATTTCATTATGTAACAACTATTATGATGTCAGTGCAGAATTTCTGTTGTTATAAAACTATGTGCTGTAAACTGCATTAATCACAGAACTACTTCTGCTTCATAACGTGAACAATGTTTCATTTCTTTGTAATGTTTCTGTTTAAACATTTATACCTTGTTTCTTTGTACAGTGCAGTTTCTACTTTCTGATTCTTGTTAAAAGCTTCTGATTTTTTTCTGCCTTTTAAATTTCCAAACTCAATTGCTTTTAACTTATTAAGTAGTCATTTCCTTCTATTCAGTGTGCCTTTATTTCAAACGTTTATTTTGCAAGTATTTAGTACGTGTCATTACAAGTTTGTCAGGTGGTCTGCATCACTGGCCTTCCACTGCCTTAATTACTAACATCCAAGTATTGGTCAAATGCTTTTAAAAACCACGAGGCTGCACATGCCTCAGTATGAATCCGATACTGTGCAGTCTTCAGCACTCTTCCTCCTACGTGGCAAGGCATGATAAAATAATCATGTGCTTGCTTTTTTAATGTAGAACTAGTTCTATACGTCAATCAGCCATATATTTAAAATCAAGTACAAGGGAGATAAGCGTACAACATACACACCCTATTATTACATTTACTATTAATTATTGTGAGATCTAAGTATGTGTTCTAATTTTCAGCTTCATGAGCCCTTCTCTCCTAGATCTAATCTCTTTCGTCACTTTAGCAAGCTCTGTTCTGACGCAAGACCTTGAAGTTTCCTCACCCTCTTAATCTATTCCAAAACAGTCAGAAACCCTTTTTCTGATTTATTGTCCAAATTTATTCTTGGCCAATAAATACAAATATGGCAGCACATCAAGGTCTGATTCTGTATCTGTCAAAGCTTATGGCACCCCTAAACCGAATTCAGTAGACTCCCTAATTGGCGGTAACTGCCAAAGGAAGTTACCGTGTGGTTTTTTTCCTCAAGTGAGAGACACTTCCATTTGCATTTACTGACAGAAAGTTGACTGAAAGTTTCACTGTTACTGAATCAAAAACACCAACTGGGTGGCAAAAATTCAAAATTAACCATACTTTCAGAGGCCAGTTACACGCTACTGGTTTGTAACTTGTGGGGGTCATCAGGCCAAGCTGGAAATATTCAGCCCTTAAAATAGAAAATGGGTATTAAAAATGTTGGACAGGATGATAACTGAACCCCTTCTCACTTCATGCACAACATTGTGTTACACATATTCCCAACATCCAGTGAGTAAACTAATACTGAAAAAAGCCTGAAAAAACTACCATTTGCTAAAGGAAGAGAGCAGGAGAGACCCCGATACTTAGAATTCCTAGAACTGTTCTGGATCAAATGAAAGGTCTGGTTTTTCCTGCTTCGCACAATGATAAGATAAATAAGGAAGACTGGAGAAGGAAAGGAAACAGTCTTGAAAGATTTTTTTTTTTTTTTTAAATCTCAGCAACTAAACCCATTTGACCAAGGATTTATTCAAATACTTAACTACAGTTTGAAATAATTTTCTGAGTCGTGTCACAATATATAGATTAAAATTTAACACTGGAATCAATGCAATCTCTAGCCAATATCAAATTTTAGGCTGGAGCTTTAGACAGAAGTTTTGTTTTGTGCAATGACCAGCAGCAACTCAAAAAAATCAAGATGAAGAGAGAAAAATAGTAAAGTTTTAAAGTTGTTTTTTTAATTGCACCTTCACATAGGGGACTAAGATTTTAAACATTCCACAGTTGTGGCTAAATAACTTCAAAATACAAATCAGCTGGTAGGACCATGTTGTAGTAGAGCAGTGTTTACAAATGTAGGTAGTAACAACCAAGATGCTGCCTACATAAGTGATGTTTATCACCGAGACAATGCCAAACACTGAATAGTGCTAGAAAAAAAAAAAAGTATTGTCTAATTGTAGGGACCATAAGGCTTCAATAACTGACCTTAAAACACAAGAAACAACAGACGTAATCCATGTTATGGTGAACCTATTTCTACATAATAACATTTAAAAAAAATAAAATTTTCTCAGTAACTTACAGTAACTTAACTATTTGATTATTTTAGTATTTTAAAAAAAAAAAAGTCTACTGGTATACCAGTTTTGATCAGAATAAAATAGTAAGTTTTTAATGAATCCTTGATTCTGCTACAGCAGAGAAAAGGTAATGCCAATAAGACAACACCAAAGTAGGAACAAAACCAGAATTTTGAATAGTTACTGACTGAGGGCGACTAAAATTGTTTGTCTAACAATATCTATAGTGCATGGTAGGCATAAATACTGGCGCTAGAAAAATTATCACTGTTTCAGAACATATACACCAAATACTGCATGGAAAAAATGCCCTTTATAATGCCTGACACTTCTCTAGCCTCTGTTGTGCCAGTGTTGATATTGCACTAGAAGGTAAGTGCAGTGAGCCCTTTAGATCTGCAAGTGAGCCCCACAGAAGCCAGATAAGCTGCCTCGAATGTTAGAGCAACACCCTTGCGCTTTTGCCTTTTAAAGAGTTCAGCCTGATCAACAAAGCAGAAATTTTGAAGACCACGAGCATGTCTGAGCTGTTAAAGAACACATGACATGACTGTTGGATAACCCATATAATGATCACTTTCAAAGAAAGCAAACTACCAGGAGCCAAAATGAACTGAGCCATCTGTCCCTCTCTAAGAAAGCTATGTATATCAGGAAAGAAGTTACTCAGCCCCAATTACTTTACTGTTCAAGAAACTATGGACAACCTGGTCTAGTGAATTCACTAAACCATGATTTTTTTTTTCTCCCTCTGCAGTCTTTAGCAACACTCAAGACTTGGTCATGATAGTATATTCACACTTTGAGCATTTTATATTCAGTATGAGTCACTCAATAGGTCCTTATTTGATTTAATAATTGGGATGTATATTTGTCTTCAAAGACAAATTAAAACACAATGCGTGTAAAAATATAGGTAGAATTTTTGTAATGGAAATGTCTAATTAAGGTTCCATTAATGAGAAAAGACAGTTCATCCATCTGAGATACAAAATGACACATACAAAATGAGTTGCCATCTTACCAAATCTTGCCAAAGCTGAACCATTCAGCTAAATAACATGTCTTCCAACACATTCTTCCATGTGGGACTTTAAAGTGCTTCTCTTTTCACTGGAGTTTGCCAAATTGCTAATGTACACAAACACTGGTTGCTTGATTATAGCCACATAGGGAAAAAAAATATTTCAGACCATAAACTGATAACTTCTGTATGAGAAAGTAAATTTTTATCCCAAATATCACTACAATGATAAGTTTCCATAACCAGCCTTCAGTTTCTAAGATCAAATTTCATTGCTAAACTTAGCCGGGTCCCAAAAAAGTGTTCCAAAGGCCCTTGCTTCCCTCCTTTCCTTCCTTCTTTCTTTCTCTTTCTTTCCTTTCAGACACTTAAAACCAAACCTGTTGGACTTGTGATTCAGAAATAATACTTGTGATTCTGAAACAATGCTTGTGATTCAGAAACAAAACAAAAAAGAAGTAAATATATTTAAACCTGAATTGAACCTCAAAATGGGGCTCTCAGAATCATTGTTAATCACATCACACATCAACAGTACAAGACAAATTGAATACAAGTCTGTTCAGTAACTGCAAGAAATATTTAAATTGTTGATATGATACAGAAGATGAGACAAACATATTTTAGTAGTAAGAGAAGGAAAGTACCTACAAACAGGAACTAATTTTAGGTTGAATGCCTATGCAAACATCATGCACATTTTATTTGTATAGAAGATGTAAATAGAAAAGCAAAAACTCCCCTTCCTTAAGACTTCTATGCATGGTAATTTCATGTGCCCCAGCTTCTATTATTAATGAATATGAAAGAGAATAGGAATCCTTAACGTTAAAATGTTTCATCAACAGTTTTAGAAACTGCATTCTAGACTCAGCTTTTCCCTCTGATAAATGTCTTTGTCCTTTACAGATGAGTTCCAATGTGATACGCCCCTAGTGTGTAACTCCTGCTGTAAGACCTCAGTGAGAATGGGTGAGTCATGATGCCTTCATTGCTCCTTAATCCCATTATCCATCTATATCTCCTCTACCTACCTAAATAGCTTTATTACCCTCCTGATAGATTCACTCAGAAGCAGGAAATCAGCCTAGAGATCAGTACAACTGTAACAAATTTCTTATAATTTATCAGCTACCTAAATTATCAGCTACCCTGCTTGCAGGGACTCTTGAATTCTGCCAAAAAAATAACTTCATATCTTAGTGAATTTTGAGCAGATAAGGGGAACAGATCTAAACTTTTACGTCCTGCACCATGAATTTTGTCATGTATTTCCTATAGATACATCACATCCCTTGTTATTCTTTGTTTTTTCCAATTGTCTAAAAAAGTCTGCTTTTATACATGAAACATACAGGCACACATGCATATACAAACATGTGTACTCGCATATCAAATGTTCGTTTTATTTCCATGAATACTTGTGCGAGTTCTCACACACCCACATGCAGGCATAGTATTAAACCTCTATCACTTTGTTTTGTCCAATGAGTCTTGCTAGAATACATACCTTGTTCTTTCAGAGATCAGACTGAACTTCCATCTTCCTTTTTTCTTTTTTCTACAGAGGAAGAATTTTCCAGTGACTTCTTCACCTGGGCCAACAGTTCATGTACAAGATGTGTCATTTTTCTGTAGATCTCCATTGACTCTCTCCATGTTCTTCAGCTCAGACCACAAGATTTTCCAGTGCCATTTGCAACTTTCTCTCTCGCAACACAACTGTCTTGGAGCTATTAAAAAAAAAAAGAAAATAATTCTGTTCATATTTCCAGTAGTTTGGGGTTTTTTTGTTGTTTTGGTTTGGTTTTTAGTTTGTTAGGGGTTTTTTTGTTATAATTAGAAAATTGGCAATATTATTTACCGGAGAATAAAATTGTTCCATGTTTGTAGAAGTATTTTAATCTTCCCTTTAACTCCATTTCAAATTCAAAATCACCATGGGGTTAAAATATATATTCTTGCATTTAGCTGATAGATTGACATTTTTACGTATAATGGATTGCAATCATCTTATAAGGATTGAAAAATAACTGAAAAATTTACTTAATTGGGACAACTCATGAGACAGAGTTGCATATACTTTTGCTTTTTTTTTAAATTTTAAAAAGATTTTAATTGTCTTGACAATCAAAGAAGAATTAAGCTAATTATCCAAGACACTTCAGTTTCTGAGCAATAACTGCAGGACAAACAGCATGCTAAAAAGCAGTACTTGGGCTTTAATAATTAGCACCATGAAGCGGGGAATTAACAGTGAATTCTTCGTACACAAAATAACTGCAGTCTGTTGTGTGCCTATAAAAAAAATCACCCTAACCAGAAAGTGCCAGAATTTCAGATGAGGAATTAGAGAAGGGTGCCTCTTGCCCTTGCTTTCAGAACAAACATTTACTTCCTGTTTCAGCTTTAAAATAAGAATTAACTGAAGAACTTCTGTGTGATGATTACTGTTACAGAGGGAGAAAAACAAGAGGAACAAGCAAAAAAGAGATAGCATACAGAAGCCGGTCCAGCAACAGGACATCATGTTCAGTGTTTCTCGTTTACTGTAGCTCCCTTGACAGCAGAAATACTCTGTATACCAACTTTTGATTAGCATAAGTAAAAACATAGCATTAATTCCCAGAAGGCTGTCAGACATTCAAGGCGAGCAGGCAACAGATCCTATAAAAGCAGCTGACAATATATTAATAAATCAGCAGATCTCAAAGTATTTCCAAGAGTGCCAAATGACACTTGGAAAGTGACATAGTATCTAACTTCCCAATATACATCTTCCTGATGTTTTTGCATTGCCAAAACAAGGCAACAGCTTACCCATGTAAATAGTATTTTCTACTTTAGTAGCTTCTTACAGTACTTCTATAGCCAACTCAAAACACCTTTTATCTTAAATATAACTCAGTTGTCCGAGATTTCCACCGTATCTTGTAAAAATACCTTAAATGTTCATTATGATCCTTTTGATATTGAAGTAGTACCTGCCTACAATAAGTGAACACTGGAGCTCAATACTTCCTTACAATAGAATGCAATGCCACGTGCATATTTTCTCAGACGACATGAAGGCAATTGGCACTGAGTTTACAGAACACTACAACTGATGAAAAAGCTGTTGCTGCTCATCAAACAGTTAAATATAAAGCCCTTCCCAAAAGGCTGGCTAAGGACATTTATATCAAATAGCATGAGGGTCTCAAATCATGTAAAAATTATTCTTGGTAACCACATCACAGATGGTCCTCTCTCTCTCGGGGTCCAAAAGGACAGGGGGGAAAAAATACAACATGCAGCAGCTCTTAGGTGTCTACAAAACACAGAGAGGAGTGAAGAGGAAGGGGAAGAAGTAATCCCTTGCAGCCACAGAACAAATGCAAGGTCTTCATCACTCCCATTTTTGTATGTAGCCTGAGTGCCAAAATGGGTAGGGACCAAGAGGAAAAGCTGTGGTATAAATGTTTTTGATCCTCTGGTCCTACTAGGAGTCTAAATGGTAGTCAGAACAGTAGTGCTGCTAAGTTGGAGGAACTACAGAGGCATCACATCAGGCAGTCAAAATAAATCCACTATGTTTTGACACACTGCATAAATTATGTCCTCTTATGTACTACCACAGAGTGATGATAAAGAAAAACATGTTAAACCTGAAGCCAAGTCTATAATATCTCTTGAGCACACCGCAACATCGTCCACTTGGCACACTCACCAGGGAGATGAGTGAAATCTCCACAGTGATCTAATACAGCTGTTCACTTGACACTCTCAAGGTAAATTCCTGAACTTATGTTCAATTCAGGTCTTTGTCACTGCAAGCCTGGCTGCTGCCCTAGTAAAGAGCAGTTTCTCAAATAACTAAACTTGAAGCTCAGCTAACCAATAATGTCTTAATCAATCAAAAATTTGGTCCAACAAATAAACTGGTACATTCCTCTAAAGGCAACCGTATGGTTAGCCTGACAACCCCACCAATGAATTTGTCAGTAGCTCACAAAATGTTACACGGTATTAAGCAAGCTGCTGGAGCTCTGGCAATGAAGTCATGTTGGACCAGCTCCTTTCTGTACATGTCTGGATTTAATTCAAAACAAAATAGCACAGAATACATCAAATATATATACAAGAATAAAACCCGCAGTCTCTCCAGTTTGTCTGGATCTCTTTGTGTTGCTCTGGCCACATGGAGACCAGAAACCAACTCAGTTTCCCCAGCCAAGAACTTCCTTATGACTGCAGAACTGGTACAGAGCCCCTCTGGCAGACACAACGCTGGCACTTTTACTCCAGCTCCCAGCCCCAGCACAGGAAGCACAAGGGGCACTGCTGGGCTTTCTCTCTTCTCTGTTGGCAGGCGGCTATTTAGAGGCCAGCTGGAAGACTTTAGAATATCTCCAAGACTGCTATAAACTATAGTGGGTTGGCATAAAACTTGTTTAGGAATAAAATAGGACTGCAAAACTCAACTGTTCGTTTGTTTTCTCAGTTTTGCCCATTAGTTATCGTGTATTCTACTTTTTTTTTCATTCAATTTCTTTTCCTGTTGCAGTTTCCAAGATTTTAAAAGCTCTCTGAGAATATGAGAATTTGATATTTGAATTTATACAGAAGATCTTCATTACTGTGAATTTTCAAGTTGTCTTCATTCAAAAGACAAATATTAATAAGGAAAAGAGATTAGGTGTCCCCCTAAACCACCACGTTTGAGCTTTAAGCTTACTCAAGCCAAGCAAGCTTGGAGAATACTTTCTTTAGCTAGCTTTAATAACCTTTACATCTTTTCTCAGTTTCTGTCCCTACATGCTGAACTGTTTCCCTTTTTTCTGCTGGAACACCACTTGGCTTGGAGACTGGCAGTTAAATATAACAATTAGTGTCTGTACTGCATCCTGCAAATAGACGCTTACTTTCCTTTTTAACTCCTTAATGGTTGGATTGTTTTCTAACTTGCAGTTTTGATGCTACATGGCTGGCAATGCAACACGACTCTTTTGTACCAAGCTTCTTGTTCGTCAATACTCTCAATTTTCCTGAAAAACTGTTAGTAAAATGCCAGTCTGCATGTAAATTAAAAAAGACTGAAAAATCTTCTGTGGGTGGAGGACATATTAAAATAATATATTCATTCCTAGTGGCAATGTAGGAATAACAACTGTGTTTTGCCATTTGTCATAGCTTGGAATCACATCTATTAGCCAATAACGTCATGCACAAACATTATCCCCTTCAACACCAGAGTACTGTAGAAACATTAACTAGTTAATCCTCACAGTGCCACTTCCATGCATTTGGGAATTAATGTTATTCCTATTCTACAGGGGAAGAACTGAAGCCACGTTTCTTCTAAAGCATGCTACATTAGAAGATGCCATCTGCCTATGGCCGCAAAGCACTTCTCGCAGGCTACACTCACGGTGCTGGTAGCTAAGCTGGCTCTAAGAGAATCAACTTATGAATATCTAGAACAACTTCACTGTCAGCACAGGCTAAAAGGCAAAAAGATGAATGCTTTCTGTGTTTAAGCACATGGAAAAATAAATACAGCAACAATTATTGCTATGTAGATAGACTGTGCTGGTGTCTCCCATCATCTGCAAGATAATCACACCATTTAAGCAAATGTTAACTTCAGCAAGACATTTAGATATTGACTTAATTTCTGAGTAATTGCTCATAAATTGCTTGCCTAAAACTATTACTATAAGCAAAGCTTGAACGAGGCTTCTCTTGTTCTGCACACTCTTCAGTTGGGTACCCAATGGTGTACTTCAGAACTACTGCAAAAAGAACTCAGACTTCAGTGTTTTCCAAGTGTATGTGAAGAACCAGCCCTTACATAAACTGATTCCCTGGAAAACTCTTATGTTTCAGGTAAAGATCCACTTGTAAATGTGCTCTATTCTGTTGCAGATATACCTCTGCAATATGACAAAAGCCAATAAAGTATCTGCCATACTCCACAGTTCCTTTTCGATAAGATGCTTATCAAGCACGTGCACACAGCAAGCAGGCAGAAGCAATCATTAGGAAATACACTCCACTTCTGTTCTTTGAAGCTGAAGCATACACTCTGCTGTATCCCCTTCGTGTGGCAAGTCACCATTTCAGGTACTGCTTTTCCACCATCAGGCTCCCTTCTCCTTCAAAGGATTTAGTATCCTTCTTTTGTTAAGTAGAAGAGGAACTGATACAGAGTTAAGAATTACCATGGAAAAAGGCCAACAATTAGGGAAGGGAAGGAGAAAGAGTGAAAGATGTGCACAGAGCATGTCAGGGGGCATCAAGGGGCAGCTGATCTGCAAAGGAAGGTGAGCTCTGGGAACAAGTGCAGCAATAAGTTTCACACAAACTTCACCAATGAGAGCCAGGATGTAGAGCAGCAAGTCCAGGTCAGGGGCAGAGATGATGGTCAGAGTCAATCACCCAGCAAGCCTGTAGTGATTAGGCAGGACTGTTCCTTGTGAGGAAAATAAAACTGTTCTGAATCTACCCTAGAGGATCTAATGGTAGGATTATCTGCTTATGAAACAAGAAGACAGACTTTTCCCCTTCTGCTGACCAGAAGACAGTTCTTTACCTTAGAGAAGAGACAGGCCACTCTAACACATGTTGCCATCACGCACAAAGCAGAACACTGATATCACACTGAGGGAAACGCTCACATTGCAGGGAAAATGCAGCTCTTACAATGGATGAAAATACACTTACCAAGCACAGGAAGACCTGGGCTATCACTCACATGTGATTCTGGTTTTCTACCTCTAGAGTCAGCCTCAACATCTTATCTTTTTAATAAAAATCTTAAATTTGTAAGAGACAGGATTTTGAGGGTCTTGTTTCAAAACCTAAGTAGATAGTTATTATCCAGAAAAAATCAGGTGGATGGAGAAGCTGAAGTCAGGTCCAAGATCTCAACCTGGAACCCTTACAAGAGGGTGAAATTAAATAGGGATAATGTAAACAATATCAGATTATCAGAATTTTTATTTGCAGACATGAAGGACAATTAAGAAAGAATAATGAATGTAAAAAAGACAATATTTGAAATATCTACCCAAGCAGCTTTCTTTGGCCCTCATCTTGTACAGATGATCTGAAATCAAAGAGTGGCGAAAAAAGAAAAAAAGAGACCATTTAAGACATTACTAATGCTACCTAATCACACTGACTCATATTAGACCAACAAATCCATTAGAAATACTTAATAAGGATAGATAAAATGAGTTTCTTCTATACTTAATTCCATACATGCCTTTAAGGCTGCCCTAAGCCCTTCATGAAATTTAATGGCATCTTTTAGCCCATTCCTATTCAATTTATTAAAAATTGGAGAGCTTAAATGTGAAAATCTGTATTAATGATACATTAAACCCACAGAGTTATAAATCAGAAATACTTATTTCTCAATATACACTCCAATGACTTTTTCATGACACTACTTTGCTGTGTGATACAACCCTACCTTTACATATGTAACAATATTACTATCCTAAGAATCATACATTTTGAACTTTCTGACTTTCAAAGGCAGCCTGAGTCCTTACCATTGCATTAATACCGACTTTAGACTCCCTTAATTATCTTCTTCAGACCAGAATGAAGGAAAACATCTTGACCTACATTTGAAGAGACAAAATAGCCTGAGAGAGCGAGAGCTTATGCTGCAGACTTTTACATTATTTCTATTTTTAAAGGACAGTTAAAATACACTCAAAGTCAGGAGAGTCATTATTATAGAAGCAGAGGCCGGAGAAGAACCACTCAGCTTGATATCAGCAAAGGTAAAACGCAACTAGAGCTGGACAGGAGGATTTTACATTGAACGTGTAGGTAGATGGGAACATCTGCAAGGGGAAAAGACTATCTATACAAGAACTAACGAGATTGCCTAGGAAAAATAATGTGTGGCAATAACTATCATAGGTAAAAAGTCAGACAGAACTGCAGCAAGAAGAACAGAAAATGTCTGCAGAAGTCATGAGTCCTACAATGCTGACAGTAAAATTTTGCTAGAGGCATTTCTGTAAGTCAGTGTTTGTTTTGCTTTGTGGGGAAGTAGGGGGGGGACAGCAACAATGAAGGGGTATTTTATCTCTGCACTGAAAATGCATTCAACTTTAAAAATAGGCATATACTTTAGCCATACCGCTTTTTGCTGCTAACAAGAAATCTAGCACATGAGAGAAATCATAGAATCCCAGAGCACAGACAGCTGCCTGTCTCTTAACTCATTAATTGACTTTCTTTTCTTGGTCCCTATTCTCCATATTTGAATTGTTCCTATTTTCACTCTTTCCTCCTTGTTAAACCACATTTTCCTAAACTACTTATTTTTCTCCAACTAGTATCATTTTATCAGACAAGATTCTTTGGCACCACTTTTTTTATTACGAAGAAACACTTTCTTTGCTGATGCAGAGACAAGGCCACAGCTGATGCCTGTAATGGTGAAGTAAGGATGATTAATGCTGACCAGAAGACAGAATGTTTTCCTCTCAGTCCTCTGAAATTATACCAGGCTCTATGCAGATAAATAGATAATTAATATTTCAATAGAAACAAACCTGTAATTTCAAAATCCAGACAGCTTTTAAGTATTATTTACCTACATGCGTAGACAAGATGTACTTTGTCCCTTTTTGAGTTCTTCCTAAAGCAAGGACACAAGCTAAAAACTTTTCTAAGGTACAAGTTTTTCAATAATGTAATACTGGATACGGTGTAGGGTTCAAGTTTATTATCCACATGAGATCCATAACCTATGAATACAGTACTTTTAAATAATGTCATTCTTCTCATAAAGTATACATTTTCCAGCTGGGTGCAAGTTAAAATAGTTTGATATTTATGTTCTTGTAAGACTAAAGTGCAGATGGACGTAAAATTTGTCATGGAGCCCAGAAAAAAGAAGTCTCCAGGTGGCTTTTTTCTACCACAGCAGTCACGTACAATTCAATATGTGCTCCAGAGCATTTAGTTCTTCTAAAAACAGTGTCAGCAAAATTTCTGGGTCTCTTTCATGAATATTTTAAAAATTTTAATCAGGCTGAAACATGAATGTTCTTTAGCAAGAAAGCTGCATATCATCACTGAAGGATTAGCAAGTGAAGAGAACAACTGCACAGAGCTGTACATAAGTAGTTTCTAGCAATACTTTTATTGCATACATAACTGGATTGGCCTTTTACTAACAGGGTTAAATTTCAAGCATTCAAGGAGCCTCAAAGTCCTGATATTCTGGGGTCTCACACAGAAAACATACACCTTGCTGGTATCTCAAGTAATCTGCTGATGAGAGAGCTCAAGGACATTGTCAGAAATCTATACTACAATATTCTCGTCTGACAGATGTCTCTCACTTTAACAACTCTGGGAGATATTTCAGATAATTCCTTGAGCCTCTGAAACATGAGATATTTCACAAAAAATGAAAGCATTTTAATTTAGAAAAATAATTTTATAAAGTTTTACTTTAAAAAGCACTTGTTACACCTCACATTTAATATAAATCTGCTGCTAAGGATGATGACAAGTCTGGCACACAATGAACACACACAAGAAGTAGTGGAGCTTCTGCACAGAGCATAATGTATGATAATTGACCAGATGAGTAAAATATTCTATTTCTTATCACTATATGGCAGTTACTAATGTCATTAACAGCAGCAGTATTTAAAAATGGTGCTGTGGCACAGGAATCATAAGTTTCTGCATTTTTTAACTAATAAAACCCTCTTTTTCTCAGTGTCCTTTCCCCTAAGGCATATTAAAGTCAAATTTTGAATTTGTCCTATGTTGTCTATCTCTCCCACTGAATTATCTAAATACAGGTGCTCAAATTGAGAATTCTTTTTTTCTTGAAAAGACTCTACACATAACCAGTTTTCATTTTATTCTTTTACGTAAGAATTTTCCTAATGTGACAAATATGAAACAAATGGATACTACCTATCCATTGATAAAATAGAAAACAGATATTGCAGGCAATCTTTTTCTGTTCGTGCATCTCTCTCAAATAACACTAAGCAGATTTTTTTACATGCTAATGGCATGCTTACATTATGAATTATAAGTTGAATAACAATGCCTGTAAAAAGACTGGTCCCTTGATTCCACATCTCATCAGTCTCATTTTATGAATTTTTTAAAAACAAAACAAAACAAAACAACCAACAGCAAATCCCAGAAACTCCAAGGAGACTTACAGCACTTTTGCATGAGGGTTTTTACAAATATTACAAAAACACCACCACCAGGGCAGTGATCTAATCAAATACTCTACTCCTAGAGTATTTGGGCACATACACTGTAAGTAGCCTAACTGCTGTCAAGCCAGGCAAACAAAGTACTTACTCAGATAGATATAAATGGATTTGATTACAGTTTCACTGAACTAATTTTAAACCACTCAAACTCTCTGCATTTAAAAGCAGAGTTCTGGACCAGCAACAATCCCAGCTCCACACCAATGCGTGCAGCATGGGTAACAAACAGGAGGAGCTGGAAGCCACTGTGCTGCTAGAAAACTATAACCTATGACCATTACCGAAACGTGGTGGGATGAATCCCATGACTGGAGTGTGGCCATCAATGGCTGGTCAGGAGGGATGCGTGAGGAAGAAGGGGTGGAGGCGTTGCCCTCTACATCAAGAAATGGATAGAGTGTAAAGAGCTGTCTCTGAAGGCTAGGCATGGGCAGGTTGAAAGCTTACACGTAAGAATAAAGAGACCACAGCAACAAAGGGAACTTTGTGGTTGGTGTCTACTACAGGATGGCTGATCAAGGGGAGCCTATTGGCAAAGCCTTCTTACCCCAGCTACAGGAGGCATTGCGCTCGCAGACTCTCTTTTGGCTGGGGGACTCCACCCACTCCAACATCTGCTGCAAAATCCCTTAACCAGCCATCCCAAGGCCCTGAAGTCTCTCTTGGTTGCCCTTGGATTTCTTTTGCAACTTCATCACTGCCTACCTGAAAAATCAATAATGGATAATAATCCAAGGGCTGTACCAGGGTGGGCAGGCTTCTCACCACATTTTTAACCCAGGCCCCAGGAAGATGGTAGACTTCCCTGAGGACTTGGTCTGGTCTCCAGGTCAAAGAGAGCACTCATCTTCTAACAAAGGCCCTAGACATATGTCACGTCCTAGGTCTACCGTCTCCTGTTATCATTTTTCTTCTTTTCTTCTAGAGGCTGGGGAGGCTGCTCTGTAAGGGCTCACAAAGCAAATGCTCCTTCCCAGCACCTTACTTGTCTTGTGGTTATACAGAATGAGTTTTTCTCTGGTGAGCTAACAAAAGTCCACTGGACATCATTTTGATTAGCAATCACACAAGAATGCGTCTTAAGTCAATAGATAAGAAATCTTTGTCCTGCTGTACTTAAAGACAGAATACAAAATTCATAATTGCCTCTCTTGACAATAAGAACACATCAAGCTTAACTGGAGGAGTATAAGCAGCTACTGAAGTTAAAAATGAAACTCATTCAGAAATAATTTCCTACATCATTGCATATACTGGAAAATAGTCCTCCATTAGAGCAATAGTAACATAATAAATATACTGTGACTTATGATAAAACTATTCAATGAGGAAGAAGGTAAACGGAGGGAAGATGCCTCACTGAGGCAGGAAAGTGAGGCTGCAGTGGCATTTCAATCTTCAAATCTCTTCCCACTGCAAGTTTAATGGAAAGACCTAGAAGAGAGTGAGCAAATAATAATCTCTCCACCACCATCTAGAAGGTGCTCACCACAAACCTTGTCTCTTCCAGTCAGGCAGCCTCAGAAATGAAGCAAATTAAACTAGATGCCTCTGTATCTAAGGAAATATTCCTCTTAAGGGGTAGGGATTACTCTGGTTGTAGACAAAAGCCAGTTACCTTTAAAGCTTGTTGGAAGAAGCACTATGGCATCACATGGATATGGTAAAATTTGTAAAGTCATTTATCATAAAAAGTCAGGGATAGAGACAAAGCAAAGGCAAATTCATAGCCCACACAATTAGCCACAAGAACATGGGTAAGTCATTTCAAGGCTCACAAGAGTAGTCTCCAGGAAAAAACAAAACAAACAAAAAACCCCAACCATTGTTAAAATTTCTTACTCATGTTAGTATGTGAAGTTGCACACAAAGAGTCCACCTACTTTTAAATTATATTTTCAATAATTAGCATTGTACTTCTATAAGAAAGATCACCTTAACAAGCATTCCCACTGCATCAACCTGAAATTTTAGATGTACATTCCTAAATTGCAGTTGCAGCGTGAGCAATGTGACTACCCAATGTCTAAATAAAATGAAGAAACAGTTTACTTCAGATAGATAGGATTTTGTTGATTTTACAGTTCTCATGGTCATATTTAACAACTGAAGTAAGGCAATCATCCTGGTTTGAGGTAAAACAAGACCAACTTTCTGTGCAGTAATTTTACATGTTAACTATGTCATTTCTAACTCTCTGAAATTAACAGCATATTGTGGAGAAAACTGTTCATTCTCAGAGTGATAAGACCAATGTTTGTACTCCATGCCAAAGAATGGTATGCAGAGAGGCTCTTGCTTATACTTATTGCTATAACAACCAAGGTCAGCTAATTTCATTATTTGCCCCGTTGGAGGGTCAAAAATGGGAAAGCATAGAGGGGTCCCACATGTGGGGAGGAGCGGACAGGACAGGTGACCCAAACCTGACCCACGGGGTATTCCATCCCATCTGCCCCATGCTCAGTATAAAAGCTGAGGGATCAAAAGGTCAGCCTTTTTTCTTCAGTGGCCAATGTCCGAAGCGGACCCTGTCTGTTCATTTCCGTTTGATCCCAATCTGTGTGTTCCTGACTCCAGAACTGGAATCCAGTTCCCACCTATCACTGAATCTAGTCTGGGACTTCCCCAGTGCCTGATGGTGACATCATCCTGGGAGCTTGATACAGTTTTGTATATATTGTATCTATTTCCTTTTTAATTTTAATAGTAATATTTCATTAAAGTAGTTTAGTTCATTCTAAACTCATAAATATCTTTATCTCTCCCCCTTTTTCTCCTGGAGCGAGAAAACGGGGAGAGCATCTGTTGCTGTCATAGGCCAATTTGGCCTAACCCTCAACACCAAGAAAAAGGACAATCTCTTCAACCATTCAGTCCTTATTATAAGGTCTAATCCCCCTCTCTGCTGGGCCAAGAAATGAGAACAGTGCACTAGAAGGGCTCCACAAACTGTTCAAAGAAAGCTGAGAATACTTGATTTCTTTTTTTAATTGTTGAATTCGTAAACTTATGTTTCTGGGCACAACATAGATTAAAAAAGAGGTATAAATAAAAATACAGATTACGTTTTATTTCCCAGTGCTACTCTTTACCACTTACCTATATCTCATCCATAAAAGTGAAAATGTTATGGGAAGAGAGAGAAAGCTAAATAAAACCCACCAGCAACAACAACAGAACAAATTAATGATTTGCATGCATTTTACTCAGCATTGCTTCATGTATGCTTTCATTGATTCTAAATGGCAAGATTTTAACTCTGTTTCTACAGCCCTACAGTAATGAGCTGCTGAAGTCCTACCAAACAAGAATTCTTCAGAGCTGATTTAGCTATGGCTTTTTCTGTTCAGTCATGTGATGTCATGTTCACTCCTTAGCAGAACTCCTCCAGGTTAAAAATTACTCATATTGTTGTGTTTTCCCCATTGATAATGGTATTTGAAATGTCTTCCTTCCTTCCATTTTTCCTTCTAAAAGCCCCATTACATATGCTTGTTAGTCTGACCTCTGGAATTTGTTCTCATCACTCTCTGAAAACTTCTTGCCAAGTTTCTTTCACAAGATTCAGCAATTTCCTACAACCTAATGACTCTCTGTGTACATAACTGAAAACTGAACAGTACAATAAGGATGCATCTGAATGCAAATGTAACAATCTGAAAAAGAATATTGTGTTTCACTCTAGCTTAGCTTTGACTTTAGGTGCTGCATAAAAACCGTCTGGAAAGGTGATGTCTCCTTTTTTATTTCCTGCTTACCCAGAGTACATCTGAGAAATTATCAAGAAATTCTTTGTTCTGTCTTCAGAGTTTTAGACAGTATTAGCACTGTCTCCTTCCAGGAGAAAAAAAATCCAAATTTCTGCAACTATTAGTAATGAAATCCCTTCCACTGCTAGGGTGAGAAGTGTAGCCCAAAGACATGAAGATCACAGAAGCAAGCAGTCAAGCTCAGTTCCTGATGCAGAGGAAAAGAGATTTATTTATATAAGATACTACTGTCTTCTCGTTCTGATAGTGCTCTTGCAAATGCAATGGATACAAAAGACAGGGAGAGGTTCCTTGCAGAACACCCTGGCACCAGGTAAAGGCAGCCTTCAGTGCTGTTTCAAGTAGAACATAGAAACTGCATTCATAAGACTGAAAGAAAGAAGTAAAGCAGTAGACCAAAGCTGTTCCAGGCTACTTTAAAACCTAAAATCTGTCAGCAATCCTGAATACTTAGATCTTTTAAGTAACAGCTGTTTTTCCAAGTCAGTGTTTGCCAGTTCTGAGGCTGCCAACCTGTCCCATGACTAAAGTATCCTAATTCTTGCCTCTAGTCTCTACAGCAAGGCTTATCTTTGTTAAGCTTATTACTCTGGAAAAGGGCTGTAGTTTTCTGACACACCTAATAGAAGAGCAGATTAGAGTTATCTGAACTTTCTCAGCAGCTTCTCTTTCAGAATATCCTTTAATATCATACTCTTTAAAGTAAATTTTATTTAGAAAATCTACTGCTAGTACAAAGCAACTGGACTTGCTCTGCAGTTATATGTTGAAAATCATTATTATTTCAAAGGTTTAAAAAAAGAGAACACATAATTTACTCCATCTGAAAACTGTGTAAGTTGATGTGCATTTGAATTGAGTGAAAAAAGGAAAAGAAAAAAACTCAACAGTTGATATCTCCTCCTCAAGTCTCTGCACGCCCAAAAGAATCACTGCACTTGGGAGAATACGTGGGTGTCAAGAAGCATTTCAGTTCAGGAGGTTTAGGGAATGAAACTGTCTGTTTTAACTTCAGAGCATGCTTTCATTTGATCTTTTTCTTAAATTTTAAAGATTTTTTGAAAAAGTTATCCAAACCTGAAACTTAAAAACTGTAGAGCTGTTCCCAAAGGTCCCACTCCCACAGCTATTTTTCTTCTCTAAAAGAAAGAAGAGATCTTTTGCTTAAGTCTCTTAGTTTGTGTGGAAGGTGGGCTTCAAGATCTTTTTGGCTTACTGTTCTTCACAGCAGCAAAATTACATTTTTCTGTAGTAACAGTTATAGTATGCACTAATATCAGTCCTCACATATCAGATACAGGATTTTTATTCACTCTAGTTAGTGTAGTATCTGTATTTTCAAAATTGTAACAGCTTATTTATCATGTTTTCTTATTAGGATGTCTGCTCTCCAACTAATCATGTAGAACCTGTAAATCACGGTTCAACCATTCTGAATTATGATGTACTGATCACAAAGAATAGAAAGTCCAAGAATCTTATATGCACCCTCAAAAATAGATATGGAAGATGTCTGGAAAATTACAATGCAACTAGGAGAATCCCAACTTTACATTTATATTGAAAAATATTTCTGTCAATCTCAGATCCATTTTTATGGACATTCATTATTTGTTAGATCCTTCAGTGTATGAACTGGTGAATCATTGAGGTACATAAGCAAGACTGTCTTAACTTGCTTGCACTTGTCTTTCTCCTTAACTTTTTGCAATTGCTTGTAAAAAGAGATATGCAGATATTTACAACAATGTCCTATTCTATGAGGTCCCGTAGTAGGTACATCTAACAGCACAGGTTCAGGCATATATGTCTCATATTTTAACTTTCCTATTTTAGTGGTTTTTGTAAGGCCCGTTGCTCACACACTGAAATAATAATGTCACAGAACCTATTTTTGCCTCTTGGGAATAAGACTTCATTGAAAATAAGATATGTTTTATTCCAGTGCTCCTACTGTTTTGTGGAAGAACAAAAGCTAAAGCAAAAAAAAATATCCCTACCCTCAGCAAACCCTCACCCTACCTCATCTTTTTTTTTTTTTTTTTTTTTTTAAATGAAATTCTTTTTCCACATAGTATTCCCAGTGGGGAACTCCTGTACTTAGGAGAGAGCAAAGGAAGACCCCAATCACTGCTATAGACAGTTTCAAGCCTTCTCATTCTCACCTTAAATCCCTAGTGGAGACACAAAAAGATGAATTAGGTGTAAAAGAGAGGAAAAATAATAACCTTGTATATCTTGTTTCAGAAGATATCATTCTGAAGTGATCCCTACCAAGATTTTACCTTCTTATCATAAGTCAGAAGGTCTTTCCCTGTGTTTAACTGCAGTGGCACCAAAAGTGAGATTAAGTTCCTTTTCCATCAGTCAACACTAAGATATAAATATCTCAGTCCTAACACAAGCAGGGTCAACCATGGATATGCCTTGTCTGCGTCATTAATTTTTTGCTTACTGTGACTTTTAGGTCACTTTAGCCACTCACTATACTGTCAGGTTACTCCTTTTTTCTGTGCACTGAGTATCTCAAAGTACTGCTTCAGCCTTTCAGCACTTGCCTTCTTTCTTGACTTTAAGGTCTGTCTTAATACCAATGCTTCATTCACTTAGTTTTCTATTGCTCGCACGTTATTCTTTGCACCGGGGACTAGCCCTTCAGACTTTGTACTCAGCTTTTATGAGTTGCTTGGGTCAGTTCAGGACCTGTCCATGCACTTGCTTTGATCTCTGCTTCCCTTAGCAAAGTAGGACCTTTCTCATCTCCGTTTCAAACATAGTATCAAATTTGAAATCACCCAATCATTTTCAAATTGTTTAATACTATCAAAATAGACATCCAAGGTGCATATGTCAATGGTCTTGACTGATTCCAGCGTGTAGGACTCTGTAACACACTGAAGTTCCCACATGCTGTTGCCCTCTCAAATGTTTTTTCCTGTCTATATGTACAAAGACCACAAAGCAAGGAAAAAATATTTATAGTAGAACAAGAAAAGAATGACCCTTTGTACCACAGCAGAGTAAAAGAAAGGCAAATTAAACATTGCCCAGAAAGCAAGTAATGAGCTACAGGGAGAACAAATGCAAGATGCCTATACTTCCAGGAGGCATTCCTATGCTCATAATAATAATGTGATGCAATAATAATAAATATTCATATATTCACAATACTTACAACTGCTCCACTGAAACCTTTGTTTTCCGATATGAAAGCATATGGCAAACACTACCTACTACAAGAGCAGAAATAATTTAAACAAAAACCAGTATTATGAAACCATATTATGTGGAAAACTTGACCAGAAGTCCTTCCCATGACAGTCTCAGAAAGACAGTAGACGTAACTGAAACATTCTTGTTTCACGTTCCCAGAATGGAGCTCCTGGCTGGTTTATTACAGCAGTATAATGCAAAAATCCATCATGCTGAAAGCATGTCATATAGCATTTCACCAGTTATTCTGAAGAAAGACTAAGGCATCCTAAATTTCTCTCTCTATAACGGAGGATGACTGATTAAGCACAACGATCTTTGCTCTCTAGAGTTAGAGGGCTGACCATCCACTGCCACCAGCTGCGTCTTTAATGGATGCCAGTGTCCCTTGAAATCACATAAGGGTTATTTTAGGTGAATTACAATAATGGAATGATTATTAAAATACTCATAACATTCTTACCAACAAGGTAGCCAGCTGCAATTTTCTCATTTGAAATAACTGACCAATTAAAGAGTTATCCAATTTGAGTGAATCACACCATGATCCTGGGAATTTCACCAGACATTTAATGTGTGTTGCCAAGGCTTGCTCTGTTCACACGTTCGCAAAACGATACTGCTTTCTGTGCTGATTCATATATTCCTGCCAAGATGGAGCCATAATAGTTACATGTGGATGCAATTCAGAGCTCCCAGAACACTGGCTAAAGTGACACGGTTATAAAATCTTTACTTCCATTTCACCGGCTCTATCTGTGCAGAAAAAAGCAGAATCGTTGAATACATCAGCTAACACAGTAAGAATTATTTTAACTGAAGCAACAGGCCTTTGGTTAAACCTCAACATTAAAACCTTTTTTCTGTGCCCTCCCCCTGCAATGTATTCCCAAGTACATTTGTTAGCTGTCAGCCATCTATGAATACAGAACAGATGGTACCCTAATGTAGATGGGTAATATGCATCTCCGGATCACCTTTTAACGTATCTGTCAGCACTAAGTTGCTTTATTAATTCCAGTTATGTCATTATAATTACAAACTTCCAACTTCTTTTCCCGATTCTCTCTGTATAGGAGCAAAGAGGTCTATGCAGGATTTCCCTCTGAATTTCTCATTTACAAAGCATCACAGAATCGTCTAGGTTGGAAGGGACCTTTAAGACCATCTAGTTCAACCAACAACCTAACTCTGATAAAAAAACCCACCCACAACCCATCACTAAACCATGTCACTAAGCACTATGTCAACCCATTTTCTGAACACCTCCAGGGATGGTGCTTCAACCACTTCCCTGGGCAGCCCATTCCAATGCTTAATAACCCTTTCAGTGTAAAAATTTTTCCTAATGTCCAATCTGAACCTCCCCTGGCACAGCTTGAGGCCAGTTCTTCTTGTCCTATGGCCTGTGGCTTGGGAGAAGAGACCAACATCCTTTCAGGTAGCTGTAGAGAGCAATAAGGTCTCCCCTCAGCTTCCTTTTCTCTAGGCTGAATAACCCCAGCTCCCTCAGCCTCTCCTCATAAGATTTACTCTCCAGACCCCTCACCAGCTTTGTTGCCCCTCCAAGAATAGGATACCCAAAAAAGCCACTTCCAGAGGACTGCAGTGTACATCAAATAGCCTCACAATGACTGTGCTTTAAGATTTATCAGCAATGATGATAAGCAGGTAGTGAGCAATTAAAATCTCATTTTAAAACATAGCTCTTGTAAAAAAGTAAAGTTTAGAAGAGATTAAAAAGATTTTTCTAAAGCAAAATCTAAATACAATAAAATCCTCTATAACTACAGCAGTTAGAGCATTCAGTTACAAGAGACACTTTACAAGTATATATGAGCATTATGCTAGTTCAGAAGGACAGAACTGGGGGAGTTGGTGAGAATTACAGAGGCGTAGAAATGAGATGGATGAGCCTCAGGACAAGGATTTCATGCTCAGCAATATTTGCCATGGGCTTTCCAAACCTTTAGTTTGAAACACACCATGAAACACAGGGCCTAATGCTGTGTTGCCTTGTAGTCATTCAGTCATGATCAAACTTGAGAGGGGTGAAAACCCTACATGGTGATTTGGCAATTCATGTACCAACCACATAGAAATATAAATAACTGTCAAAGGAAGGATAGAAGAGATTCTGCACACAGATTTCAACACTTTTCATCAAACACTAGACTGAAGCATAGATCATGTATAATCAACTTGCAGAATAGTAAGTTTTATTCCAGTATAAACTATGTTACTGTTTCAAAAGCAGGGGGAAAATAAACAGTATTTTGTATGCATTTTAAATGACTGCTCTTTTGTACATTTCATGGCTTGCAGTTTCTAAAGTAAGATTTCATGTCATTTTTATGAGTTAAAAAAATGTGGCACAAGAGCAGATGTAAGAGTACCCTTAGAGTACCCTGTACTTAGCTGAAGACTCCTTTAAACTTTCTATTAAACAAGGAGGTTTAGCCTGAAAGTCAGAAAAGTCTCCATTATACTACAGAAAGAGAAAAAACCCCAAGTGTAATGAAAGAAAACCAAGCGTTGCACACCAGAACTGGTTGAACACTTCTGCCTAGTTGGCTATAAGAGAGAATCTGAAGTTAGCCAAGTAGTTGGGAATAACAATGAAAAGTGGATGCTTCCTATGTTTGGATATTTTTACCTGCTGACTAGTCCCAAACACACATCCCTAAGAACAGCATTTGGTGAGAGGTTACAAAACTCATTCTCTCCCTGCGTGTTCCTGGCTGGTCTCTTTGGAAAAGGAATTCTGGGAGGCCAGTCTGGTTACGCTGACTCACATATATACACCTATAGAGATGGTGGCCCAGCAACCCCAAAATCTGGCTGTGTTTGCCCACAGTGGTGATGGCCAGGTCAGAATGCATAGCCTCTTGACTTCAGTCTTCACCTGCCAATGTGCGATCGTGACAGATGTGGACTCAGCACTCTCTCAGAGATAATGAAAAGACATGTTAGCTGAAAGAAGACTTTTTAAGTGGAAGCTATATGCCTGTAAGTATTTGGGTCTGACTTTCCGCAAACACATAACAAGGGATGGAAATGCACAGCTTACCATTAGTGGAAAGTGCTGTTTTTCAGCATTTGCCATACAACCACCATTCTCTATTACGAGGTAAAGAGATGTCTGCATTGCCTTTATAAGATACTTGGCTCATGCAACAGATTCCAGGGTTTGGGTTGGTTTTTTTTAAACTGAGCAGGATTATCTTCCTCAATTGCCAAGTCACCTGCACTTAACAAGTTCTAAGATTTAAAATTATTCATTTCATATGTATTTTCTTCTTTGAATTAATTGTTCTAGCCAATAAGCAGTATATATTCGAACTCTAGCACCTATGCTATAGTAATTGCCTTGATGGGAAAAGTAGCTAGAAAGGTCAAAAGCTTCTAGAGATTAATCTAAACAATTTGATTAGATATTTAGGGCAGGGGGAGAGGTGGGAGGAAAAAGTAACAGCCCTGTAACATAGCAGATTAAAACAAAATGAAGGGAAGACAAAGATCTTAGAAAATCCTTCTACTTTTTTTCCTGTATGATTTATAATATGTTCTTTTGGTCCACAATGAAACCCTTGAAAAGCAATTATGTTTATTACTTAGAAAACTAGCTGCATTGGAATGTGGTATCATTATGTGGTCTGAAATCTTATCCATTTAACTTATGACTTATCAATTGTACCTTTTCTCCAATACTTTCCTAAGTGCTTAAGAACCAACTAATTTTTACTGGAAGGTGCTTTGTTTCCTGCCAAAGAGCACTGAAACAAAAGCTGTTGCCTCCAGCCTTTGCTACTGCTAAGCAGTGTAAGGTGAGCACAGGCAGCACAGCCAGAGGTATGGCAGAAAGCATACTTTACCTCGATGCCTCACTAAATAATACATTGGCAAGGCAAGCACGTAAGAGATTTGGTGTCTTGTAACTACTATCAGACGTGTGTCTATCAAGCTTCATGTTCTTTAGTCAAATGAGACTAATGAATTAGAGAACATTTAAATTTGTCTTCCTTTAAACAGGCACACAATGAGTGCAGCACAGCTACAACCGGAAAACTTGACTGAGAAGAACACAGCGGTAAGTCCAGTAAAAACACTCAATTTAATGCTTTTTTAAAAAATAAATAGGCTGTCTAGTGTGGGGCCTGATACTGCTCATGTAATAAATGAGAATGAGGGGATAAAAGAAAAAAAAATATGCACGTCTTTCCTCAAGTCCCATGAATATGAATAATGCAGTCTCTAGTCCTCTCTTGTTAGATGAGAAAACGTGTTGATTTTGCTGGTAAGATACAAGAATTAGTGTTCCAGTGTGATTTACCTCAAAATACCGGAACCTTGTTACATTTGCTAGAATAGAGTTCTGCCATAATTTAAAGCTGAAGCAACATTTCTTAAAGTTTTATTATTTAGCTATGCATGTTTATATCAAGATAAAGGTTGGTATGTTAAATGGCAGCCCACATAAATCTATTTTCTCAAAATATGACTAGGAGTTTGGAAGTGCTTTACGTTTTGTACTAATCAAGAACTCTCTTAGCTCTTTTCATAAACTTGTCTGAGCTGCTTTTGTTAAGAAGCGTCTGAAATGTAAATGAAGAAATGTTACAGATACTTGAGGCTCTGCTTACCTGCAGAGGAAACTGCAAGCTTTTCAAGCCAAGGTGTCAGAAGCACGCGCCTAGCTATCGTGCACATTTAAAGGGTCCTTAGGGGAGAAGAGATTATTTAGTAAATGGCCAGTGAACATTGCCACTGGACTAGATGATTGTTGTAGATCCCTTCCAACTGAACTATTTTATTCTATTATTGACTAGATTTAGAAGGGAACTTAGGCAACTGCTGGTCCTCTTTTTCAGCCCCCTGCCTGCCTTCCCTCCCAGCATTGCCATAAACAAAGGGGTCAACTGCTTTTTCTTCTGTAGCCTCCACTGAACCTGGGGGGTTGATCTTTAGTGGTTGGGAAAACGCATTGGGTTGAATGAGATACAGTCTTCATTTGCAACGTATTGGCCCTTTTCTCATAATTTATCCCAAGATGGCTTATGGATCCCCATGGATTCCTGACAGTGCATATTAACTGGAACCACGTGTCCGGGGTGGGACATAAGGGAAGCTGTCAGAGGCAAGAGCTGGATGAAGTAGTATGGGAGATCATGGAAAGGACTTCTCAAATACCATCCTCAAAATATTTTTGGTTTTAGTGTTGGTTTTTTGGTTTTTTTTTTTTTTGTTTGTTTGTTTTTTAATTGAGAGGGAAATCCAGCTCAATATGCAGTGACAAATGACAGCTGTTTGACAACAGGCTGTTTTCTACTGTCAGGAGAGGACTGACCAATTTATCAACAAGTTCAGGTTTAAAAAAAAAACCACTGAAATATCTGCAATTCATGAGTCTACAAAATCTATAGGCGTTCCTATAGCTCAGGAAAAATATACATTTATCAGATTTATTACATGCAATGAAGAATTACCGTAGGCCTCTTATAAAATTAGTGGGAGAGAGATGGAAAAGATCCCAGAGAAGAAACATGAAAGAAGTAAAGCCTAAAGTTTGATTGCAGTGTTTGAATGCTGTAATATCGCTGGCCTCAGAAAACAAACACTTCATGCAAATAGGTAGCATTCACAAATACCTACTTTTGAAGGATACATAACATTTCAGGTAGTTCCTTCACAAAAAATTCCCCCATCAGTTTCTGCCAGAAGACTGCTCACTAGCTAACTTGTTTGCTACTGCAATCTTGCTCTCTTCAAAATATCTCTTTTGGCCACAGAAACACACTTGAGCCTCCCAAACCAGGAAAAATATGATGGCAATACTCCCTGCCGAGTTTTAACCTGGCTGAAACCTTTACCCTATCACATTAATAATTCTTTTTAAAATAAGATGTCCATTTTTATCAGCATGTGACTGTTATGAGCAGGGGTTTGGTACAATAGGACTGAAACGGTGAGTGGAACAGACTAAGTTCTACCCTGCCACAAGTCCCATAGATAGGCAGGCTCGTGTTCTGCAGCTCTTGTGAAGAGGATAGTCACAGACCCACAGATGTGAATTTGCCTGCAATTTCAGCAAATTCAATAGTGTAGTAAGGTTATTGTCACTATGACAGAATAAACCAAGCTAAGTTTTGGGGAGAAGTGAATAGGCCAGAGGGAAAATGTGGCCAGATAGCTGCGAGCTAAAAATAGCAAACACAAAAGAAATAAAAAGATATTTCATAAAAGCATAATATCTTGTTCTCCCCTTTGCTTAAATAAGATAATTCTACAGGTGACCAGTAAAAGTTAAAAACTACATTCAGCAGAGCCAGTGTGAAATTATAATACTGACTTAGGTCAAAGTCCAAATCTGTACTTTTCTTCTTTCCTCTGTTTTCTTCCTACATTTTCATAAAAGCCAAGGCTCTACAACTCTGAAGAAACAATTAAAATAACTGACTATTTAAAATATGCAGTATTTATCAAATATTTTTCTTGAAATAAATTCCCATTAGTATTCTAAAGTGATTTAAACTACCGTGAACAGGTAGGGAAGGAAATTAGAAGATCAGCGATCAGTTTTACAGACAGCAGTAATAAAATTTGAAAACCTCAAATGACCTCTAGGACACACCAGATTCTGGTTTAAGTTTTTTGTTTGAACATTGGCATTAACACCTACCCCGAAAACCACTGAAACCAACAAAAGGACCCACTAGTAATGAAGCTAAACATAGGAGAATGTGGATATTGCATAAGCACACTCACCTAAATTTCACAGTATAAAGTCAACCCTTAGATGCAGTGTAATCAGGAGTATCTCTAACATACAGCTATGAGTTAGCGTGAATGTTCTTAAGACTGGTGAATTTAACAGCTGTTCTTCATTTTGGGTTAAAAGTCAGGCCAATCAAGGACCTTTGATAGAATCAGGCACCTTAAAACAACAGGCACATGTTGCAGGGGAAGGAAGGGTGTTACTCTTGTTTGCAGGAAGAGGAGAGGCATGGGGGACAGTTGCATCAGTCAAGGGGAACTAGCAGGATGTTAACCTAGCACTACTACACAGCCTACTACTACCAAAAAGATAAAGGAGAGACAAATCTTGGGCCAATTTCTGGTTACAAAGGTGAAAGCTGTAAGCCAAGAAACTTTTTCCTGTTTTGTTCAGGGAAGATTCCTTTTAGAAATATTCTTGGAGCACATCAAATACGCAGTGCTTCTCCTGTGTTTTTTCCTCCAAGCCAAATATTACAGTCCACATTAATTCTGGTTAGAAATTGACTCAAAAAAACCCAAAGCCCAATAATGCAGGTTTAAGCTCAATCCAATGTAAAGGACAGTTAAAGACATAACAAACCCTCCAGCCAAGAAGGGAGGGGATGAAGAATGGAGATTTTACCTAGTAGTTGGGTCTCAGTTTTTGTCAACTTTTTTTTTCTTTTACTGTTTTAAATGCATGTTCTTTCTACTCAAACTCATTTTGAATGAGAGATTAAAACTTACCTTTGAGTATTCGCCACAGGACAGAAAATCTTGAAATCAAACCTCTTGGGTGCTGATTTCAGGAAATGGGTAGCAGATTTCACTGGTGCAAAATGATAGAATGGCAATTTTCCTTCCCAAGTGTACTGTAAGAAAGATGGAATAAGCCTTTGTGAGCATACAGTCAACTGATCAGAAAGATTTGATATCAGCACTTAGTAATCTACCTGCCAGAAGAGTTACAGTGCAATTAGGAGCATTGTACTGGGATGTGTTTCATACTTTCACAGCTAATACAGTAGCCCTTCTGTCTCCTGGCTGCATTAAAATGCTGTGTCTCACTCTACCATACTGACAGCTGTATCAAATCTAAAAGAAACCAGCAGTCACCTGTCACAACACCTTTCAGTGCAGCACACATTGCTTACCAGGCACTCATTCATTAGCTCTGCTTTGTCTGAAATTCTCCCTAATTGTGTGCTTGCTGCTTTTCTGTTGATGATAGACAGCAATTCTGCTAGCAGGCTTAAGAATAAAATATCTGAATACCACCCTAAATTCACTCCTTAATTAACGTATTTCTGCTGTATGAACACACTGAACCCTTTCACTGACTCCTACTGGATTTGGTCTTACTGGATCTCGCTTTCCATTGGGAAGTGGTTTCTGTCCCAGCCTCTGTCCTGGCCTGTCCTGTGACCCGCAAGGGCTCTCGAACAGCCCTGTGGTGGCCTCTGCTGTCATGGTGCTGCCTATCACTGACCCATGTGCATGTTGCATTGGCAGGGCACGCTGGATCTGGCAGATTTGCCCCTGCAGAAGGGCTCTGTGGAGCTCCTCAAGCAGAGATGGGAGTCCGCCAATGCTACAAGACCTGGCCTGATGCTCCTGTGCTCACCAGCCCCACGGTCCCTGGTGCCGGGCAAGATCAGCTGCAGTAGCACCATGGAGAAAGTGCCAGCAGGCAGCAGGAGGGCGGATGCGTTCAACGAGGAGACCCTAGGTGGCCCTCAGCAGATGGAGGACTTCCCCATCACTGTGGAGGAGCTAAGGAGTCATTTCGAGGCCCTGGGTGGCAAGAAGGTAAGTTCCTGGTCTAGGCGGACACCTCAAGATGAATCGAGATGGGCCCCAGGTCTGCAGGGTGGTTTTTCTAGCTTCACACTGCTCCTCTCCTTTGCCTCACTGGGGATGGGCAGCACTGGCCACAGCTCTCGTTGATGTCCTGAGGACAATTTGGATTAGTGTGCTGGCTGGCACTATCTGCCAACCTGATAGGTATGTTAGTGTGCAATTGTGCTTGGCCAGTAGTTTTTAGGGGAGCTGAAAATCAAGATATTATGGCCTGAGAGAAGAATTCCCAAATGAAACTATTTTCAAAAATTCTGAAACTTTCTGAAGCAATTGCTTCCTATTTGTAGAACACTACTGACTCCCTTTCAACTGAGAAACCTGCTGTCGCTTCACCCATTGGGTTTCACTGGCATAACATGATGGGCCTGGACAAATTACAACCTTTATTTGTCATCAGATTTTTTTCTGAGAACGTCTGCAATTTTTTGAAGCTTAAAAAATGCTTCAGAGACGTACAGGACACTGAAAAGCTTGTAAGTGATATTAATTAGGGCAACTTCATTCATTTTTGTGGCTTAAAATTCTTTCACCATGCTTTGCCACTTATGCATGAAAACTAAAATGTGCGTGCAGGTTTTGGTTCCTGATGGAATACTTTATACCTTCCACATTGTAAATCCTCTCTTCTTGTTCAATTATTAAGTTAAAAAAACCCATAAATAAATAAAAAATCCCCTTTGAATAATTTTTACCCTACTTCTCAATCAAAGTTATACTAAAACTTGATGTCACAACTCTGTGTTCTACCACCTTCCAACTGCTGCAGGATAACCCTTCCAGCCCAGGTAGTCAGTCATTTACCCATTTAATTTTAATGCCCAGAGTGATTTAAACATGACTTTCTGGTTCAGAATAATGCGTGCTGACCATGGTATAATTTGTACACAAAACCCGGCTATGAAAAGATATTAGAAAGTTTTTTTTATGTGAACAGTAAAATAAAAATTCATGTGATTCATGAAAAATCTTTTCATCAGCTTTAGACACATAACAAAAAGTAGTAGGCATCAATAAAATAAAGGTTAAAACTTTATGGGATTATTGAGCACTTTAAAGACCATATAAAATAGTGATAGACTGCTGCTAAGTGGCATACTCAAATGATTTTTAGGGTGGACACCTTTTTGGTGGTCTAACTTTGTAATTTTTTTAATAACCTGTTTTTCCTATGGAGCAGTACATTCAGTATTGCAGACATAATCATTCTTGTAGAAGCAAATTGGTTCATGTTTTTAATATTATTGATAGTAAGAGCTCCTTATTGAGTGAGCAAGAATAATTTTTTTGGATTTAAACAGCATACTTCACTTGACAGAATTGCAGACCTGTATTTAAACAATAATTACCAAGAAAGGAAAAGAACTCCTTACTCCCAGTTTCAGAACCGTTACACCAATTAAATACTACTTTATTAGGGTTTCTTTGCAAAATTTACTGCTGCTCCACCTGCAAATGCTATGAATTCACGCGCAGCTTAGAATCTGACCATTAGTACTACAATTTCACCGATATACTTCATAAAAATTATTACCAAGTATATGTCTTTTTGCAAGGTGTTCTCCAAGTGAAAAATTATCATTTCTGATACAAATGGGAAGCAAAGGCTCAGCAAAAAGATTGGGAGGTAGAAGAAAAACAGTCAAGGAAGTGTTACTTTCTTCTTCCTTATCATTTGTTTGCCAAGAGTGTTGCATATGAAATGTATTTGAGTACAGTTCTGCTTAATATGAATTTTTTTCTGTGGCCAGCCAGAAGTGAAAAAAGAAACATACTCTCTACAGAACATGCCTTCTTGCTAAGTCACTGAAACTCATGCAGGAATTGCAATCATTAGGATCAGTACCTTGCAAAGAACATTGAAAAGCAGATGGTGCTTATAAACTGGGAGGAAACAAGGGGTGGAAAAGCAGGAGGAACCATCCCCTTTTTCAGAATTCAAGTGGAAAAGCTTGAACTCTGTTTTCCTGTTCAAGACAAAAAATAAGATTTATATTGCCTTTGAGTATTTATTTCCCCAGCATTGTACAACATCTTAAGGTTTCCAAGACACAATCAACATGAAATGCAGAAAACCAGAATCTGCATCGTATAAAACTTTCACAATGTCAGCATGACTTCAATTTTTTTAATTTATATTATTATTTATATATTTATATTTTTAATATATATTATTTATACTATTTATTTTTTATTTTTATTTGAAAGTGAGCCTACAAAAAAGTAGGCATTCATACCAATGATGCTGAAGAAGTGTGGATATTTAAACTTAGGTCATTCGCTTACAAATTTTGGCAACACAGACCAAAGGCAGGACTGACAAGGTTTCAAAACAATGCATTAACTCCATAGGTACAGGAGTTCTGTGAAAGGACAGATCATTTCAGCAATATGAAAAATTGGAGCCAAACTGCTGCTGATGACATCAACATCTATGTCTAAGATTTAATGGAAAAAAAAAAATAGTAGAAATTGCTGATTCCTCCACCGGTAATATTGAATAAGCATGAAAGGAATAAAATCATGCAAGACAAATAGGATCCACAGCAACCTCAGGCTTTGCATGTATAGAGCCTGGACTTTGTATTATATTTTAAATTAATATACTGAAGGCATTTAAAGGTGCATATTAAGTATTTGACGCGTATCTGGTTAACGATAAGGACCCTAAATGTTGGAGGTGAGAAGGGGATTTATTAATATTTATGAATGTTAAGTATTTCAGCAGTTAAATATTACACCATGAGATAAGATACTTGTAATGAAAAACAATAGCAATTTAGTATGTCTTCAGAAGAGACATTTTGACTATAGTTCTATCAAGAAATCAGTGATACAAGAAAATACTTATATCACAATATAATGCAAATCTATGAAAAGGTTTTAGCAAACTGCTTAAGATTTGATCTCTTTCAGCCATAGCACATTTCCATGGGCAGGAAGAGTGAAGGATGGGTAATGAGATAATGCATTTTTCTTGCATTTTTGTAGTGATTTCACCCAGAAGCAATAGGAAAGGTTACAACAAAGTTAGAAATGGCTATATGTAAAACTAAGTCAAGGCCATAGAAATCACAGTGGAATTTTTTAAAGTGTCAACAAAATTTCTTTAAGGGTCAGTGCCAGCAAGCTATATTGCATTTATATTACATCACATATATTACTTATGTATAAATGAACATGCTCATTAGCCTTATGTTAAGAAAAAGACTGCCAACTGTTGTAACCCTGCTTAAATGGACTAATCAGACTTTCAAGATCAGGGCCCATCTTATTACATTATTCCATAGGGAAAATAGATTTTATTCTAAAAAGGCAAAATACCGCTGATCAAAAATTCTAAAACCTCTCATTCAAGCTGCATTTCCATTGCAGTGCTGTTATTTGTATATGTACAAAATCCACAGAGAAAAATCAGGGCAATTAAATAATGTTAAATCATGAAGTGACTTCTAAACAATTAGATCAATTATATAACGGACCCTCTGCTGGTTCAAAAGTTAAAGACATTATTATAGGCACCAGACTTTTGGTGTACTTTTCATCCTGGTGGCTACATGGTGACCTATGCCCAATCCTAATTATTTGAATGGAAGTAACACTTCATATTGCAGTAAGAGAATTCAAAAAAGAGTAAATAGTCAGGAGGAAAGTTTAATAATTTTGAAGCTAAATCACATGGTGAAGTCAAATTACTTCTTCCTGAGTTTATCCAAGTGGAACTTGGATATATTTCCTTCCTAGGAGTATTAATAAGTTAATTATTAAGTCTGCTGTCAGAGCCTTTTAATGAAAACCTATAGTATCAGGCCTGTCCATATCTTTCCATTATTTAGAAATAAACTTATGTCCCATTCTGATAAAATGAAAACTATTTTTGCTTTTCTATAGGAAAAATTTGTCGCTTAGGAAATAATAATATATTAAACCATCAATTTACTGTATCCACTTATCACTCCCATGAAACAACTATTTTAATTTATTAGCACTCCAAAGCATTGAGATGTTAAAACAGCTAAGGCCTGTGTTTGCTGGAAAGTGATTATGTATGTTTTTCTTAAAATATGTTACAGCATCCCAACTGAGAAACTAATTTCATGCCTACTTTTCAGAGAAACCTATTCAAAGAACTCATTAAAACCATTCATTTAAATAATCTGGTATATGTTCATTAAACTGTGTCCTTTGCAGAAAACATATGAACTGCTGCCAGAAAGTAAATGAAGGGAACAGATGTTTAATGTAAAAGGTTAGACCTTCACTAGAATTGTTTAAACAAGCAGCATCTTTTTTTGCCGTAACATTCTCAGAAACATTTACACTAATTTAGCATAGCCATGTAATACAGAAAAGAACAGAAATCCCACACCAACAGTAGGTCAGTTTTGTACCCTGTTAGCATTTGCATCATTTGTATTTTTTTATGGATGAAAGAAAACAAATAGTGAGGAGTGCATGGGATGGCCGAGGGCTTAACCTTGCTGAAAAGCTAGATATTGAAAGCAGTGCTGTACGGTTGGCCTTCTGGATTTTGGTTTCATCTCCTCCTTAGTTCATTTTTTTTGTGACACAATGCATTCCTCCTCTTTGTTTTCATGAACTTTTTAATAATGGCAAAAAATTCCACAACAAGGAAAGGCCACATTGTATACGGGATCATGGGGAGCCCGTTTTGGTAAAAAATTCACATTCTTTTTTTTTCCTAAAAGGAAAACTTTTCTTCTAATCTTATTTATATGTACTGTTAAGCAGACTACAATTTTATAAGGAACAGTATGGGATGGACTGTAGTCTTATACCCTGAACTAAACTTTCCAAAGGAAGTTTCCTTTGTGCTAAGATTTAACAAGTTTTTTGCTTCGCAATATTCTTGATGCTTACTGCATATTCAGAATCCACAGAGATTCATCCTGTATCATGTGCTGAGGATAAGGGTGGCTTATTTTTAGGATCACTTGTCCTCAACAAATTGCCATGATTTCAGGTGTGGGTCATTTTGTCTGATTATTGTCTGGCTCTATTCCCTACGTTCTTTCTGACCCACTCTTAAAAAGACTTCTTGCCTAGGTTTTCAGCTGTTGTATTTCTAATTTAAAGAGGCACTTTTCATCTGTTATGATGAGTTGAGGCTTTTGTGGAGTACAGTTAGCTAATAGAAAAACCGATTTTGACAGTGCATCAAACGCTGCTTCCTAGGATGACTGACTTTCCTAGGAAGGCTAAAAAATCTGAAAGTTCTTTCTGGAACAAGAAAGCATTTAAATAGAAGCATTTAAAAAACACAAAGCACATTTTCTCTACAAGATTAAGTAAATTATATTTTTTTTAATGCTCTTGAACACAGTCATACTTCTATCGTGGCATGGTAACAGATATACCTAAAAAGTTGCACATAGATACCGCAGTTTAACAGGTTTTGTAAAAGTCTGTAAAGTGAGAACAGTGCATAGCCAAAAAGACTTTTTAGTAATACAGGGCTTCTGACAGTTTTTGAGACATTGTTAGGACTTCTATGTCTATCACTGCAGATATGACGTTGTTTTGCCTTTAGTTCTTTCAATAAAAACCAGTGAAGTTAAAAAGAAGTATTATTTTATTTTCTGCTACCTGAAATTCTACAGCTGAGCCTGTAATTTGGAAATGGAGTAAATGGAGGAGAATCTCATTCAATTCAGGAAAACTGAGAGGACTAAGAGCATCAGGTTAGGTTTTTCTTTCAAGGTGCTAATACACAATATAAGGCTATTATGTAGCAGTTGAATACAAATGTCTATATATGTTTCTATATGCAAATGAAAAATAGCACCGATGAAATATATATGAAACATATATTTTGATGAAATGATGGAAATATATATTTCCATGATATGTATGAAAAGAAACACAACGTTGTCTCATTTTGCTCCCCCTCCTTGTTTTTGGGGAGTGATTTTTATTTCTTTAGCCTTTTCAGAGCGTAAGCTGCAGTGGTTATAATAAGAAATTAGATTTTGAAAGAACCTGAATAACTTCATTTTTTAAGTTGTTAATTTTATTCTGAACAGATAGATTTGATGTTTTTAATATTACTTTAGGGCCTGATTTAGCAGAAATTACCTTTGCGTAAGTTCAGGATTATAGCTAGCACTAGCTAGCACTGACTAGTCTTTGGCTGAAGTCTTCAGAAGACAGAGAAAAGCACAGAAGCTCTGCCTTCATATGCAGATATTATCTCTAACCTGACTGTGTGCTACTAAGCCAGCACACCAAGAGAATGGAGACATGAGGAAAATGTTCCTTCAGACTTCTTTTGAAAGGTGCACACACCACACAAAGTCATGAAAGGGTTCTTCTTTAAAGAGATGATTGCTTAGAAATGACCCAGAAATTGGGTGCTGTAGAACTGATCTTTAACAGTTTAGTATCTGCAGAGATCAGTAAAATTAAAACCTTTTAACTTAGAAGTTTAGAATCATACATTATTGTATGTGATATCCATTGAGTTTTGTCCAGTTTGCTCTTAAGGGTGAAGAATTGTGCTTTCTGGGTCACTAAAAAAACTACCTCTTCTCTTCCCAGACACATAAGCCAGTAAATACCTCTCTTTACCCAAGTGTATTTTTGTTGTATGGTTTCCAACCTATTAGCCAGCGGCATCAGAGCTTGATAACCTCTGTGGGAAACTGACCATAAAGCACTTGGAAAGGCACTGCTCCTTCCTGTCAGTTGCCAGAAAATGACCTTTGGAAAAGTATGTTTCATTTATAACATGTTCTTTTAACTTCATCTCCACATTTAGTTTCATTTTAGTTTGCAATATTTTATAGACAATACTTCTTATCCTAACTAACTTCTTCTTAAGTATTTGTCACTTGTGGCAGAAAGCAACAAATCTTAAAATGTTTTCACTGTCATTCTGTCTCCTGGTATACTGAACAATTTACCAGCCTGTGCATCTTAATCAATTTTTGAAGCATGGAACTGATGTGGAAAGATGGAAAGTAAATGTGTCCATTACTAGCATGTCTTGGGAAACAGCATTTGGAGGGAAATATAACATCTGAGTTAAGCTGATTAGGAGGGAAATAAGCTTGTGACATAAAGTCTGAGGAATCCACAGGTGGTGGTGCAGGAGAGAGCAGATCCATAAATTAAACCGGAATGAAAGAGACATTACTTGCTGTTGCAGAGTACAATGTGTAATGTGTCAAATGAACAATTTCAAGTTAATCAAACAAGCACCTGCCCCATACTCACAATCACTGACTATTTCAATAGGCTATTAAATATGTAAAATAAAATCCCAATATGTCTATTCCTGTTATCCAACCTGTATAATGTTTGTGAAAATAAACAACTCTCTTATTCTCTGACAGTAACTAGTAGAAAGAGAAGTGGACTCACCACATTTTCTGAAGTTGTTGTCATAAGGTTGAAGTAAATGGGTCCAAAATAACCATACCCAGGAGTTTCACACTACTGTTCTGAATCTTAATGAAAGCAGAACAAATCCTGGGTTTTCAAAGAGAAGTACAGCATAGAATACATTCCATCTTTATATGTCTGAAGTACAGGCAGTACCAGCATACATAGGCTGTTACAGTGCAGAAGGTACAAATGACCTACTAAATACACTATACTACATCAGCTGTCTTAATAGAAGAGATCCTCCTTCAGGGATCCTTTTCACAAACAATACCTCTCATGTGCTCTTCTGTTTGTACTCCTTTACCTCTGTGTCTTCTCCCTTTTGTCAGCTCTTTTTGTTCTGTTGTCTCTTTCAAAAAACGTTGTGTAAACATGGGATCCTTTTTTAGATGTTTGTTGCCTAGATTTAAAGTAATGTGGCATGTTATCTTAAAGCTCAGCAATCTCTCGGGAAAGAAAAATGAAAATACAATTGCCATGCTTTAACCCTGTTTCTTTTTTTCTCTCTTGTGTGCTGTGCTGAGATTGTATGTTTATTTCAAAAGTAAAACTTGGTTAATAAGATTAGAATAGTAGATGTTACTCAGGATTAGGCAGTTCGTGGACTTTGTATACCCAGGAGTGTTCAAGCTATGCACTGTCTTTCTCTGAAGCTGTTTCTATGAAGTTCTGTCACAGATAATTAATATCATTGCTGGACTATGGGTACAAAAATAGGCTATTAACACTAGTTTCGAGAATCTCCACTGTCTCAGAGTCTCCAACATTTACCATACTTTACAGCTCATCTTGAATTCTCTGTAGCTACATCTCTTACGTAATACTGTCTTTATACGCTCATTCTTAATCTTCCATTGTAGAATGTGTTTCATTTTCTCTTATTACTCAATTTCAAACATCAGCCCAGTATCTGACCAAATGCTACTTCTTAAAAATATGGAATGCTGCTAATACATACTTTTACTTCCTTTTTTAGATAGCAGTATTGTGGGAAAAAACTATTTTAAAAACACAGAATGAATATTGGATAAAAAAGCCTTTGCTTAAAATAGTTAGTTGAGCCCATATGAGCATTGTATTAAAAAAAAAAAAAAAAAAAGCAAAAAACTCACCAGTGGGATAAATCATAATTTAGCTCACTGAGAAAAACTCCACAAGGAATTTTAAATTCAGGAGTGCTGTAGACTTCACTAGAAGTTCCCAGCATGTATCTCTCTGGTGATGCGCAGAGCAAATGACATAGAAGGTTCACTTGATGTGCCCTGTATTATTACTGAATAAATGAAGAATTATGGGTACTTCAACACATATGGCTTACTGTAGTTTTGGAAGCAATATCAGAGCATATACAATATGTTTAGGTTTCTAAAATTAATATAAGTTTAATGGAAATAAATACATTTAAGACATTAAAATGTGTCAACTAGTTGGAGCTCTACTAAGGGAGAGATTTTCTTTAGTTGGACTAAGCCTGCACTTTTTTTTTTTTTTGCTCCTGACTACATCAGAGGGATCTGCCACAGTTGCTTGAACAACTAACAGAAAATGCACTCTCTGTCCTGCTTCTAGAAGTGGTATCAGTGGAGTCCAGGAACTAGCATGCTCAGTATTGCTGGAAAATGAACAAATCTTAGAAGCCAGGCAATATTTTGGAAGGAAACAACATGGAGTATTGAAGGTGAAGATTGGTTTATGTGAGAATGTGCAGCTAAAAGAAAGTGAACTAGAAATATTAGTCATTTTGTAAGTCATTTGCTTCTCCACTCTGCTAGTGCTGCTTCTTCTGCTTTGCTATTTTTGTTTTCCATTTCACACCACAACATACTTCTAATAATTTCCCGCTATTTAAAATAGTTACAAAAATCATGAAATAGCAAATGACTGTGGAAAATGACAACAGAAAGAATGTAAATGTCTGCAGCAATACTAGACACAAACTGAGCGTGTTAGAAAACACCCCTTTCAAAATCATTATTTTGTTTTGCTTAAAGGCAGACACATATATAGATATTTTAAGACTGTTAAGAGGTCTAAATTGATATGCCTCTAAATCTAAGTAAATTTCAATGAGATAGCATGCAAAGAAAAGAGAATTGTCAGTGAATTTAAGAAAGAAACAAAAAAGGTCTGCATATGCTCCCATAAAACCCCAAATAAATAATATTTTTTTTGCCAGTCCCATACCTGCAATTAACAGTAGCACTGATAAAATAGTGGTTCTTAAATTTCCACTCTAAGGGTGAAAAAACACTGAGACTTTACATCCCTAAATATGCACTGTATGAGAAAAAAAATATAATAAAGAATAAAAGTATAAACTTAGAGCTGATAGTGGAATTTAGTACATAGCAGCATTCCTTTTACAACTGCAATGCAAAGAGGGTACTAAGTTTATTTTGGAAGCTTTAAATAAAACTTTACTGTGCTAAAAAAGAGTAGGATTATTTACAAAAGTGTGGGTTTTTTTTAAATGTGGTAAAATTTTTCCTAATTACTTTGGAATTATTATATAAAGAACAAATTATCACATTTGACTGAAAAGTTTGGCAAAAAAGTTTGGTAAATAAAAAAGTGAAAAAAGCAAGAGATAGAAAAGGAAAGCTACTGCATTTAATTTTTGTTGTGTTTCATGTCTTAATTTATGCCTCCTATGCGGTAAAATAGCACTTTATGCTGCCCCAGGTCATGATTTTGGAAAAAGAACTCTGACATTATTCGTGGTTACAAATCACACTGGTTTAGAAAACAGTTTCCATGACTTGAACCAAGCCTGGAATTTGCGGCCTGTTAATGCTGGTTACAAAACTATGCTGCCTGTACCCTATCCAGTCTTTTATTGCTGTTCTTTCTAATGTATTTCATATTAAACACAGCTGTCTCAGATCTAGGCTTGTTATTTTGCATGTTTTCTGGTAATGCATTACCGGTGTTTTATATAGACTTCTAGTACCAACTTAGTATAAATTATTTGATTTGTATGTGATTTTATTTCATTTTGCGTTTAAAAGCTGTAGTAAGATTTACTTCTGCCAAGTTTTTCATTTTGCAGTTTTCATAAATTTTATGTTGGTTTAGTTTTTTACAGATATTGTAGCTGGCCTACTTTAAACAATGTTACTCAATCATTGTAGTACCACATGCTTGAACCATGTGGCCTCAGTTTCCTTATGTGCTTCTAAAACAAACAACCGGTTTGTCCTCCAAAAATGCCCGCAGAGATGGACCATTGCACAGTATTGGTTTAGGAAGAGAAGTTTCTATAGCTACTGATGTCCTATAGTTGTCTATTTAATCCATTGTCCAGTTACTGATTCATTATTCATTACAAATATTCATGATCATATTGTGAAACCTGCTAAAAAGTTTCAAATCAACATATTACAATGAGCTGCATATAACTGATATTCCTTCCATGGGACAGAGTCTAAACAGCTCAATAATTTAATGTATGGCAAACCCTGTTAACAATTAAAAGAATTTCCCTTTTTTGTTCAAATAATTAGGCCACTGCTTTTTAAGTAGTAAGACAAGGGACCCTGTATCAATTTTGCTATGGTGATAAGTGGCAAATCAGTGGGAGTTTTGGTAATTAAGAGTGGTATCTGTAGGCAGTTCTAGGCAGAATTTAGCCCCTGAGTGTTTTTTCTTAGTGTAGAGCCCCATTCTGAAATGGCAATTCTGCAAACAGATCTTTTTCCTCAGGTTGACAACAAGCTCTTTTCAGGGCCCCTGTTCCATGTATACAGTAGGGTTATTTTATACCTTTCTTCCAAATGAAAAACATGTCTTATTTTAAAACTGTCTGTAACAGCTGGATAAGCATCTCTAGAGCTGGTCTGGGGATAAAATGAATGAGCAGGTTCCAGGCAGCCATAGGGGTTTTTTTAAAGCTGCTTGAGAAATTCTGTCTTAGTGAAGTGGTGCATTGCAGAGAATCAACCAAGAATTGTGGCTTTGTCTCAACAGTTTACTTACTGGCTTCATAGACTTTATGCAGCAGGTGTTATTAGCACTGCTCTGTAACAGTCACTTTAGGGGGTTTGTCATCAATCTTAATAACACCATCAGCATTCCGGCAGATGGTAGACATGATTCCATGCACTCCCTGCTTCTAAATTGCACCAGAATGGATCTCCATCATATTTTTAATTACAAATAAGAAATGTATCAGAAACAGACTTGTCTCATGATGATATTTCCAGAGGCTTTTTCCAGGCAGGCAAGGACTATGTTGCTCTATCTTTTAATTTTTTATATTTCACTGAGATTGAGTGATTCACAGGAGATATTATCAGCTCGTTCAGCACTAGAACTAACCTCAAATCATTCCTATGTACTCTTCCATGAAGCAGTCTCTTGTTTTGAATTGGAATTTGAGATGCCAGCTTTTTGTAGACAACAGTAAATGTTAGGAGCCAGTCCAGCAAAGTGCTTAGACATTAAGTATAACTTGAGTTGCTATTGAGAACAATTATTTGAATAGCAACCCTCAAGTGTTTAAAGTTACAATCACAATAAAATGCATTGATAGATCAACACTTTTTGTTAACTATTTTTAAAGCAACAGATTTGATTTCTAAACACTCATCCTACTGCTCCATTAGTTTCCTACCTCATCGCCCATTTATGGAGTTATTATTTTCCTTTCAACTTACATGCTTTTACCCTTTCTCTTTGGGCCTATTCCTTCTACCCTTCTTTGGCATTTCTGACACATGCATTCTTTTAGTGGAAACCATAAATAAACTGAAAATTAGGTGGCAATGTCCTTTATGTAGCACATGCAACAAAAGTAGCTAAGACATGATGAGATGGGGATGAGTGCATTTTTTGAATACACTTAAAGATGTCCTTAAAAAAAACCCACTACATTAATAGTAGCTTTTGGCAATCTATTTAATGTACTGACTGCAAATTCCTCTTCCAATCCAAGGTAGCTCAACGTATGCAGAAATGGTAGCACTAATTTGGTAAATAGTTTTCCTCTATTTAAAACTTTATGTGTTCTGGCTTACTGACTTTTAGATTAGTGCAGGACTGGACAGCAAGTGGAAAATCCACTATCTAAATAAAGCATAGTCACTCAGTAGGCCACTGAAATTGGAATCTTTATCGTTGCCATTTCTAAATGTAATGACTGCATATTCCTTGAATTTTGGCACTCTAGTGCTTTATTCTTTTCATTATGTCTAAAGTATGAGATCAGAACATAAAAATAACTTCTTGTGTCACCTTTTTCTGACAACCGTATTCAAAAATAGAATATAATATCAGAACCAGTGGATAAAACTGAAGTAATTACAAGACAGAAGGTTACTTAAATACAGACAGATTTCAAAAAATTATGCCCGATAAAAAATGGAATAAACACTGTTAAACAGGGTGCTCCACACAAGAGTCTATGTCTCAACCGAATACCTGCTCCCACCAAGAATACACATATAGTTACAAAAGCTTGACATTAATTGAACCCTGCATTAATGAGAAAGAAAGAGAAAAATTATTCTTCTTTTAGTTTTCATTTGGCAACTTCTGCAAGAGTTGCATATATTAGCCTCTAATTAAGTACTTCTTGGCACTATCTTGGTGCTTTTTTGATAAGTGGCATTTATGTTAATTCTATCCTTATTAAGCAGATGTCTCTGCCATTCACTGTCATTAGGTTATCTGGGTAGATACCCCAATAAAACGGTATGCAAATTAAATTTATCCTCATTAAAAACAGTTTATGATAATCAGAACACCTTCCAATAACTTTTTCACAGTAGGAAATATCATTTTCTGAGAATAAATATAAGCTCTAGCACTTCAGCCGGAGCAACAGTGCAAGAAAATCATCCTTCAGAAGCCCCACTAAGACAGGGATGCTGTTTGCAAAATAGGGCTAGGGCAGCTGCAGGCTGTCATGGTGGGGGTACTGTGACAGGGAAAGGGAGGAATAGAAGAGAATGCACTTGGGCATAGAATTGGTTTGTTTAGAAGAAAATGTTCTGCGCAGTGCTAAGCATGCAGTTCTGCTGCCCCAGAACATCATCACTGTTTCTCAGAACACCACCATCCTCACAGAGATCATTAAATGGACCATTCAACCGTACAGGGATTCACCATATCAGGGATTTAAAGAATACGCATAACTGTGGAAAGTTGTGGTAAAAGCTAAAACTAGCTATGAAAATAAGGATAACTTAATTAGAAACAACTAAAAGATAATTAATATTTTTAAAATTACTGATCTACTACAGTGTAAGTATATTTTTTTGATAAATATATTGGGAGTCCCCCAAAATGTTTGTGTAATTATAGAGGAAAATATAGTTATTCTTTTTTGGGTACATTATTATGGGCAACAGTACAGAGAAATCAAAAGGCAAATTAACAAAGAGATTTGGAATAATAAACACCGGTCTCAAACTACTTAATATGAAGCTACAGTAAATTACACTTAGCAGCCTATAACAAAACGTTTCACAGGACTAGGATGACAAATTAATATCATGGCATAAAACTGAAAAGAGTATTCCTAGAACTGGTAATTGACACTGTTTACTGAAATCTACAAAAACTATCAAATATAGAACCCACTGCAGTCTTGAAAAATGGGACTAATGCTCACTACAAAAAAACCCCTGAGATTTAGACAAGTTTCTAGGTGGAAGAATTGATCACTAAAGTTAAATGACAATAATTTATGTGTAAAAAATTTGTAAATATTATCCCAGATTTCCAGGTTTTTTTGACACATAAGCTTTTCTGAACACCAGAAAAAAGCCAAATAAAAATACCTTCTGCCATAGTGGCCAACATCTCAGAAATCTGTTGGTATTTAATATCAACTACAGTTGATATTAAAAATAGTCAAAACCAACACATTAATTTAAAAAAAAAATCCTATTAAAATAAATGTCAAAAATACTAACTTATATAAATTTTATAGGTAATGGAATTGCTACTGCAGAGATAAAAATATGCTACAATTTAATAAAATTAATAGAGTTAAGAAAAATGCAAATCAAATTTATATTGGTCCCCAGCTTGCCAGAATACAAATAAGAAACAGTAAACTGAAGTTTTTTAGCTTTTACTGGTAACTACTGTAGTAGGAATAAAAAAAAAAAACCACCACCCTAGATTATTTTGTTCTCAAAGATGCCCATGATACTTGGAAACACGGTATATTTTGAGTTTTTGGCTTTGTTCTAATACTGCAGAAGTTAGAACATCATTAAAGTGATTCTCTGGTGTTGACTACTGAAAGCACACACAATACTGTGGCAATATGATCCTGAGGCTGTTCTCATTTATGCCAGGCACTGGCTGGTTGCAGAACCGGAGAAGTCGCAGACAGACATGGTCAGGCTGATCTAACAACAGGCACAGCTGCATTATTTTTTTTTTAATTTCTCCTCAGCATAGCCATTTCTGCATCACAAACTGCCCGGATCAGATTTCAGACATAATGGTCGGCTTTTCAGCTGTTTTAAACCAGAATATTATAATTAATACTGGGTTGTAATTAATACTGGGTTGTAATTGTAACTGATAACCAGCTCTTAAAAAGGGTACAAAATGAATAGCAGTTTGAAGCTGCAGCCCGCCCCACACAAAACACCCTATTCATTTCAGCCACCTGCTGTCTCCTGATACCCTTGGCACACGAGTATCTCGTTCCTCTCAGCATACCTACGTTCTGGCCAAGTTCTCCATCCTACCTCTGCTGCAAGTGCCCACCTGCACGGTCAGGTCTGCATTGTAACCCAGCCTGGGCACAGAGCTTATCTTACCAGCGCGGCGCTACTCTGTCATTTGTCAGTGGGATGTACAACCGGAAAGCATCCCACAGACTAGTGAGGAAGCGTACAAGGAAAGTGTCATGGAGGAGAAAGACAGCTACTTTCTTCTCTCCAGAAATCTTTCTCTTACTATTACCCTCCAAAAATATTTTCCATAATTGCCAAGGGAAATGTTCTGCTAATTGTAAAAGCAGAGGATCACTCAAATTAGTTTTAAACCAATTATCTCCTACAAATCTGCTAAATAAAAGGCAAGAAATCCCACAGTATTGGTTAGGATCCCCTATACCACCTATAAAGGTATGTTAGGAATCTAGTCATGTTTAGGTTTTTCCGGCATGTTGATTGTCGTTCCTGGCCTATCTGTAAAATTATCCACTGGATTGAAGATTACATCTTGAGTTCAATTCTGTGTAAGCATAACAGCAGCAATCTTTTGTGGGAGGGAAAGGATGGTACAGGGGGAGACACTGATGTGACAAGATAACTGATGATTGTTGATACTATAGGCATTCTTTCAGAAAAAAAGGAGTTCATAATACTCATGGTAATAAAACATCTTCAGCCTCTATGGTCTAATCAGTTATTTGTTTCAATGCTGACACATCATACAAAAATCTTTCAGCAAATCTCAAGCAAAAGCTACTGTAACTCACAGAAGTAGACAGATTGTTATAAAGTTATGAGTTTCCACAAGACATAACCCATTGTACATGTACTAGAAGGAATACTCTTGCAAAGAATGATTACAGGTCAAGAAATGAAGTACAATGCATGCTTAAGATAAAAGCTATCAGCAACTTTGAGAAAAGCGTAAATCTATTAAAGATGGGTGAAGCACAATTTTTCTTGATTGCTAATGATGCACTCATTTTAAAAGTAACACACTTGTTACTTTACTTACTTCCAAAACTTCCTGACTGTTAGTTTCATAAAAATCAAGGTGAATGTATTAATTGATTATATGCTACTGTGAACTCACTTTGTAAGTGTTCTATTAGAGGATTCATTAAGTTGCATTACATTAAAAAAAGTTTTCTTTTTTTTTTCTTTTTCTTTTTTTAAAATGGTTACTGGAAAATAATCTCCAATCTAGGATAATCAATTCAGGCATCAAATTTTGCTCCTTCTTACACGTCATGCATAATATCCAAATCAAAAAGCAGTCAGGAGTTACTTCAGTGAGATCATATACATGGGCAGCACTAAACTAGTAGAAAATAATAAAGTTGTCTGCAAACAATAAAAAGAAAGTCGTCTAATGAAGGCACATTGAAGTACATTTTGAAATTAAGTACCATTTGAAAATGCATGCCATATAAGCAATTAAGGGCTTTGGCAAATAAGTTCTGCAAAATCTTGCTAGAGAGATTTATGCAGTCATGAGGCCAAACACCTGCCCACTGTCCTTCTGGATATCGCTACCTCTTGTAGCGGGACAGAGGAAGTGGACACGCAGTGGACCCTTAATGCTATTCACTTGCAAAAAAAGTCTACTTTTGCTAGTCCAGCTGTTTCAGTTATTTACTTAATATAAGAGCTGTAGTTGAGATTTTACAGACATTGTCTCCAACTTCATACTGAGTAGTGTATCACCTGGAAGGAGAAGAACCCCAAAACACCAGCTTCAGCACCCTAAAGTGTTGCTTAGCAATAATTTACTCATTTTGCCTCGGAGGGCTGAGGCCACAGTGTAATGATGAGATACTAATAATATTGTGTAAACTATCTATATGGAACATTAACCCACTACTGTGATAAGCTAAGTTCAGTCGATAGGTCACAGCAGAATTGAAAATCTAATTTCTGAAATACAAATGTCCATCTGGTCTCCAAGATATCATTTGTTGTTTTCAAATATTCTTACATACTAGTAAATGAAATTAATAAATTTTCCACTGACAACTTTTCTATGTACAGTGTTTAAATGAGCAATTGGTGCTTTTTATTTTGATCCTTACCGCCACCACCACTCTTCTCTTGTAGAAGAAACCATGTGCAAGCAATGACAAAAGAAAACCACCAAGCATCGTTGTCTGCAGTGCTACAGAAATTTATCCTATGGCAAATTTGGAGAAATTCCCCAAAATAGCACTCCCTGCTATTCTGCCTCTTCATAAACACTCTTCCCCCCAAAACGCACATCTGTTTCCTGCCAATTGCTTTTAACACGCATCCTCTTGATGTCTTCTAACAGGAAACAGAAAGTGAAAGAAGTTCACTTTCATCAGCATTGAAGAGTCAGCCTGGGAGCCATTCTGTCATTTCTCTGAATGAGTCTAGTGTGAAAAGAGGGAGAGCAATCTTTGAGAAGATGTCATCAGAAAATGGCCACAGCAGCAGCTCTGAAGGTTAGCATCACCACATTGATCTGATGCCTCACTTTGCTCTAAGGCAGTGGTCTCCAAACCTTTTTGATGGCACACCACTATCAGTAAAACATTTTTGACCATGCACTCCCAATGTTTGTATATATATTTATCTACAAATTGTATGCATTTACTAATCTACTAATGCATTATGTATGCAGGCAACATACATACAAATAGATATTAAAGAAGGATGGTGGATGAAATAAATAATTATAATCCTTTAAAAAGTGTTTATTTACAAAAAATTTTTCTTTCTGCACTCCAATGGACTGTTTTGCACAGCCCCATGGGTGCACACATCTCACTTTGGAGACCACTGCTTGATGGTATCAAAGAGCATACATATCTGTGTTTTGGTTTGTTTTAACACAGAAACAACATGCATGATGCAATTCTCTGATACACTGAGTTCTGAGTGCATAGGACTTGACTTTATAATAATCTGTAAAACAACAGATTATTCAAATAAATAGCATAAAAGTCTTGCCTAGTCTTTAAATAAGCCATTTACATAGTATGAACCAATGACTGACTACACTCTTTTTTTGATCAGAAAATGTTTAGTCTGCACGTTTAGCATTTCCACACTCTAGCAGATAAAAGGGAAAAGGAAATTTCAGTGTGCAAGACCTTTTATAGCTAGTGCTGCTATGTTTATTCTGCTCATTTTTCAAACTAAATACCTGATCTTTTACCAGGTTTAACTTTCAGCCACTGTTTATCTGTTTTTCCCTTTTTTTTTCCTACCAAATTAAAGAGATCTTTAACACCTGCTCATTTCTTCTCGGAAGGATAATTATACATTATGACCATATCACCCCATAACCTTCTCTTCCATCAACTAGGTACAGCTGCAGTTCTCCATGTAGCAGTAATTTTTGTGGCTTTTCTCTACATATTCTCAAGCTTTTCAGGTATCTTTTTTTTTTTTTTATAATATGCCCCTTTTTTTTTTTCCCCTTCTCATTTTAGACTCTCCTAATTCAAAGCTCTTCTTTTTCCTCTCTAACAAGAGAATGGAATCCTTCATTCCATACCAGCTTTGCCTCTGAGTCTAAATTGGGCACAGTATAATTCAGAAGCATTTTTTTGGTCCACCAGGAATAACAAAGAATATGAACTATGTAAAAATGCATAGTCAACAATTCATGCCTCTTACAAATGAAGCTTTTTCTAAAAATGTGACAGACCCATAGGGGATAATGTTTTTCTATGCTCCTGTGAGAGCCACAATACTCCGTTTTGCATTCAGACAGTCTTAGGAGAACTAAATTCCCTATAGACTCATTTAAGTGTTTGAAAGCACTGGTGAAAGATCTTAAACTTCTAACAGCTAAAGTCAGACACTGAAATCTGCAACTCTGCACTTGAATAAATATTCAGGTCCTGAAAAATATAAGATAATGCTGATCCATAGATTATTTCTCCCATCACCGTGAGTTTTGAGTTTTCTACGACCAATGACAATATATGTCAACTTTCTTTAATTTTCAAGTAAGAGAAATACCCTCAAAACGTTAAGGAGCTACGGAACTTTTTGTTACATATTTCAATTATGCCAAAATCTTATTTTCCTACAAGAGGTATCACGGAACATTTACAGCAAGCCGTATGACTGAGTACCAACAACTTGCATTGTCTCCACTGAAAAACAATAAAAGCAGTGTTCATACTGCTGTTCTACCTATCATGAAAACCTGGAGAAGCCCATAAAGAATAGCTAAAAAAACTGCAGAAACCCAGAATTCTCAACTCCTGTTATGCACAGATTTGCCAAAATCTGTTTACTTTATAGAATTGATGTAACTTATTGTTAAAAAAACTTAAATTCTCTGCGATAGATGATATTGTATGAGTCCCATATGACAAAGGCAAACAGCTTTTTGTTGGCACACTTCACCTTGGTAAACATAAGCTTTTCCTTAAAAACCATTTCATCACAAGCACATATTTAGCCCAGAGAGAATCTGAAGATATTACATCTTTAAGCTCTCTTGAATGAGCAAAAGCTTAGAGCAAAATTAGCAAAATTAATGAGCAAAAGCTTAGATCATATAATCTCTCATACCACCACAAAGAGTTTCACATTGTGTTATAAAACAACAGGTTTCTAAAGAGAGGGCATTTCCTGTTTTAAAGCTAACAAGAGAATAGTTTCTATTACCTTAACTCCCCAGGTGGCTAATAATATGTATCTATTAAAATGTTTTTTAAAACAGTCCATTAAATTCATGGCCCCAGATCAGCAAAGAATTTAATCATGTCTTACTTTAAGCACGAGTATTCCCATTGCGTTTAATGCAACTATTCACATCCTTACAATTACGTAGAGTCCAAGAATCCCTTGTTGAATCTGAACAATTCTAAGAAAGTTTTCAACCTCTTAAACTTCCTTGAGTTTTAAAGCAATGGCTCATAAATATCATGCTGGTAGTAGTCTGCTACATAATTCAATCTGCCTTTAAAAATGAACTGACACTGCTTGGCTATGGTGGACTATCCCTCTGTGTTGCCAAAGCATACTTTCAACCTTTTCATTGTTTTGGATAGATTTGGTTTAATGTACAGACCTCCTACTTGAAGAACAGCAATTTTCTCTCTCTTCTGATTTCTACTTTCTCTGCAAACCATTTTTTTTCCTACCATCTGATTCTTACTGCTGCTATTATTCTTTCTTGAACTGTAGCAGTTCTGCCTATCACAACTATATGCAATATGCAAATATACCGCATGGGATAAGCGTAATATAAAAGAAAATTATCCTCACGTAAGTTATGAGTAGGGTCAGGTAAAAATACTAAGAAATTGGGTATATTTACACTGAGACACTCTTCCCTGCATGTCTGCATCTTTGTCTGATTTTTACCTAAGATTAGATTTGTGTGTTATGTTTGCTTGCTGTACCTGGCCCTTGAACACCTATGCCAGTGAACTAGCAGTAAGGCCAAATGTACCTTGGAATTGTTCCCTGCTTGGTGGGATACCCCTTCCCTGGCACTCTGTTCTGTGCCAGGTGAATAGACAGCTCTTTGGAAAGTCTCTTTTGCTGCTGCATTTCATTATATTAAAGGGAAAGAGTGGGTACTTCAAAAAAAATGGCCGGTTTTTTTAACTGTATCTTTTCTGTTTTCAGTCACTGCCTTAGTAAAACAATACGATAATCAAAAGGGAACCAGCTTAGGTAAGAATAAATGTTACTGACCGAGAACGTGTTTTGTAATGCACATATGTATAGCAGTATGTATTATTTCAGTCCCAGAACAAGGAGTTGGCTCTGGCAAGTGCTATACAGACTTTAGGCCTTAAAAACACCCATCAAGTTCCATCCAATACACATGGGGATAAACTAAGCACAAGCATTAAAAAATTAGGTTTTAGTGGCTTAACTAAAAATATATCTTCTTGAAGTCTTAAAACTCCCTCTGCTACCAAAAGGAAGGGAGTGTTCTCCTTACAGAAATCCAGTGTCATTCAATCCAATTTTCCATGCACTATAGAAAAACCTTGGCATGACAAGAGGAACTTCAACCCTGTAGTATTTACATGAGATGTCTTCTGTCTCTGATCACAGACAAGAGAGATTCTCACAACATACTTTTTTACCCTTTGTCTGAAACAATAAGGAAAGATACCTTTACGTTAAAATTAAGGTGTCTTTCTGGATATATAAGGAATTCTTCTAATACAGTCATATGAATGTAGAAAACAACAACGAAAAACTTCCTAGTGCTAGTAATCCTGTGCTGCTCTTTCCAGGCTACTCTGAACTGTTGTTTCCATATTCACTGTGGCTGAATTGCAGATGCTTATAGATAAGTCTATAAACTTCACACCTTGAAAAAAGGTTAAAATGTAGTTAGCAATTTAGATAAATATTTAGATAATTTTCAATAAGGTTTTAGTAGTACTAAACCAACTAAAACATACTCTAATGCAATATCTGTAAACAACTGAAATCTACTATCAACTTGGAATGGACTCTCTGTTAAGCAAATTAATATGATTATGTATACAGCTAATTAGAACATAATATATCTAATTATAATTAGTTATTTATAGTATTTTTTTTTTACAGCATTAAATAATGCAAATATAACACTATCAAGAAAAATATACTGTGCTTGCTGTTAAAATTGTATGGTTGTTTTTTTTAAAAAAGCTTTTTGTTGTTTTCCAAAAAAATTTCTCCCCATTCCAAAAACCACATGGAATTATTTTTTTCTGTACTCAGTAAGTTCTAGATTTAATATAAGACACAGTTGCCAAAAAGTTGATAATAGTGCTCTTTTCTGCTACTGCTTTTCTTTTAAGATTTGGAAAAAAGATACCTGTTTCCTTTTTAGAAAATATGATGTCTGTTTGTACTTACAGTGGGTTCTCGCAAACCCAGAAGACGACTACCTAAAGAGAGCACTCCCAGGACGGATAACACACCGCTGGATTTCCAGGAGACTGTCTCCTTGAAAGAAAGAATGGCTTTGTACAAGGCTGCTGTGTCTGAGAGAGAGAGTAGCAACCCCTTTGCTCATGTAAGATAGCAATGGTTCTTTATCTTCTTAGGTCTGCGTTTGCTTTGCATAGTGACATATCCTACATTCTTTATTTATACAAACTGACTGATGGGCCACTATGGTGATCAAAATTTGAAACCTAAATTACCAATCTACTTAGCAAACTCTGTCTCTATTGAATGAGATTTTGTGCTATATACCTGTGGTCGTTTGGACAATTCCCTTTAATTCATTGGAAGTACTGCTCTTTTTATTCCACTGTTGGACGAACCACAGTTAATGCGACCATAGAGTCACAATAGATTTGCAACACAGTTATTCTTTCAGCTCATAATGACTAAGCCCAGCAGTTTCTGCATTATTAAAAATAATAAAATCAGATTCAAATGCACATTAAGTTTAGACCTCTTGCTGATCAAACTAAAGAATCTGAAATTGCTGTATTTTGAAATAGAATCTCGATGGGACAAGGCATATTAAGAAGTATTGTTTTATAATAAAATTATTTAAAAATGGGTATGATATGAAAAATATTTAGAAAAAAGCTTTTTAAATTTTGTTTTATTCACCTCTCTCTACATTTGTATCTATAGGGATTAGGTATTTTATAGCAAAGTTTAACATCAATACCAAGTAGCACATGAACTATTTGGCTTACAGAATTTATAATCTATTAAAATAGAGCAAGACCGCTTCACTACACATTTAATTATCAGTCAGGAATTATCTGAAAATTGGGTCTTCAGATCTCAGCCAGGAAAATCAGGAAAATCTGCCTCAGTTCTGCACAAATATGACAGGATAAAAAGTGTATTTTTGCCGTATCTTAAAATCCTACCTAGAAGCTGTAGCTCAACACCCTTTTATCAGGAAACAGAGGCATTATGCTAGCTTGCTTCAGTGCCAGAATGCAAATGGTCTTTGTCTATGCTAAACTTCCAGCACGTGGGAATAACACCTTTTTCTTACTGTAAACTAGGCCAGAGTAACTCCTGTAAATCAGAGAGCATCTCTGGCAAAAGAAGGACTACATTCAGGCCAAACATGCACATTTTTCAAATACGGGTTGGCCTTTAATTCTCCAAATCCCAATGTATGTCTCCTGTGCAGTGGTTTACGAACTTGCCAGAAACAGCATTTATAATTGTCTGTCATCTGTCTGTCTTGCCAAGACAGAGTATTACATGGCTGAAAATACATGGCTGATCCCTAGAACTTCAGAGGAAACCATTGAGTCCTCAGACACTTGTTTAGGCAGAGATGAATATGCAGCTACCCCAGCAAGATCTATTTCACACTGGAGCATTTAGCAACTAGTGCTGAATAAATTCTAGATTACAAAATTCCAACAGAACTTCATAATTTGTGGGTCCTCATTTTTGGTTGATAAGTAGAAGTCCTAAAATGAGCCAATGAGATTCAACAGTTAATGTTAGCAGTACATATATATTCTGTATTTTGATGACAACACCTGAAAATAACTGGTTTATTATTGTATCTATTCTGAATGCTAATGTTAATTCATGTGTACTGTTGATAAGTAGGGTCTACAGATTACATCAGTAGAATTTGGCTATAAGAGGCTACAGACATAACCAAGTCTTTCCAAATTTTCCATTTGAAATTTAGAAGCATTATAGCATACTGTTATTAACTACTTTTTTTAAAAAAATCAGCTTGTAGAAGTACATTGTTAGTGCAAATGGAAAACAAGTGGCCTTATTTTATCACTCTAGGCAGCAGAGAAAACCAACTTCTGTACTGTGCCTGGTGGCCTGGCAGCAGTGAGGAAACAATTTGAAAAAGTGCAGATGACCTCTTCACAAAAGACCTTTGCTCATTACCAGCACAAATCTGTACAGGTAACAATAGCATTTTTAATACTAACAAAGGAGGTATGCCCTCCTAGATAGCTTGAGGAAAAAATATGACTGTTCATTTAACTGAAGAGTTTTCATTATGACTTAAATGTTTCCTTAATGTTCATACTCATAGAATTTTCTCTTTGAGATATACTACAGGAATCATGTATTTTTTTAGTGCAGATGAACACCCAATATAGCCAATACTAGACTTACAGCAAATAGATAAGCAAAGCAGATTACTACCATAGCAGTATTTTATATTGAACCTTGTCTATAAGACTGTAATTTATTATCAAGTATCATGGTGATATTTTGCATATATTGCACTTAATGTGATGTTAAGCCATTCTCTTTCAAAAGGAGTTTCCTGCTTCCATTGAATTAAATCTAATCAACTCCCCTACCCAGATCAAAAATTGCACAGAGGAACCCAGATGCTACATAAAAGCAGAACAAAGCAGCAGCTAAGTGTTAGTTTAGATAAAAGGTCTTTACATTTTATTACTTCATTAGCATATACCATGAAAAATTGTTGTAGGAGATAATGATTTTGGACTATGTGAAATCCCCTATAATAAAACACATTGCACAATCTGTCCTGTGCACTATGAAAAACAGTAATGGCACCGCAAAATGCTTAACAATCCTGCACTTCTTGGAGAGATTTTTAAGCAATATTCCTTTCCCAACTTTGTAGAACAGGACACATCAACATTCTGCCACAGGTTCATTTTAGTGTTAAGGAAATATCATCATATCTACCAGTTATCTCTCATTTGTTACACATTAATGCCAATAGCAACAATTTGCAAAAACAACGAGCAAAACTCCCATTTGTTGGGGAGAAGACATAGTTTGTTGCAGAAGTATTAAAGCATTTTTGACTAAGCAGAAAAATCCCATAGTTGTACATAAGGACACTGGAACAAAATCCTTGTTAAAAGGAAGTGCTACGCACTGTTATGCACAACTGCCATTTATCTGGATAAAGAAATGCAGAACCAGGTACAGAAATTACGTGACTTTTTCCTCTTACTCAGAGCCAAATGATTTCATTTCTGTGATGTAAAGATGTATTTTCCTTAGCCTAGGACTGTCATCTACTTCTCTACAAAGCCACTGTGATGGTTCTGTTTCTTCAACAAAGATGTGACCTCTAAGCATACTTATCCATGTATGTGCCCTCTGTGACTAGTTGAGGCGGCTCTCTCAAATCATCAGCAGAAATAGTCATGTTCATGGAAAATAAAATGACTCAAGACTATATGGAACAATCTTAAAATTTAGGTTAAATAACTTACTGTAAGACCATAAAATCCCATTTCCATCTAACTTAAGTGCACTCTCATGGAAAATGGGATTATACACTTAGGTAGTTGAAAGATTATTCAAGGTCACTGAATCAATCCCCAGGCAAAACTGAGAATCATGTAGTTTGAAGACATATCTCCATATCTGGATAAATTCAAACTATTAATCCAAGCTAAAGTAAGAAAGCAATTCTTTTTTTGAACAGTAATCTAAATACCTGAACCTTTTACTCCATATTCCATTGCTGCATAAGGAGTGTATGGCTTTTCATTCAGAATATTGACATAAAATATGCAAATAATAACTATCTATCTTTCTGTTTTTCTCAGGCAGCAGCCATCACTCATAGCTATCTTCTCTGTAAGGGAGATTGGTTCCTTGTGAAAGGTGCCATATTAACAGTAGGATGCATTAAACTCTTGTCCAGAATGGTGAGCAGCAATGAAAACTGATCACAGAATTGCCATATGCTCACAAATTCAACCGGAGTTTATTTAGAAACCTGGTCTTAATTTGACCAGTGGCATCATGAGCACCTTTCACCATCAGCTGCCAAGCTTAGATGAGGTTGTGAGCTTCAGTGTTGTTCTGCAAATGCCAGCTGGGTGTGGTTTGCTACACCAGCTCAGCCAGGTAGCTGCTGGGACACAGTCTCACTGGCCAGTATCAGAAACAAGCCATTTCTGGCAAGTGAGCTGAACCTCCTACATAGGAAGGATGAGTGGAATATAGTGACAATATATGATATTCACTCAACCATATAATATGTGTCAGGAATGACACAGGTATAGCTACACCTCCTTCATTGAGGGTCATTCCAGGCAAATTTTCTAAGATTGCTAGTGTAGCAATTGCCAACTTTCTAGCAATTGCAGAGGATAAGATTGAGTAATAGTACAATGTCAGTGAAAACCTTACCCTTTTATGTAAATCTTCCATATAGTGCTCAGACCACCCTAGTATATATATACAACTAACTAAGGCTGACATGATAGAGATGAAGTGCAGATAAGTGAAGATTTTATAGAAATTTCTGCAAGACTCTCACAGTACTGATGTGCAGATGATATTGTGGTAAGACCATAAATAGGTAAAAAAGCATAGCTTTGAGGAGGAAATGAAGATTCACACTAAGTAAATCATCAGTCAGTCATTCTATTGTTACTTATTTTGTAACCAAAGCTTTAGGCTCACAACTGACTTCCACTGCTGCCTAAAGGGAACTGCAAGTTTGTACATACTGATCATTTAGAACAGAAAGTTCTAAATATGTAAATACAAAAATAATATTATATTAGCCAACTTCCCATAGATCTTACCTGATGACCATAATGTACAGTTCAACTAAAAGCAATATGCTTCAAATGTGAGCGAGTTAAAGGCATTTCTGTGCTTGGACAAGCTTTTGGGCCATTTGATTCCCTTGAACAATACATACGTACATACATAGAACTGTATACACCTTTTATGTACATATGCATATAACATAGCATACATATTCTGAGCCTAAAAGCGATTTTATTTCTGAAAGGGAAAGTATGTTTTGTCTGTTGTCAAAACAGAAAGAAACTGCAAAAATGTGAACACCGAAAAGCAATCTTAGATCTAAAATACACAGAACAGTTACTGAAAATTCAAATCTTGCCACATTTTGCAATAAGAATTCAATCTAAATTATTGCAGCGCAGAGGCACTAAAATTGATGTATGGGCCACTAACATATAAAACGCGTGTAGCAATTACAGTTCTCTTCAGTAACAGAATCTGAATGCCTACATAAAAATGCACTTCTCTAACAAAACATATACAGACATTGTCAGATTTACATCTTTATTTTTTAAATAGTATTGTTTTAGGTTAGAATGACATATTATGCAGAGACACAACAGGCATTATAGCCCTCTGTATTAAGTATCATGCAGATATGCATGGGAAGTCCAGCAGCCCCCATAAAGGGTGACTTGAAACATTTTCAAGAGAATGGAGGGTGATGGAAGTCTGAAATAAAAATAAAATGACCATAAGAAACTGTTTGTGAGCTAGCAGCATGTTAACAATCATCCACCTGACAGTGTTTTCTGAAGCTCACTTGTTACATGGCATACAATAAGCAAAAAGTAATTGAAAGGCGATTCTTGGACCATGGGAAAAGCAACCATAATAGTTGCCTTTTCACTTCTGCCACCAAAAGTTACTTTGAGTCCTCTGTCCTCCTCTCCTGCACAGCTGGAGGGGAGCTGTTCCCTCCTGACACTGCAATGCAGGATCTGGTCGATTAAATAACCTGGATTGATTTAATAACGCACAGTATGGCAGGAATTGCGTATTCCGCAGAAACAAATAAAGGGATCAAGTTCCCACAAGCATAACCCTTAACTAGCATTACATCTAGATCATGATCTGCAGCCAGTGTCCTGCATTGGAGGCACGATTTATCCTGCTTAATAAGATAAAGAACTACTTTATCCCATGCAGACCATCAAATAATTCTACAGGATATTCTCCAAAACATGCCACAGACTCTAATGGGGTACACTAAATTAATCCTACCTACAGGATATGCTATCCAACAGTTGGCCATTACAGAGGAGAGATGAAACCACAGGTCTTCCTGCTCTCCACTTGCTTGGAATAATAAACAAGCAGGATTTTACCCTCTGTCACTGGAATTTCAATTAGCCATCTTGACAGACACACAAAACATGAGAACCTCCAAGTCCCTCTTCCTCCCTGCATGCCCAGAGCAAGGCCATGTAATTGTATTGTCAAAATCTGGCCCATAATATTTAGGCTGCATTTTAGACAGCCATAGCTGTCGCATTAAACGATTATAATCTTTTGCAATATGGCAACTACTTCATAAGCAGTACCAAAGTTACAGCAATAAAGCAGTAGTGACATTCAGATTAGATTTGCTTCCTGACTACATTAAGCCTAATTATATTCCTTTTTAATACCCCACACCATTCAAAGGACACATAATGACTATCATGAACATATTTTGTGTCTCATGAATGAGCTTTTCCAGTAATGAGAGCTTGACTTACATATCTAAAACATGCACACTAGAACAGAAAAGCTTATCTTAAATGAAAAAAGCATATATATTCATAAATATCTTGAAAAGCATATCCATATAAAATGAAAAGGCTTATTATACATATACCTACACATTCATTAAGACAGAATAGATGGGAAAATTTGCAGCACTACTTCTTCGAACTGACTCTTTTTAACTTGGTGGGGGTATGGCCTTTTCAATTTTTCAGCAGGTATGGCCCCTCACAACTGGTACACATACAGAACTTGTGAGTGTAAAGCACGCTCTGACTTGCTCTCCTCAAGCTTCACCTCACTTTGACAGTTCAAACTTTGAGGCAGATACAATTAATTTTGATACTGGTAACGTATTACTGCATTTACTGGGCCAGTAATCAGCAAATTTATTCTGCCTTCTGTTCATATGATTTTGATTCACCTTATAGTTCAAACGGATCATTTGACAGCACAGAGGTGGACCTAAAGCCCATGAAGGAGGAGCATGCTGTTTCCCTGCCACAGAACCTAAGAGCCCTGGATGCCTATTGTATGGCAGAAATTATGGGCCAGGCAGTGGATGCTCCCCTATAGTGATTCAGCAGAAATGTTAGTGGAGATGCAAGCAGTGTAAGTGTTCCTTAGTTTGAAGGGATTAAATCCCATAAATATATGCATTGTCATGGGATGACTATGGAAGAGCACTACTTTCTTCTCCTACAATTAGCTGGCTTTCAAGGAGGTGCCAGGATTTGAGATGCAGGAAGATTACAGCTCTCTGTTGCTCTAGCTGTATAGCACCAGTCTCAGAAACACAGTGCTGCCTCTATTCACATTGCATTGAACACTTGGGAAGCTCTTCCTGGAGGGACCAGAAGCTCCTTTTATTTGAAAGCTTATTATCACTAGAAACTAATAGGCAAGCTTCCTTCTTACAAAGGAAGAAAAAATTTGATTTTACACGAGTGAAATTACATGTTAAATGTCTCTGTGTGCACGCTCATATGCAAGACAGAGGAAGCACAGAAGAGATACCTTAATAATATCAATCCTTAGGATTTATTTCTTCTAATCATTAAATCTCAAAGTAGTCAATGGACACAGGTAACACAATGTATCACAGGTTCCGTGACAGGCTTTAAATAAGAAAACAAATCACTGCCAGAATTTGGAGCTGAACTAAACATAGATAACCTCAGAAATTTGTTTATGTGGACATCTCAGACAGTGCTTTAAACTCTCACTGATGTGCTCTGTCTACTACACTGCAGTTACCAGACTTGTAGATACAATGCTAGCCTGTATATTTTATAGGATATTTCGGTTAGCCTATAGGCCATATTTTTCACAACTGCAATTCAGCATAATTTTTGCACCAGAAGGGCTGTATAAAGCATATGCACAAAGTCAGCATCTCTTCAATAGACATATTATTATACTTCCTTTTGCTAATAGGTAACAAGTTAATAGGTAACAGCATGTAAAGCCAGAAGCAGTCTTCCTAGTCACCTTCATCCCTTTCCAGTCTAATTATACATCGTACGAATTCATGCACCTTTCCATATCTGCTGGTCAAAATCTGGCTGCAGTAACAGAAATTACTTGATATCTTATCTGTTATAAAAAAGCCTGATCTAATTTTTATGGCAACAAATATAAATCAAAATAACAACAATATTCTGCTGTGAAATGAGTGTTCTAGTTACACCACTTATATTAGAATTTATTTGTGAAAGCCCTTCATAGAAAAAAAAAAAAAGAGAGAGAAATGTAATTTACTGTTAGCTGCTAAAGTGCAATTATTTTTATTTGTATTTAGGAAAAGTCAAGTAGCAGGCAGTACACAGTATCAAGCAGCACCAGCGAAGCTGAATGCAATGAAATGACCTCCAAAGAAAGTCAAATGGAAGCCTCTCAAACACAAGAGGTAACTACATCACTTAATAATTATGTCATTGGACAGTTATACTGAGAAGTTGATACATACCTGCTTTGTTTCTTCCTCCTTTACCACTTGGTACAGCAAGATCTGAATGTTCTGCTGATAGCCTCCCTCATTAGGCAGTGCATAATATTTTTTAAAGATGTTTTACTAAGTGCTCTTAATTTATTATTGTTTTAACATGGTAATTAATCAGGTTTCCCATTCATATTTTTCTTTTTTGCAACATTTTAAATACAGAAGTATTGCAGAAGTATGTCAAATTCTTACATATTGCACTAAATCCTGTAGTAAAGTGAAGGTTTTGTGCACAGGTTTCTCATCGCGAGCAAGTTAATCAGATAAAAATGGTTTCTACGTTCACTCAGCACACTGATGAAACAGGTAAGAAGTGGCATTACAATAAAGGCTCACAAACAAACAGTGGCAAATGTCTTTACTCACACAAGTGTACGGCTTTTAGCATACAAACATGAAAATGCACATTGCTCTGAATTCTCAGCAAAGCACATTCATTGACTTCAACGGGACTTGTAAGAAACAAGTTTAGAATTTGGTATAGAGAGATATCTTTTGCATAAGGAGGTAGTTTTAAATATGTGCTCAGTTGCTTGAAAGAACTGGGGACTTGAAGAATTGTCTAAAAACACAGGGAAACATGAGTCTATGTATATACACAATTGTGGATGAGAAAGGCTCAATTTGTATCTGATCTGACTAGCCCTGCAGAATATGACCACAGCTGCTGAAGCTGCTGCAGTTTAGTCCTGTATTAGAATTCACGCATCGTATTCACCCAAAGACCCCAGCCCTGCCACACCACTCTGGTGTGGCAAAACAGTAGGACAGAACTTGTCCCTCAACAACCATTCTGTCATTCTCTCTATGGATTTCTGTTCATGATCAAGTGACTCTCTAGACTTCTGCAAGGCTAAGTACAATTTTTCTAATATAATAATGTTTTATAATTCACTGATAAGGTCAATTTCACAAAAAGTAGGGTGGAGGAAAAATAATGTTTTTTGTTCTTCTTCCCATTGCAGAAATCAATGCAGCTCAGAACGATGAGCTCCCAAAGACTGTAACACAGATTTTAAAAGAGCAGATCGAAAGGACAGCCCAGGAAAAGGCTGTTCATTCTGACAGAGAGACTGCAACACCTGCAAAAGAAGTAAAGGTCTGTGCTTTTAATAAGGGGGATCTTTCTTTATGCAAATTAGAAGTGGTGAGGTTAAGACATTAGTCTGTCATGTAGTCTGATTTTCTGTTTTGACTGATTGTGATTAAATATGTAACCTATGATGGGAATACATAGACTTCAGGAATTAAGTGCACATATGTAACATGAAGTGCATTGGAAGGCTCAACAAGTATTTACAGTATGTGACAAACACAATTAAAAGTAGACCTTTATAAAAACTTTTGCATTCCTGTCCTCCTCTGCTGAATACAGTCTCCTCTTTCCTTGTTTTGAATCTGTAAATATGTATCATTTCTGACACCACAGATTCTCAGAAGCATAGAAAATGTCACTTTCAGAAGAAATGAAAATGAGCATAAGCCACGGCATAACTTTACATTATGCTTATAATGCAAAGTCTGCATTTGTTGCAGCAAAAACTCCAAGACTGTTCAATCATCATTTTGCGTTTTGTATGAATTCCGCATTTCTTTTCATGGTGCAAATGGCACAGCTCTTAGTTCAAAAGATTAGTTTTATGCATTCTGAGCAATAGGTGATGGATTGTTTCTTTCCAGATCTTATTATAATCCTATTGCTTGGATCCCTGCAGAACTAGCTTTTGTGAAGAACAGAAATTTTTTTTTCTATGTTACTATACTTAAAAAAAACCACCAACAACTGTTTTCGTTCCCTAAAGTTGGAAAGTACACACCAGGAAATTGCATGGCCTTCAACAGTTAGTTCATTTTCTACTACTACTACTTCAGCAAACAGACTACAGAAACCTTCTACACCAAGTTAAAAATGGGATGGAACCGCTACTTGTGCAATGATTTGCTCCAGATTCCATGAATATGGAAGCACAGAAAAGTTCTCCGCTATGTACGCAAAAGCTCCATTGGAAATGACAGCAACTTCCCAGCCCACTGACTCCTCCAGCTCTCCAACAAAGCTCAATGTCTCCACAGATCTGTACCCAAAGCACAGCAATTTATGTGAACTAAGACATTTATACAAACATTTCCATCCACAATTAAAACACTTAGAGAAACATAATCTGAATGAGGCTTCTAATATTTTATCATGGTGTATCTGAAACACGGAATATGATGTCAGATATGCAGCAGGCTAGATATGGCTTTGCCTTCATCATTCCAATGTTTGCAAGACCAGAAAAAACAATGCTAAGAGTGGAGTGAAATCTGGAGAGGAGGGGTCCTCTCTGTAAGACAGGTCTTTGAAAGCCAGCCTTTCATTACAATCAAAGATGACCCTCCAGACACAGAAAAAGATAGAAGCATTGCAGACCAGGAAACCATTGCAGGTAAATGTTAAATATATAGCCTGGATGTTTCAGACCCAGCCTCTTGATGTACTGTGTGCATATGGCTCCAGGCTCTGCAGGAACTATATGAGCAAGGCTCTTGCACTAGTTAGAGGAGGTGTTGACAAAGTCATGTGGATGTTTGAAACACAGCCACTGGGCTCTATGAATAAAATTTGTCACGATGAGGAACAAACATCAGATGAAACTCACATCTGAGAAGTTACTAGGCTATAAAGACTCAGAGGCACATGCTAAAAGCACAGAACCCAGATAAACTTGCGCAGCTCTATCCAGTGGACATCCTTAACTTGCTGCCACAGAGGTCAGAGATGAAAGAGCTTAAAGGAAGAGTGAAGAGAAGCTTAAAGCATTTTGAACCTCAGCCATTGTCTGCTGCCAGACACAACTTTGATCAAAGACTGGAGAATGAAACTGTCCATAGAAAATACACTAAAAAGAGGCATGTCATACTCGACACCGGACGCTTGAAATGCAGCCTTTACCTGTGACCAACAAAGACTTGCTGGAAATTACACTGGTACATGGAATCTCAGTGGAGGAAAACATGAGTGGTGCTGCTCGCAAGACAAAAGAGTTAGTTGAAACACAGCCTTGCACACAGAGGATTCAGAGCACTTAAGTCCAGCTGAAACATCACCACAAAAATCAAACAAGCAAGATCAAGGTTCTGCACAAGATGCAGCAGCCCCTGTAACACCACAGCAAAATGCACTTTCTGATTCTGAATTTGATGACAATGATAAGTAAGTAGTACAAAAAAACAACATAGGAATTCAAATAGTTCTCCATGAAGACAAGAAGGCTGAGAAGATGAAGATGCAGGAATTGTTGTGAAACTGTCTAGCTACTATCACTTCCACCATTATGAGGATTAATGCTATGAGAGCTATCCTGAAGAATTATATAGAGCAAAACAAAAATAAAAATAGGTACTAAAAAGATATTAAAATTAAAATAGCATTACCATTGTATTTGAGAAATAGTAACATGCTAGAAAATGTATACAGAATGCACCTGACCACTCATGGTTAAAATTAATGCAACATCCTCTTAAATGAGGTAAAATGTTGCCTGTATAAAATAATTATTGAGATAAAATAATGGTCATGTTTTGGGCACATCTGGTTTTAGTTTATTAAAGCACAAGATGTGACTTAAGACAAAACAAACTACATTTCAGTAAGTTTCCTGTTTGAGTAAAATTACTGAAACTGTTAACAAATTAACATGCAATTTTAAAAATTTTTCTGCCATTTCCTGCTCAGTGATTTTACCAGTTCATATACCCCTAGTCTGAATTAAGGCAGCAAACCCATTTGCCTGATGCCAGAGTCCGGGTTTCACATCACTAAGGAGGGGAGCCAATGTCCCTCAAAAAACTGAGCCTGTTATTTTTTCATATTGAAATAAATTTTTTAAATATATGGAGTATGTGAATATTTATAGATGAATATGAAGTAAACGTTGAAAATAAAACATGCCTTCTTTCTCATGGTGCATGCGTTACTTGAAAATTATATTAAAATTGTATTTAGATTGCAAAATTATGCATTTGAAACTTAGTGTTCTCCTTTTGTGCATCAATTCTGGGCAAGGAGTAGGGATGGGATCCTGTCAGAAAACCAGATGTTACCACAGCTTTAGCCATTTGAAATACGTGAACAGAATGCTGATGCTTGAACAGCAATGAAAATGGCAGAACAAAGCTAAATACTCCCATACCTGCATAACTCCTAAGCAGAAAGCTCTGCTTCGGGTTTCCCAACTCTGCACTGAGAAGGATGCTACCTCTGTTCATGTTAGGAGGAGAATCAAACATGAGTAGCTTGCTATCCTTTAAAATGAGGCACGGTCTGGCAGTGGTCAAACAAAATACTTTATGTGGTGCATTGGCCCTGGCTGGCAGCTAAGTCCACACTGTGTTTTTGAGTGCTCACTCAACTCACTCCCCCACAGTGGGATAGGAGAAAGAATCAGAAGAGCAAAAAGCAAGAAAACCTGTGGGTGGAGGTAGAGACAGTTTAATAGGTGAAGCAAAACTGGGGTGCAAGCAAAGCAAAATAAGGAATTGATTCACTACTTCCCATCAGCAGGCAGATGTTTAGCCACTTCCTGGAAAGCAAGGCCTCCACATGGACAACAGTTACTTGGGAAGACAAATGCCAAAGCTCTGAATGTCCCCTCTTCCTCCTCCTTTCTCTCAGATTTTATTGCTGAGCATGACCTCTAGTTATGTCCTCTCTCAATTTCTTGTGCATCCCCAGCCTACTCAGGAGGAGGGTTAGAGTGGGAGGAAGAAAAGTGCAAGAGCTATTCCGCAATAGCTAAAATATCAGCATGTTACCAACACTTCAGCCACAAATCCAAAACGTAGTACCATATGAGCTGCTATGAAGAAAATTAACTGCATCCCAGACAGACTCAGTATACTTAAGCATGTTAAAAGTGAGTAGAAATACCCAGTACAAGTAGAATACTGAATTCTCTATATGATCAAAACTCTGGATTTCATTTTGGATCTCAGCTGTCTGGTAAATATTGATGATCTCAAATAGTAGGCCAGCCTTTCCCCCAGTGGTTTTGTACGACTGTTCACATGTGGTAGGTTGACCTGTCAGACCCCCATCCAGCCACTCTCTCAGGCCCCCTCCTCAACAAGACAGGAAGAGAAAACAAGATGAAAAAGCTCACGGAACAAAATAAAGACAGGGAGATCACTTACCAATTACTTTCACAGGCAAAACAGACTTGCCTTGGGGAAAACTAATTTAATTTATTGCCAATTAAAATTATTTAGATGAAATTAAATAAATTTAGATGGTGAGAAATGAAGAAAAAGATAAAACACTTGTCCTCTTTGCCCCCTTTTTACCAGGCTCAACTTTACGCCTTCACTCCTAACTCTTCCACCTCCTCCCCCTGCGCCAGCAGCACAGAGAGGATGGGGAACAGGGGGCTTGGGTCAGTCCATACTTGGTCCTCCCTGCTGCTCCTTCCTCCTTACACTTTTCCCCTGCTCCACTGTGGGTTTTCCACAGGCCATAGCTCCTTCTGGGAATACCCACCTGCTCCAGTGTGGTGTCCACAGGCTGCAGCACAGACATCTGCTCTGGTGTGATCCTCTCTCCACAGGCTACAGGGGAATGTCTGCTCCCCTGGAAAATGTCTTCTGCGACGCCTCCTCCCCTCCTTCTCTGATCTAGGTATTCACAGGGCTGTTTCTCACACTTTTTTCCCTCAGTCCTCACTGCATGTGCAGCATTTCGCCCTTTCTTGAAAACGTTCTTCCCAGAGATGCCGCCATTTTGGCCGTGGGGCCCAGCCGTGCCCTGGGGTGGGTCTCTCTGAGGCGGCTGGACCCAGCCGTAAGCCCCACGGGGCAGTCCCGGCCTCTCCTCACAGAGGCTGCCCCCGCAGCCCCCAGCTACCAAAAGCTTCCCACTGACACCCAGTACATGATTAATTTTCATGAAGATGGATATTGGCTCCACAATTCAACCCTAGAAGTTGCTTTGGGATAAACCTCCTTTACATTCCCTCATTTCCTTCGTTTGTCTCTTCTCTTGACTGTTGCCTTCTGAGACAGCTTTCCAGGAGACACCTCACCTTTATTTCCCCTCCCAATTACCTCATCCCTTTCTGTGTCCCAAAGCTTGTGCCTTTCCTCCCTCTTTACAATTAGAACACTTGCCTAACGAGGAACATTAAGCCGAGTCCTTCCGTTTGGCTCACGCCGCTGGCCACAAGCAGCCCGTGCCCAGTGAGGCGGGGGACACGTCGGGCACACCGCACCCCACACGCCTCCCGGCCTCTGGCCTCCACCCACTTAGAGACTGCATTGAGGCTACATTTGAGGCTTTCTGCTTCATGACCAACAGTTCTTTGGGGAATTTTTGGTTTTGCTGGTGGTTTATTCTTTTTTGCAAGTTCTACATAATTTTGAAGATATTTAATTTCTCTTTCAGCATTTTTCACAGATCTCATTATGGGCACTAAAGCTGTAGTTACAAAATCTGCGTCACTTTCTGTCTTGATTTGTGAATTACTGTAAAATCAATACCAGCAAGCAAAACAAAACCAGACAGAATGCTGAAAAGGGCCAAATTTTCTGCTGATCTCAAGGGGCCTTACTATTGTCAATGGGGATATATTTATCCAAGCAATTATTTGCTCCACCCTATTTGTATTTGTCTGCTAGTACAATTTTCTTAGCAACTCAGAAATCAAGACAGAATAGCAGCATGTATTTTTCCAAGCCCAACAGATTATCCATTATTTCCTTCTGTCCCTTATTGTTACGAAATAAACTTTATATTCATGCCTTGTACTTTACAGAAAACTAGTTTCCTTTATTATTAATTATATTTCAAAAAATAAAGGATTTTATATAGTTAGCTAATATAATTGTAGCTAACAAAGTATCGGGTCTGAACATGAAAACTGTAAAAATCACAAATAATTATGTCCACAGCATATCTGGACCATATGAGTGTATAGTCTGCAGGTTCACAAAGAAGTGGCGCTCCTTGATGTGCTTTTGGCATGATTAAGTAAAACTTCCTCATCAGAATTTCAAACATCTGCCCCTTGTTTATTGATCTCTAAATCACATTGTAGATGTATACATACATTATACTCAACTCCACTTTTACTAGTAAACCTTTTATTATCCCATCTCATTTCACAAAATAAATAGTTATTAAGAATAAATGTGAAATATTGTACCTGGTGTAGTGAAGTGCATAGTCCTATCAAACGTATGGATTTTTGAAAAGAGAAAGATGAGTAGTTTTTCACTTTTGGAGTATTACTGTTAGTAGAACAAAAACGAAACCCTAAAAACTGAGAGCTGAGATAGCAGTTAATGCATAAAGAAAACTACAGTTTTAACAAAAAATATGGACTGATACAGTTAAAAATAAATCATAATATGTGGCTTAAACTAACTTGTAACTTTTAATATGTGGTTCTAGAAACTGCAGATTCAGGAAACTGAAACGTGCAGACTCTGCCAACAGAGAGTTTACCCAATGGAATGCCTAGTTGCCGACAAGCAGAGTTTTCATAAATCATGTTTCCGATGTCACCACTGTAGCAGTCAATTAAGGTAAGAAGTAACTGCATTTTCACTCACAGAACTCCACATCTGAATATAAATACAGCCAGTGAAATTCTTTTCAAGCAGGATGTTTAAGCCCATAGGATGTTGGGTTGACAGGGAAATAACCTGGGTTCCCCTTTGCTTCTCTGCAACTGACATGTGCACTGCGATGCAAGGAACAAGCCCTTTAAATTCTCAAAAGAACTGTTCATCCCAGTATCTTCCAAATGCTTCTGCATCTTACGTCCTACTGACTGTTCCAGAACTTCAGGAGAGCTCATGAACAGGAAGCAGTAGATACAAATACTGGGGTGCAATTTAAGACCTCTGAACACAGACCAAATTTTCTCAGTTTTTCTAATCCATAAAATGAATGAAGATGGTTCTTCAGCAAACCACTCTGTAATTGTTATAGGAAATGCAGTATTTATTGCTCTATCAGACTGCAAAGACTAACAGTTCTGATTTTAACACCTCTGAGATTAGTTACACACATTTCCTTTACTTCATTTAGAGGAGAATCCAAATATAATCAAACACAAATGTCTATAATTCGCACAAAGGCTAAAGAAAATTGGCACTGCATTTCCCCCACCAATTTTATAGGAAAAAAAAAAGAGTATTCAGTCTTCAATACGACAAAGAAAAGGTCCCAACAACCCTTAAGTGCTGTAGAACATTCCTGTTTGAAGCTTATCCTGTGTAACAACTGAGTAAGTTTATGTTCTTTCTTAAATCACAAAGCACGATTTCTCACCTTCATTTTGACTTTAAAATTATATGGTAATTTCCAATTGAAGGTTTTAGATACTTTTGTGTTTGTGTCTTGTCAGAATTGGCCAATACATTGGATTTGCTCTCTTTTTGCTCTTCCTTTCCTTATAAATATTGTCCTGTAGCGATACTTGAAATACTAAATAAAGTGTAAAATTCATGCTAAGTTTATGATATGTAAAAGTATAAAACAAATTTTCTTCCATTTGGCAGCTTGGGAAATTACGCATCTCTCCACGGAAAAATATATTGTAAACCCCATTTTAAGCAACTTTTCAAATCAAAAGGAAATTATGATGAAGGTTTTGGACACAAGCAGCATAAGGAATTATGGAATTCTAAAGATCAATGTAGCTCAGTTGGCAATACTCATGCTGAAGAAACAAATCCTGCTAATAGTATACCTAATGATCCTAAACCAATTACAGAAATTGATCAAGACTTGTTCTCAGGTACTGAAGGTATGCATTCTGATATTTTGGATAATAATTTGAAAAAATCCACAGAAAGAGGTAAATTAAAAATGACATGGCCACCTTCAACAGATGATGCGACGCCTAAGAGAACATTTTCTATTGAAGAAGAAGCTAAAGTAAATAAGCCTAGGTGGCCCCCAGAAGGTTTTGCTCAAGAAGGTTCTGGTTTACATACAAATAAACCTCTGGGCAATAAAGAGGATCCTCAGAAAAAAAATGCTGTGGGAGATCAAAATAAAACTGACATGACAAATGCACAACAAAATCAACACTCATCCCCTAGTTCTCTGTCTGAAAAAGAAGCTACAAATATCTGTAAAGCACAGACAAATGAAGCAGCCAATAAGGGAAAAGATGAGGAAGCTGGGAATGTGCAAGATAAGCTGAATAAAACAGGAGGACCACAGAATAGGGAGGAAAGCGGAAAGGGTATTAATGAAGGTGATAATGTGATTGTGCAAAGTGCTGGGAAGGAGCAAGAGAAAAAAATTAATGAAACTGATAATTCAGAAGTTGTACAGGTTACTAACATTGATGATGTAACAGTACAAAAGAATCACAAAGAATTCAGCTTGAATAACAATAACAACAACAATTATGCCACTTTTTCACATCTAAACATTAGTGGGCAGGAAACAACTCTCTCAGCTACGTCTAAGCCAATGACAGCATTAAGTCATGCAATTTGCACTGTATCACAGCATGTGTTTGCAAAGCTGGAAAATCAGCCTGGAAATGAAGAAATATTTGGGATGAATGAATTTCATGAGAGCTATTCTAGCAATACTGTAACTGTTTCATCAGACAGAGAGAACTCAAAAGACAAAGATGCCATTACCCCTGATAGTCTTACTCAATTTAATGAAGATGCCACTTGTCAGAAGTCTCGTACAAATAACACATTCATTTTAAAGGAGGCAACTAATACAACATTCCCTGTTGATACAGAGTTGGTATGCATTGGAAAAGAATCCAAATATGAAAAAAAAGTAAATACTCTTTTATCTGACACACCGAAAACATCTTTTCTTAAAAAAGACAACCTGGTTACAGACTGTGGTCTAATAGACTCTGTAGGCATAACTAAAAAGTCCTGCAGCCCATATTCAAAAGAACACAGAAATTGCGATACTGACCTGAATGGTATTAATGCCTGTCAAGAAAGTGAAATAATGGAAGTGTCAAAGAATAACCTAAACACAAGCTTAGATTTACTGACCTCAAGATATACAGCTGTTCCATCATTCCAAGACGAGAAAGTGAAGTTCAAACACCTCACTGTAGAAGAACAAATTAAAAGAAATAGATTCTACGATGAAAATTAATAAAACATCTAAGTCATCAGCTATGTCTGTCACTCATCATAAAGTATGTCGTAAATACGTATTTCTTCAGCCCAGTTATTTTATAGTTCTTCCTGAAGAATTTAATATTCAGAGATTACACATGAAAATTTGTATTATATACTGTCACTTACTCAGACTTTATTTACTTAGTTTATATTTAAGGCAATGAAGATGCATAAAATAGATTTTTTTCAGTCTGTAATTAAAACAACTTGTCTCTCTATGTTCCTGAACACTGCAAGAAATGATTGTCCTGCAGAAACAACATAATTCAATTTTGTTTATCATTTGTAACAAATTAAGATGTTAAGCACCTGGTGTGCATAAAACAAGAAAAGATATTTCCATAGCTTTTTTCTTATATATTGTTATTATTGTAACTGAGCTGTTGCTCCATGACATATTATGTACATTTGTTGCGTTAGCTCATACTAGAAGATTTGGGGCTTGGTTGGGTTTTTTTGCAATATCATGCAGTACTTAGTTTGAAATGGACTGATTATTAAATAGTAACCACAATTGATGGGTGAATAGTATTGTTTTGCTATATCCCTACAGCTGCTACTATGGCATTATATTGCGTGATAGGGGAAAAAAAAAAAAAAAAAAAAAAAAAAATTTTAACAAAGAAAAAAACCTCTCGGCCATGCTAGCTGGCTGTTGTGTACACCACATGAAGTACTCAGAATCACACAGATTTAAGGAAAGCAAAAAACATCTCTCCGTATATGTTCTTGCAGGGTGTAATTGGTGAGGGCATTTGAGGCTTCTAGCACGTGCCTTTTTGAGAAACAGCATTTGTTTTGTGCCTGTGCATTTACCTACAAAAAAAAAAAAAAAAAGTAAATTTTAACACAGGATAAACCCAAACATCCTAGACGGAACTGGAACAAGGCTTGGGAACAAATAGACTAGTGGTTGTTTCAGTATCTAATTCAAAGTCATTTTAAGTGAAGCAGCTTTTCCTTTTCATATTTAAACCTGTACAAACTTAGGCAGATTTAGCAATTTTTTTCCTTAACGTGTTTATGGATTAACATTTGCTCTCTTAACACTATTCCAGCTTGCATGAAACAGCAACATATCATTTAACTGTTGACAATGCATAATAAAAAAGCACTTTACAAAAAGTATTTTGTGCAGTTTTTTTAATATGAATTTATACATATGATTTTCAGTTTGTGAAATTCTTCATGTGATAATTACTTTAAAGGGCTTGTTAGAGTGACAGGGAAGGATAATCAAAACACAGATTTTGAAATAATTTCTGAAGTATCTGACAGAGACAAGTGTTTGGAGTAATTTACAGGAAAGATAGGTTGATGTTAAAAACATTTAAGAAATGATTGTGCAGAGTTCTAGAACAAAATATCTGTTGCCCTGCAACTCATTGCTCAAAGCAATGGGACCGTGGGTAAGTGGGATAGCCAAATGTGATTCTTCTTCTGTACCTACCCAGAAACAAGTACGTAGTATGTCCACATGAGAAAAGCTATACATAGTATTTCTTCCACAAGAATACTTCAAGAGAGTGAAACCTCCTCTTTATGCATCATGCTTCACTCCTTCCAACTAGTTTCATGAAAAGCAGAAATATAGAAAAGACCCCTTAAAATGAATGTTACCAGAAGACTAATTAGAAATCATGTAATGCACTCCGATAGCATTGTATTTGATAACTTTGTTAAAAATCATTAGCCTATAGGCCATTGTCAACATTCTAAAATTATTTTGTCAAGATCTTTCTCTCTTATTCCTCCCCCTCCTCCCATTTTGTTGTAAACACAGTAAATTATTTTACAAACCCACAAGATTAGTAAATAGATGTAAATAACTTTGTTTTGCATAGATAACACAACTAAAAATAATATCAACAAATATTTGCTAAGAAAACAACAAAAAAAAATCTCTGAAAATGCAAGCCTGAAGAAAATCAATGAAATTTGTCTAAAATATTTTTTACATATTGTAAATATATGTTTAAAATATTATTTACATAAGCTAAACTTCTAAATCACTCCAATTCCCAAAAATTGCTTATTAGGTATAAGATCAGCTGTGACTGTATTAGTTAGGAAAGCGGAATGACCTTGGGGGTGAAATTAAAGCTGTTTGTTGATATGTGCTTACATAGGTATGATCATGTGCAAGTTAATAATTCAAGTGAAAAGCTAATAGGATTGCAACACTTGTACCTCAAGTATAGTCCTGTGCCAATTTTCATTCTCCTGCATATTCTGATGAAATTAAACTTGTATCCTACAATTTAGAGGACCGACAGATATCAGTTATGATAATAAAAACTCATTTACACTAAGAAATTCATGCATCTGAAAATATTCTTACAAATACAGACCTTTTTGCTTCACCTAAACAAAATAAAAACACCCCCAAAAATGAGTCACAGAAAATGCTTGTTCCCTTTGGCCAGCTAGAGATGACTCAGATAAAGGCTTTGATAAAATAGCAGAAAAAAAGCAGGACTGTGAGGAAATTTTTATTCCCCGAGAGAACAATATGTAAAGTCAACATACGTAAACGTCATACCATATGGGGCAAATCTCCTTGGATATTCCATGATGGGGATTCTGCTTAGCATAGGACAGACACAAAAGCGCAAAGCCTTCCTCCAGTGGATTCATTAGCTTTGCACTCTCTTTTCTCAGTGGGGGGCTTTTTTATTTCCTCCGGTAGTGAGGATGAATGTTAAGGAAAAATTAAATGATACTGCGTAATTATTTCTTTGAAACACAAGCCAGGTGTCCCATCCTACTGTCTTGGAATTCTTATACAAATCAGAAGGATGACACCTTGTAAACCTGTTCTAGAAAACTAATCACCATGGGTAATAAAAAAAAAGCAAAAGAATGTAAATTATCTGAAAAAAATTTGAAGTAGGAGAGTTTTTCAGAACTTCAGCCAAAAGCTTAGAGCAGAAATAATCAGAGACAAGACAAGGCTGGAACTGACTGAGTTGTGTGTTTGTCTTACTCCCTTTTCCATAGAAGGCAACAGAGATGGGAGATGGTGCATGTCTGAGTCACCCTAATGTATACATACATTACCACTACAGAAGCCACACTCTGGAGTGAATGCATATAGCAGTTGAAAGTGAGATTAGGATAAAAGTTGTAGCTAGAAAGTAGCAATCATACATATCTTCTTTAAATGAAATGCTAGATGAATAGTAATGCCTTACCTGTGAAAAAGCCTCATGCATTTTGGCAAAACCATCCAGATTTACTGCAGCCAGGAGCTGGTCTTTATAGTTTTCAAAGAACTAGCATCTATTAGAGCTGTAGTTTTGTGACAGAAAGTGGTTATTCCAAGTTTAAGTATCTTTAAGTTAACCTCTAGGCTTTCTTTTATCAGCCTCAAGTTGCACCAGGGGAGGTTCAGGTTGGATATCAAGAAAAATTTTTACACTGGAAGGGTTATCAAGCATTGGAATGGGTTGCCCAGGGAGGTGGTTAAGGCACCATCCATGGAGGTGTTCAAAAGACGGGCTGACGTGGTGCTGGGGGACATGGTTTAGTGATGTTTTGGTTGGTTTTTTTTTTGTCAGAGTTAGGCTGACGGTTGGATTAGATGATCTCGAAGGTCCCTTCCAACCTAGATGATTCTATGATTCTAAGTTTTAGTACCCAAGTTTAAATAACTAATCAGTTTGTAATAGTCCAATTTTCTGTGAGAAGATGGCTCCCGAGAGGAATCCTGGCACTGAAACCCCCATTCTCTCAGTGGGATAACTCCCTCTGGCTACTCCTAGGTTTCACCCCTCAGCTCATGGACAGGATATTTAGCAGTGCCCGGGAACGGGACCTTACAGTCATGGAGGGCAGAGCTGATCCATTTCCAGCGCAGCTGCAGCCAAGCACTGTTCAACAGCAGAACCACACTGACAAGGAGCAGTGCAATGAAACTCCTCTGTGCTGTGATTTAGTACAGGAAACTTGCAGTCTGAGAAGTCTATTTTCACTAGGTAGTATTGACTAGTGAAGATGTTCTACTGCTTTTAGAACACAGCAGGGTTCATGTATTCTTCTATACTCAAAAGCACCAATTAGAGAGATTAAAGAGCCTGATTTAATACCTTGTTAAGGAGCTTCTGAATTGCTTGGCCAGCACTGGACTTTAGAGGACTTCTAAATTTGCAGTCCCTTTGCGGCTTCATTAACATAATTGGCACGAAGACTTACTTAGAGCTACTTAAATTGTTTTTATAGATGCAGCATATCAACCGATCCCTTTGGAGTCTTTATAGAGTCAGGGGCATCCTCAAAACTATAGAGGGACCTAAATAACACTTTTACTATACTGCTGAAATGGACTCATAGGTGAAGGACTCGCTGAAAGCAAATGCTTGATTACTGCAAAAAGTGTACTTACCTTGTCTGTCTTCTGTTAAGCATTTATCGCCTTCATGCATATTAAAAGGCATACCTACATTAGTATCTTAAAAGACACAGTGCTCAGCGTAGACATTAAAACCATGCTAAGGATCTGCCTTATTCTAACACAGAACATTTCTTGCAATATCCCTCCCATAAATAATTATAGTTCAGGCCTTATTTTCAAAGTGCAGGATAATTATCAGAATTACTTATGTAAGATTTGGGTCACTTCAGTCAAGTACACCTCCAACTGTTAGGTATAATTGCAAAAACATTAACTACCCTGGGTACACTCACAAAACCAGGAAAACATGAAGTGAAAAAGAGACAGATTAAAACCTTTGTCTCTTTTCATGCTTTCACCCATTAAGAGGCACCTAAGTTAAATCCTTGGGGTGAACTTCACTGACTTTCACAAGCAGCATTTCACCTTGTATGTGGGTTATATTTGATGATTTTGACATGAAAAGCATTTTGCAATGTTTTACAGAGAGGAACTGTGTTAAAATGGGCTGAGGAACATAATCAGATTGACCTTACTTTTGGGTTTTCTAAAACATTAAATGACAATTTAACCATGAAAGAGCTTAATTTTCAGCATAGTCCTTAAACAAAAACCACAAGACAGCTGTGTACTGCTTCAGGAAAACAGGTGAAAAATTCAGTCTTACCTCTCCATGGATTTATTTCCTATACTTTCCCCACCTCCCCTCTCTTAGATTATGGTGTCGGAGAGAACAAGACTAAAGTCTTCACATGTATTTTGAATGTGTTTTTCATTAACTGAGTACATTATGATTTTATTAAAAACAGACATGAAAAATCTACTACACATTTGCAGCAGGTGATTTTCAAAATCTCATAATCTGGTTAAATAAAAAAAAAACCTAGAAAAACCGCAAAGGGACATCTACATGATGAAAGCTAATTTCAAACCCACTTTACCTTCTGGCTCTTGACACTGTAACCATCACTATCAGTATCTATTTAGAATTTTAGACTGACATAATGATACGTGTGACAGATGCTGACAAGGAACAACGTTCTATCAGAACAGGTACCTAGGAAAGAGCTATTCCTTTCCCACAGAAACTGCATATTCCAAACTGAAAAGAAGGCTGGTTTTCCATTCACCATTATTGTAGAAGAAAATTCAACAAATACTCCTTTTCATGATCAAGACAGTCACCTCTCAACAAAAAAGGAAGGTGACAGGTTCAGTACAAAAGGTGAAATAGTTAAAAAAATATGGGGAAATGGAGGCATACTTGAAACATGAGGGGATAGAATGGTAAAGAAAGTACTTTAATGTACTGTTTGGTAAATTAGATTATGTCATCTTAATTGTAATACTGGTGCACATATTATAACAAAAAGAATAACTAATCAATAAGAAATAGTCTCTTACCACTTAGAATATAATTCCAGTTTCTCTCTGTGGTCACAGCTAAGAGCTCTACAGAATATTAGATGAAAAGGAAGAAATAGAAAGCTATGAATTCAGCATGTACAGTTGGACACAAAAAGTAATTTTGCAGTTCCAATCTTAAGATGTTCTGTGCAGCTCTTCATAAAGCAATATTAGAGTGGAAATAGCACGTACACAGTGTCATATACTGCTTAAAATCTCTTTTTTTTTGTTATCTCCTATAAGCTCCTGGTCTAATTTGTTGCGATGCTACTCTTTTATTGAAGGCTACAGATTGAGTCTTGGTGGCTTTGACTGAGGAAACTATTTTGCCAAAGTGGGCAGTGGTTTTTATGTGCCTGGAGAGAAGGTAATGAAAAGTAGCTTTAACAGGCAGTAGGTTTAACAGGCCCTGGCAGCTATCCATGTTGACAGCGTGCCATAAAACAGAAACAGCATGGACTCAGCTTCTTCAACCAGAATGCGAAGCCTAAATTGTTTTCTTCAAAACAAAGTATTATGACAACAACCAAGAATATCTATATGTGTTCCTGGAAGCATCATGATATGAACATTTGGCTAATAGTATATGGTAAAATATATTTGAAAATACTAATGCTATAAACTAACAGTGTGGAGTCCTCCAGGATCTTAATTTATTTTTTTTTTTGTTAAAAAAAGTATATGTGCATTATAGACAGCAAAATTGGAAAATGAGGAAAAAAATAATAGGGATAATTTACCTTATTTGTGAATGCCTGTGTGAGAAAACTCAGCTTTATACAATTCTTCCGAATAGCTTCCAACAAATTTGGTGAGGCTGGGATTAGGTCTCCAGACATTTATGTCCTGTGATTACATTTCAACACTATTGCAGCCCTCCAGAAAACAAACCATTTTCTTTAACCAGCTACAGATTTTATCACTTCCTCCAAGAGACAGAGATGACATAGCAATAAAGAGCATTATATTTCTGTGTTCTGGCTATCCGTATTTGCCAGTTCTCTGCCAGCCCCAGAACTGAGGAGAAAGCTACATTTCCTTACACAGTCTCTCTTCAGTTCTGTACCAAGTTTATCCAAAGTGAAGGACTGACTCACAAATACCTACAATAAATAATATATGACTCAAAACAAATTCCTTAAGCGCATATGGCCACCCGGATCAAAAAATATTTTTTAATTTCTACAGTAGCTGCTGTAAAGACTGACCTCAGTTTTTGTCTTCTTAGGAAAAATTTCCTGTAATAACAGGAAATGTCTGTCCAGTAAACAACTTGTATCATACTAAGGAACTGGTGTTTCACTGGGAATGTTCAGTGTCATCAAACTGTATCTTGCCAAAGGCACATTCAGCAACGTCGATCCTTGTATGCATTTGTTTGCAGTTGAAGTTCAGGGTGTTCACACTGCCCCTGTTAAGACACTAACTGGTGCCAGTCTGGAACTCGCTCCACCTAGAAACTCAAAAAGAGAAAGGCAGAAAATTAACCACAAGGAACTTCTTTGTTGACGCTAAGAGTATTGTGTTTGTACAGTGGCTGTCTACAAAAAGCCCTCTGAACTGATAAACAACCTGCATGTGAATGGAAGAAACCTTCACTCAGTGCTAGAGTGGAATTAGCATGATCCACTTTATTAGTTTCAAATTAACATTCATTGGGAACTTGCTAGGAATGCTTTTTTTCAAATGAAGAGGTGGCTAACGGATGAAAATCTGCACCTCCTGTACCTTTACTGAATTTTTTCCACTTGTATGTACATGCATTACCATATTTACTAATATGTACTATATTATTGATTCATTATTATGTGAACATAATTTTTTAAAAATTAATCATAGTTCACAGGGTCATGAAATAAGGTCAAATGGACAACCTTAATTTTACCAATTGCTAGCATCTGAATGCTTGATTTTGAAACTTTAATGTTTCTTTAATATATTTGCTGAAGACATACATACATATGTGCCAAATACAATGATAACAGTTGAGTTCTGGAAATTCAAAATCTGCATCCACTTGAAAGTTCTGAAAACTGTTAAAGCCCAGCACCAAAATATCATGCTTCATAGACTACTGGACTTTTAAGTTTTATAATACTAAGACTAAGTCCTCCCCTGATTCAAGTCTTCGAATGATGAAAAATTCTAGAATATTCAAGAATTTTCTAGAATCATTCTTCTTTATCACACATTAAATGTTTTGGTGGAGCAGAAAAAATACACCTATACCTGTTTGGGGTGACTTCTGTCAATGACACACTCCTACCAGAGTAATATTATTCTGCTAAGCCATGATCCTAAAATCTATGTTTTATAGTATACCCCACACAGTCATATATGTGTCTTAATTGTAAGAAAAAGTAATACCATTCCAGTAATAGTTTTGCATACTTGCCATTTTAAAAAATGCTGTTTTCAAATTGTTATCTGTTTGGGTTGAAGTTTTCCGCACTTAGGGAACAACAGAGACTGATTTCTTTTTAAAGCTTTACCAAAAAGATTTCCTCCATTTCCAGGAAAAATATCTAGTAAGAGTATAGAATTTTGCCCATGCTAAAAAACACAATTCAATTTTGACTGGTTCAATTTTGACTATATTTGCAATATAGTTTTCAATTTCAACATCTCACATCATTATTTTTTTAGGGTACAGAACGTGTCCTGGTGATAGATAGTAATGAGAATGTTTTTATTAGGACTTCTTTCTGAATTGCTGCAGCAGCTAGAAGATACATAGACAATCGTAATCAATAAGGCCTGAGGTCATATTTGTAATAAGTTGATAAATCAAAATATTAAATAATTGTGCAAGTAGCAGGATTCATCCCTTCTATACTTTGAATAAGGTAAGAGCCCTTAGAAAAACACCATGCTATCACAATATTATAGACTATATCAGACAGCTTTTGAGTTCAACCATTCTAACTTTCAAACTTAATGTTCTTTTAATGTAATATATGAGTATCATACGTCTGTATATATATATAAATAGATATTCACATATAGGTAAGTGGAACCACAAGCAATCAGCAAATTACTGTAACACCAGCTGTGTATATATAGAACAAGCAAGTTCAGTACCACTAAATTGCCTCGTAATGCAGTGGATTCACTTTCTCTCCCTCATTCTTTCTACCCATATAATAATTTCTTTCTTTTGTTGTTTCTCTATTTGCATTATGAACTCTGGGGCTGAGCCTACAGACAACTTTTTCTTCCAGATGAAAAGCAGAAGTACGCAGCCAAGTGTTCCTAATGCAGTTCTGTCTTTACTTTGAACAAATTTTGGCAGCTAAGTCCTCAGACCTTTCCCACACAGAACATCCTTATCTATGTGGGTGCCACTACAGAAACAGAAACATGTGAGTAATTTTTTTTAATACGCCCTTCCATGTAAATAAGGGTGACAGCAGCAGGCTGCTGTGTCAATCGCAAAATAGCACCAGTGATGACAATTTCAGCCTTTGCAGTGCTAGCAGGAGGGACCAGGGGACATGAGTCCTGAATTCTGGTAGATGTGTCCTTTGAGGAAATGGAATTTAACGTCAAGTCACATCCCTCTACTGGTCACATCCCCTTGCGGGTAAGCAAAACACATGACATCTTTATCAGATGACACAAAACCAAGCTCTCTGGTTTATGAATAGCTATTGCCAAATCATCCTGCAAGAGCCTTAAAAAGAAAATTGCATGCAAAATTATAAAATAAGTGAAAACATTAATCATAATTAAACAGAACCACATTGATTGTTGCCAGCTGGATTCAGCCACTGACTGTGATGTGAAGGCTCTTATCTCCTGGTTAACCCAGTTCAGAGATGGATTAATTCTTTTATAATTAATTTCTTAGGTAATTGTGCAAATATTTGTCAAAACACATGATCTGCCACAAAATTAAATATGGGGTGGGTGACAATAAAATCTCAAATATATTATAATATATATACAAAGATAAAAATATATATAATATATATTGTGTGTATATATATATATACACACAAAGATAAAAATACCTAAATTGACTGGATCAATGGAGAATTAAAAAAAAAAATGTTCTATGTTCTGGTCACTCATACAAAGCAGAATTGCTTGGATCTGAAAAAATGCTCCACCACCCATCCCTTCCTCAGCACAAAAGGCCGATCTTACATCACTGTTCAAGGCAGTTGCAAAGAAATATGTACTCATGGAGTCTTTAAATACTTCTAAGTATATTCATTATGTTCATAGTGACATTGCTGTGGACACTATATAAATGGTAGCTGTGCTTGCAACTGACCACTTCAGATAAACAAACATCTTGAAGGACTCACCCAGCATACAAAGTAAGTTGCTTGGCTTTATTTATGAGGAGATTAGCGCTCTCTGGCTAACGTAACACATGGTAGATAAAATAACAAAAGGAAATACTTCTTCATGCAGTATGAAATCAGACCACATTGCACTTCCAGAAGAGATTATGCAAGCAAACTCTTTGGGGCAAGAATCTCCTTTCCTTACTTGTCTATATAGCACCTAGCACATTACTGTGATTTGCATCTCACAACATACATCTACATAATATTAACAAATGGGTTACCAAATGAGGCTGAATAACACTGGCAAACTCTAATGTATTTAAAAATAAATAATGAAATATTCCTCCCGCAGCTATGGAAAGGCAGTGCTGCATCTACACATCGGTTAAATAAATATTCAAACGTTACCAAAAGGGAGAAGTGAAATAATGTTTATCTCTAAAGGGTTACTTTACAGTCTGATGTAAAAGATCTGCTGATACACTATGCCTCACAGAAGGGCTCAATTAATACATAATTTGCCTTCTAACACCAACTGCCAATACAGAGCCAGGACAGCTGACCCCAACTGACAAAAGGGATATTCCACGCCATATAACACCATGCTCAGCAATAAAAGATGGGGAAAAGTTGGGGCAGGAGGGACATTTGTGGTTACAGAGTTTGTCTCCTGAAGCAATCACTGCATGTACTGAGGTCCTGCTTCCCAGCAAGTGGCTGGACATCGCCTGCTGATGGGAAGTAGTGAATAAATGCCCTCTTTTATTTGCTTACATGTGTGGGCTTTGTTTTTGTTATTAAACTGCCTTATCTCAAGCTTGTCCGTCTTATTTTCTCACCCTGTCCTGTTGAGGAGGTGTCATGATTTGGGGAGTGAGGAGAGTAACTGGGTGGGCATCTGGCAGCCAGGCAAGGTCAATCCACCACAGCAGGGAATATCCACAGTATTTTATAATTTGGAGGTTTCGTCAGCCTATCACATCCTGGAAATGGTTTTATGTTCTCTGGTACCCCTCTTGGTCTTCAAACCCATACTGTAGTTATTCCTCTCTGAAACTTGGTCTGGGATAGACCCACCTATTTATTGCCCATACAGTTATTTCCTAGTAATCAGAAATATGACTCACATCAGAAAACAGTAGCAGGTAATGATGCAATTTATGTATGTCCATAGGTAGAGCTTTCATCTAAAAAAAACGAGAGGGGCAGGGCATTAAGAGACAAAGAAGACAGATGAATCAGTGGAGAAAAGACTAGATGAAGCACGGAAAATCTGAAGATTTGTTGTTTAGTATAATCAGTCTCCAGCTGGATGCACAGCTAATATCAAAACACAATACTAAGACTCCACTTAGTGCTACCTACATTAGCAAAATAGCAGCTCCCTGTGAGGTGATTCTCTCCAAAACCAATAAATTTTTTATGTATAAAAAGATAGCAGAGACGAAAAAGTAAAATGCCTGCATGAAGTCATAAACAGAACAGGTGGAAACAACTGGGAGCCCAAACCACTTTCTTTAATTGGGAAGCCACCTGGGGTCACAAGGACTTTCTGGATGGAGAGGGAATAACTTTGAAAAGCACACATATTGTTAGTAAAAAGCAGAACCACTCCTACAACCCGAGGTTAAAGACCAAGTGATATACAGCAGCTGTGTTTCTTTTTTTTTTTTTTTAAGCTGAATTTCAGCATAGTTCCTACTGTCTGCCAGGGTCCCAAATACCAGTACTTAGACCACAGTTCGTACCTTGTTGGTAGTCTCAACAGTTAAAACAATGATTTAACAGATGTGATTCCTGAGTACACCTGCCACCCATAGAAGCTTGTTGATCCAGAATGGACTCCTGCTGAGAGAACTGCATGGGGATCATCTCTCTCATACTGTTTCTGCCGTGAATAAGAGTAGTGCAGCTCCTGCACGTCCTGTTAAAACGTTTCAAGAATACTGTATTGTTTTTCAGAAAGGACTGTCAAGTTATTCTGCCTAATGGCACTGAAGGCTAAATCACACTTTTGTGGGCTAAACCAATGTATGCAGTTTTACTGGTACACAAAAAATCCAGTTTATCAAGGTACTATGAGCTCTGGTAAATTTATAAAATGTGTGTACTGCAAAGAACTTACTGAACAGGCCCGTATTTCAGGTGTTCTGCTTTCTCTTTCTCACATTTTCTGCTTTTATTTATTCATTATATTTTACTTATTTATTTGGGACTTCTATGCCTGTAACAAGAAGTTTCCCTTGGAGAAGTTTTGTCTCATAAACAGGATATTTAGCTGTCATGTGGCATATTGTCTTTGGAAAAAATTATCTTTAGAGATATTCAGCTCTTTTGAAAAAATTGTGTTAAGATATTTTGTAGCTATTTTTTAGGTTGGGTTTTTGTTTGGGTGTTTGTTTTTTTTTTTTTAGCTAAACTGCAGGTTTATCCTGACAAGTAATGATTTAGTTACCTTACATGCTAAGCTGTGTATACGCTTGCAACAGAGCTGCTGTTGAACCTTAAAGGCTACTCTTTTAACATGAAAATACTGTTTAGACAAGATATCTGAATTTCTGTTTACATTTTTACATGAAGCTTAAACCATTAAAAATAATTAAATTTATGTTCCAGTTACTATGAAAAAGCTTCACCCACGAGGATTATTTTTCATAATAAAAATATTTGTCCCTCCTCCTTTGCAGGTGTTATAAAGTAGTAACTATGCAATGCTTCAGTTCATTCTGCAACATTTATAAAACTGTAACCGATAAATAAAGTGTGTTTGTTGGGCTTTTTTTTTCCCCAAGATAAAGATATGGCTGACATCAAATAAGAAAAAAAAAAAAAAACAAACCACCTCGTGATTTAACAAAGAGTAAAAGATATCATACTTTTTGACAAATATAAAATACGAGCACCTCACTGTGCTTTCTGAACGCCTGAAGTGGTTCCTGAACTAATAAAACCAATTTGGCAGAAGAAAGACATCTCTGACTGAGCTATTGCACAGTGTCTAAACCCATAAGCATTTAAACCATTTCTTGTTACTTCCTTCCAAACAAAAGTTGGGTGTATTCAGTGTTCACACTGGACACAGTCAACTCAAATGTATCATTGCCACCAAAAAAAAAAAAGGAAAGGTAAACAGTTGAAGAGTGGGAGGCAAAGAAATCTACCACTGTAGCACATTAGTCTCACCAGAATAAAATTTGCATTAAAAGTTGCTATGAAAGGAAAGGGCATGACTTTCAGGTTGTTTAACAGCAGTAGCAGTTCTGAACTCCACACAAATGAGGGTACCTGCATCTGGTACAACTGAACAAAGAATTCTGCCTATAAATAGTATCCCATATTAGTATTAACAATAAATTCCTTCATTAAGACCTAACAAACATTTGCTTATGACCAGATTAACTCCAGAGATTATTTCACTTTAGAAACATTTCTAAATACGCATGAAATATGACAGTAAGCCATTAGGAATTAATAAACCTCCACAACCTTTTGAATCAGTGGATAAAGTACAAAACTGAGTAAAGGGCTTCTGTTGACAAATAAATGCCAAAACAATGGATAAAGACAACAGCATTGACAAGAACCCAGCATGAAATATCTTTCTGAAATGTTTTCAAGTGTTATTCACCTGGTGCTTTAGAGAAACACACTGGAAAAGCAGGAAGAGACAGTTGTTGTTAGTATAAGAGTGTAATAACTATTAGCTACAGAAAAAGAGTGATGATAATAATGCAGTTAAAGTTGTTGTTGTACCCCTCTCCTGCTGTTACATCTACCTTTCTCCTGCTACTCTGGATCCCCTGATCAGTTTCATTCTTGTTAGGAGTGTGAGGTGGTGACAATAGTGATGCACAAGCATTTGGAGTCCTTGGCCAGGATTAGTATGATCTTTGTGTTTATGATTTCGTATTCCTCCTCTGGAATCCACTTGGGGTCATTTTTATCTTTGCTAATGTGCTTTTCTACCTTTCTCTTTCCTCACTGCTCTGCAGCTCCTTTCCTACACCTGAATTTACTATGCATGTTAGATACAATTTCCTTGTTAACTCCAAAACCAGTTTTTTCTAGCTCCAGGCCTGCATTTCTTTAACTGACCATGGGTAAGCTGTAAGGTCTCCAATGCCAAGTGCATCCTGCTTCCCTTATCACACTGAGCCGATACTCCCCTACGGTGCACCTTAGGCCTTCAGTTCTCCAGGTCCTCTGCTACCCTGTCAGCCCCAGGTACCTCTACGCTGTATCACAGATCCACAGAATCACCTAGGTTGGATGGGACCTTTAAGATCATCTAGTCCAACCATTAAAAAAAACAAACAAAAAAACCACAGAAAACAAAACCACCATCACTAAACCATATTCCTGAGCACCATGTCAACTCGTCTTTTGAATATCACCAGGGATGGTGCCTCAACCACTTCCCTGGGCAGCCCATTCTGATGCTTGAAAACCCTTTCAGTGAAGAAATTTTTCCTAATATCCAACCCGAACCTCCCCCGGCGCAACTTGAGGCCATTTCCTCTTGTCCTATGGCCTGTGACTTGGGAGAAGAGCCATCCCCATGGCTTGGGTGCAGAAGACCTCGCTCTGCACAGTGTAACAAGAACACAAAACCGTGGCCATACCCCATAAACAGAAGTCAGCCAGAGGCACCCGCTCCACTTGCGAAATTGCTGCTACAGCGGAACCCGGCAAACCACCGGCGCAGGCAAGGCCGGGCACGGCGAACGGGACCAGCCCCGCTTCCCAGGCCCCGCAGAGCGGCCCCGCACCTCCACGGCCACAGAGACCCCCGCAGCCTGAGGGCAGGGCCGGGCCGGGACACACCCGCACCCACCACCGCACCGCGGCTGCCGTTACCTCCCCTGCCCGCCCGCCGCGGCCACACCAAGGTCGGCGACCGGCGGCCGCTGCGGGGACACGGTTTCAGCCCAGCAGGATTCCACTGGAAAAAAAAAATAATTAAAAAATGATCGTTTTCTCCCCTTTTTTCTTTTTTTAACAAAGCGCCGCGGCCAGAAGTTTGCCGTTCCCGGGCACGCAGGGGAAGGGCGAGGTGGCGTCTCCCACCTGAGGGGCCGGCCCTCAGTCCCCGCTCTCCTTCCCCCCGAGCAGCGGGAGGAGGGCGAGATCGGCCCCGCCGCACAGCGTTATCACCGCCGGGGGCTGGAGCGACTCTCTGGGAAGGCGGAGGCCCAGCTCCGGCCCCGCGGGGGCCTGGCACAGCGCTCCGTACAGCCCCGCTGTTTCCGGGTGGGGGGGGGGCGAGCGGCGGGGGT